>NC_049235.1:41862610-42165641 GCF_011100685.1 Canis lupus familiaris
AGGCCAGCTGGGCCTCGTCTAGCCTGTGCACCTGGCTGCCCACTTGGCTCTGCCCCTCTGCCCTCAGTGGGGTTCGTGTCACTGCTAAAGGAAGGTCTGTAAAGCTCCTTTACAAAGGTGAAACCTGTTTATTCAAAACCCCGTGCAGCCTATGTGGTTGTGCCCTATGAATCATGTTGGAGTTAGATCTGTCTTCCAACTCTGGCTTTGCCACTTGCTAGCTGTGTGATTTTTGACAGTCTGTTGAAAGTTTCTGAGCAGCATTTACTTCATCTCTGAGACAGGATCCATGAAATGATGACTGTAAAGCTCAGCATAGTAAATGTTCAGTAAATGTGAGTTATTTAATAATGGGACACTTGGGACCAGTTGACTTCTATGGAAGTCTGGATAATGATGTGTTTGGGGCATCCATAACGTAGAGAGAAATGCTGTCCTTTAGCAGTTCCTTCCCAGGCAAGTAAACTGAGTCACAGAATGCTGGTGAGACTTTGAGCAGTAGACAAGGTAAGGAGAGAAGCCTTTCATGGACCCTATTCTGTGTGACCAGATCTCTTCACTGGCCAGAAAACAAGGCCTGAGACCTCACTGTAAAGCAGTTTAGTTCAGCATCAAGAAGAGGTGGGCCTTTCCCCCCCCCCCCCCACTGTTTTTTAGTGAAGTACTAGGGTTCCTTTTTTAGATAGCATAAAGCAGTTTTTCTTTTGCATTTGTGTCTTCTTGACCTTCTTATTTATTTTAGTACTTCAGTCAGCTCAGCAGCAGTGCAATAAAGGGCTGATCTCCTTTAATTCCTCGGGAATTAATCATAATAACAGCAATTATGATAAACCCATTTAGTGTAAATGTAGATGTAAATTACTCTTGCGATGCATGTTCGCCTTCAGTCTGCTCTCAGGCTGTATCCACCCTGAGACGATTGCACACTAGTCTCTCTCTAGCCACACTAGTTTTCTTAATTCGGATCTTGACCTCGCTTAGACTGTGGCTGCTTTTTGGCCTTTTCCTCCCATCCAAGGCAAAGAGGAAGCTTCAGTGTATGGGTCACAAGGGATGTCATTTCATTAGGCTTCCCTCTCACCACCCAGAACTTCCTTAGCAGTAGAATAATAATCCCCTAATTCTAAATGCATCAATAAGGCAAGAATCTTAGAGATCCTTCAGCCCAACCATTCATTTTACAGATTCAGAAATCGAAGCCACCCAAAGATGTGATGAATTATCCAGTATCCCCACAGCAGAGAGATGAATGATCATAAAGCTATTTGGTGGCAGGGCCAAGACCTGGCTCTGATGCAGTGAGGAACACATTTCTGCCCTGCCAGGCTATTGGGCTTCCAGGTGCCAGGAACTCCATCTTCTCACTCAAGTGTATGCTTTCCAGTCTTCTTTTGAGTTCTGGCTCCTGGGGACGGTGCGGTAGGGTGAGTGCAAAGACTTAGCTGAGCAAGGGCACAGGGGAGCCCAACCAGCTGGCTTTGAAGAAGCTGGGAGTCTGACAGGCACCTAGCAGTGCAAAGACTCCACCCTCTGGTCTGGAGGGAGGAATGGGGAGATGGACATGAAAGCTTGCTTTCTCCACCTCCAGCCAAAAGCTCCCTGGTGTCTAGTTAGTGGGTGGGGTGTGCTGTCCCTGGGCCATAAATGAGATGGGGTAAACGTCCAGAGTCTGGCACTCTCTGCTTCCCACCACTCTCGCCTTCCTCTCTCTCCCTGCACCAGCCCTCGCTGCACTGAGTGCGTGTCTGATGAGGACAGAGTTTGGAATCCACCCCAGAACCAGCACCCACCCACCTGCAGGATGTGACCTCTGGGCTCTGAAACTCGCTGCTTCCTCCCTCTTCCTCCCCACCTAGGGACCGGTTTTAGACCACAATTCCCAACACAACCCACTTCACACTTTAATCCCAAAGAGACTCAGGCACTTTGTGACCACAGAAAACTTGTCACTTCATTACATTTCTGAAAAAAGAGAGCAAAGGGTAATTCATAGTTGTTTTAATAACTTTGCATCCTTTCCCATGGAGGCAGCTTTGAGCTGTTAGGCACAAAGGATGCCAGCTCTGACATCTCACAGCGCAACCGGGGCAGTGTTTTTCACAATGCTTTATCACCAGATTCTTCACAGCCAGTTAACCCAATTAATCTTCCCACAGTAATTATCCAGGTGCTGTACGATTCGGCTTCCCTGAAGTCTCCAAAGCTCTGCTGCATGTAGATGAACTATTGTGCCTCCCGACCTTGAAAGGATGTTTCTAACTAATTAATGATTGTTAAGTGCTTGGAAAATGCACTTTGGAAATATGTGGGTGCTAATATGTCTGATTCTTCCACTGTGCAATTGCAGTGGATGCAAGTTGGAAATCATTCCTGTCGTTTGTAAATCATATGAGGGTGAAGATGACCCTTTCTTTTCTAAGCCAGGTATCTGGCACCCCCTTCCCTTCCTGCCTCCACCACATATTTGTTCCTTGTCCATTTCTCCCAATCTGTGTAATAAGCTGTCTTTGGTGCAATAGGCCAGTGATTCATAGGATTTCCTCCTTGAGGTGAGAAGTATCATTTGAGGTCTGTTAGCCATGTGATCTTTAACGAAGCAAACTGAAAACTGCTACTGGCTAAACTACCAGTAAAAGAAACATGTTTTTCTATATGGTAAAGTGGTTTTGAAACTTTTTGGATATGAACAACAGTGAGAAATATTATTTTATCTTGCAGCCCCATACACTCGCATGTGTGTTTACATATGTGTATATATGTATGTATATAATTTGATGGAATAGTACTTTTTTTACTGTATAAAGTCTTGGGTATCTTATATTCTATTCATTTTTCTAAGATACTATTCATGTCAGATTAAACTGATTTCACCCATTTCCCACCAACTGACCCACCAATGAACTACATCCAGAGGTGGAAAAGCATTGGCGTAGTGGAAGCATCATGAGGATGCTGGACAAGGGTCAGGAGACCTGGGTCGTATCGCCAGCATTATCCCAACTCTGAGATTGCTTCCCTGGACCTCAAGGCCCTTATATAAAATTCAGGTATTTGTTTTTAAGCTGGATTTACTCTCAGAGTACTTTGTGTAAAAAAAAAAAAAATTTCTCTTATGTGGAAGCCAAGTATGGAAGACAGAGAGAGCCCGGACTGGCCCATAGCTACTCCCTTAAGTCACCCCCCACCCCCAACCTCCTCCTAGGAGCCCTTGGGGCACAATCTGAACAGTACTGGGCTAGAAATCTCTAAGACCCTCTAGGCCTGGAATTCAATGATCATTTTATCTCCTAGGTAATAGATTTATCAAATGGGATGCACCAAGTTTCACTTCTGTTGATTCTGAGCTAGGATTCTCCATTGGGAATCTTCAGGATCAGTGGGAATTTTTGCTCTAGGACCATCGTTCTTTCCTGCTTCAGCTTTATAGCTTGTTCTTGGGCCCCATGGGCTCGGCTTCTTCAGGGAGAGGGGGCGTTTGAAAGGTCTTCAGGAGATGCGTGAGCAGGCAGGCATGTGAGGACGTTTATTTATGTCATTGTGTCTGCTTTTTCCTTGCCTCCTAAATTCAGCAGGTTCCTGATTTTTAGCACAGCTCAAGTCATTTGGCTTACAGCTGGTAAAATACAATTTTCTGGTTCTCAGAAAGAAAGGCTTTTCAGACTTATAAAAAGAGAAGCTCATAAGACTTCTTGAACATCAAATAGCTCTTACAAAACACCATTTTGATGAGTTAAGTGTAAATGAATCAGAAACATACGGATTAAATTTCCCTTGAAAGACACATGGGTTTAAGAATTAAGGGGGGAAAGTGCTTGGCAAGATGAATTTCAGGTTTTTGCCAAACCTCAAAATGTTTGAAAAATGGCTTGAGACATTTTTACTGAACGCAAAATGCCACGGAGTTCACCCATCCCAGACATAATAGCGAATCTTTTTGACAACAACTTTATGACAAGAAAAAGGGCCTGTGGGGCTTAGCTATTTTATTCATTTCTCCTTCAATAGCCTCCCCACCACCACCACCAGAAAAAAAAAAAAAAAAAAAAAAAAGCACATTTATGGGGCTCAGAGAACTGTCTGATTGACAAACTAAAGTTTCAAGTCAGGCAATTACCAGAAAATAGCCCTACAACTCAAAAATACTTGGATTTTTTTCCCTCTATACTACCCAAAGTCAATTATACCATTTTCTAAGTGGAATAATACACTCTAGGGATATGCAGTATTTGATATATTTTATTCATTGGTGTCTAGAGCAATGCACGGTTATTCTAGTCATTTGTCTGACAGTATAATTCCAGTTTCTTTGGAGAGGGGGAAAAAGCCCACTAAAAGCAAACAGATTGGAGGGAAATATCCATTGGTTTATTAAAACAGCCGCAGTGTGGAAATGCTATATATTATAGAGGCAGGGCATGGGTTGAGGTTTTCAAGTTGCTGGGAATGGTCTTGGAAACTTGAATTCTGTTATAGCCTCTGTATTTGATAAGTTGTTTTAGAGCTTCTCCACACTGGAGAATTCTTGCTGGCATGAGAAAACTGAGGAGCAACAGATTAAGGACCCAGGGATTGGTCAGCAGAGAGTTGTGCATCTTATGGATGAAATGGCCTCCAATTATCTTTTACTAGCTATTCCTACCAGCTAGTCAAAAGCCTGCTGACACTTTTATAGCCTCATTTTTCATATGCAAAAGCACAGAAGGAGTGGGTTTTGAGTGAGCTGCAGAGCAAGTAAGAGAAAGAGTTGGGATGGGAAGCCGTGGGCCAGGCCACCCACTCTCTGAAGCTACCTTGTCTCCTGCCCTTGTTTCCTCTTCAGAGTTAAGCCAGGATCACCAAGGTTTGCTTGCTTGCTTGCTTGCTTGCTTCCTTCCATCCTTTCTTCCTTTCTTTCTTAACTTTGAAAGAAAGGGTGCATTCAGTGACTGCCAATATCGATTTAGAAACGAAGGGAGAACAATGTACTTTTCAAATGGTTTCAAGTCATGCAGACCAAAAACAAAACAAAACAAATAAACCCTATCTTTGAATCTATATGTTTTAACTCTGTGCTAGAAGTAATGGAGAGCTCTATTATTTGGTTAGTGTAGCCTCTGACACAGTGCTTCCAGGTAGGACCTTCCTCCCTAGGAACCAAAATTAATTTGTTGCAAAAGGAATACTCACAAAGGAGAGTAAAAGTCACAGGAAACACAAAAAAACTACTTTTGCCACCTCCAATGAAAATGCTATGTAAAAGTGATGGGTTAAAATATAGGCCCACCCTCTATCTCGTGCCCATCTATGTTTATTGAGCTCCAAGTAAGAAATGGAAACTAGAAATCTGGGAGAGAAAACTCAAGTGATACCAACTTTCTGTCTTGGAAAAGGTTTCAGAATCAGAAAAACTGGGGCCAAATTCTAGCTGCATTTTTACCTTTTCCAAAGCAATTTAATATAGGATAATAGGGCCAAAGAAGGGTTCCTTTGATTCTGAAAAATGCTGAGCCCCTGCCCAGAGCTCCCAGCACCTCCCTCCCACTTACCCCAAATCTCTTTCTCCCTTTATTCCCCTCATCCCTAAATCAGAAAGGATCAAATTGTGCAGTATAGCCTAGCAAATGGTTCTCATAGTTTGTAACTCAGCCACCTACAGAAAATACTGGAAAATCAATTTAAAAAATTCTAAATCTATATAGTTCCCGGTTTGGCCCCTACAAGGGGATCAGGCTGAGTGAATGCACATCAGATGGCGTGTATTTCTAGGTAGGGATTGTTACCTTCCAAAGAGATTATTTTCCTTTCGTGTTAAGCTATCTATAAGCAACAATAATTATTCACTATCTTTTCAGGCTTTTGTTGATGTACTTTAATAATCTGTCTTGCACAGATGGTTAACTCAGCCCAGAGCCTCTACCACCAATATCCATCCTCTCTCCTCTCTCTCCCTCACTCTCTCTTTCTCTCTCTCACACACACACATACACACATGTGTGCACATGCAGTGCAAGGTTAACATCTCATCTTTCCTCAACTAGTTCTTGCGTTTCCTCTTCCAGGACCCCTCCCCCAGAGCCCCCATGGTATTAGATATCATGGGGAGGGGGGGGGGTCTCCCATTACACCCTGCCCTGACTTCCATGCCTTGTCTGTTTTCTCTTAATAGATGATGAATTTCTCAAGGGCAGGGATGATCTTTTATTCACTCCCGGCCCTCATTCCTGAAACATAGCAGGAGCTGAGTAAATGTTTAAAAAAATAAACTTAAAAAAAATAATTTTAGTTGTGTTTCTGTTGGATCACAATTTTTTTTTTTAAATTGAAGCCACAGAAGGTAGGTGGGACTTAAATTGCCTCCCTGCAAGCCCTCTGGGTTCTCAGTTCTTAGAAAATGCAAGGAGTAAAGTGCAGTGTAGTTTTTGCTCAGATGAGCTCCTTGCCTGATTTCAACTTTCTCCCCTAACCTATGTTTATCTCGATGGTCTTATTTATATCTATTTCCTTTTGACAAAAATAGAAGCTCAAAAAAGTGAATTTACCACACAAGGGATGATACTTTTGACTTGTGTCTGAGTTCACAGATGTAGTTAAGATGCTGCCCTGTGTGTGGATATCCAGCTAGATGCTCATTTTCTGAGTCATCTGACTTCTGAGTTTTCACTTTTTTAAGAGTATAATTAAGATAGGTTCCCAGGGCTTTAAAAAAAACACACACACAACAACCCATGAGTAAAGCAGACAGTCTATACGTTGAGACCCATATAAGGCGATCTGTGGGCACCTGACCAAATTGAGAGAAGCATTAAGAGCTATTCAAAACCTACTGAAATGTCAACACACTTTTGAAAAGGGTCCATTAGGGATGCAAATGTGTGGTTCCCTGATTATGATAAGCACGGGAAAGAAAACAGTGAAACCCATTAGGAGGTTTTGAGAACTTGGTTTTGAAGAGCGGGGAAGGCAACTCTAGTTTCTGCTAAGGGCTGGGCTTCATTTTTTTTTTCTCCAGTGCCCTGAACCAACAATTCTCCTGAATTAAAGGACCCTAAAAATTCCTCCATTTTTGGATAAAGCTAATTAACTCATCTGTAAATGGGCCAACTTTGAAATTCCATCCATGTCAGATAAAATTCATTTTAATAAGATTCAGTTTCTGGATTGCAAACTGTAACTTGTTTGTGTAAAGGATCTGACGTCAGACCCTCAGTTCAGGCTTTTGATGTCTTTTGATTTGTTCTTGCAAGGATTTTTCTTATACAAGATCAATTGTAATTTAAAATCTATAATTCTTACTAGATAGTCTACAAATCAACTCACACTAGGGGGTGTATTTCTATTTAGTAACCATTAGGGCTTTCCTGTGAAAATAATTGGTTCATCTAATGGGAAAGACACCTTTAATTCTGGCTGTCTTATGTTGTTCACACATGACGTCAAATGATATTCATAGTAATGGATAAATTGGGGCATAATTTTTGTGTAATCACTGTCAGTGTAAAAGAAAAAAAGTAATTGATTTTTCCATTTTCCTTGATCTGGAAGGAATTGTATCAATTTCCAGGACGTCATAAAACAAAATATTTAAAGTATGTTTCAAATAATAATAAAAAAAGAAATACTTAACTTAATAAAGATGTGGAATTCATTTATGAAGAAAAACACTGGCTGTGAACCAATAGGCCGAAAAGTTTGCCAGAAGCCTGCAGTAGACCATCATTCCTGTATGTCCGCTCTCTCCTCATCACCTCTGAGCCCACACCATATTAAGAAAATGAATTCTCTCAGCCACACTGGACTTTGAAATCATTGATTTTGTTTACTTTGTTTTTGAGTAAAAAAATAGAAGATCTTTTCCAGCGTTTGCCTTATAAGGAAAGCAGTCCAAGGCACTTATAACTATAGTTCTTCATGCCCTATTTTAACTAAAGAGGTTTTCTTGGCATATATATCCGATGCTTGGGAACCTTACATAAAAGTTGTGGGTTTTGACCCTTCTGGAGAGCCTCAACAATTGAAACCATTGGCAAAAATGGAAAACACTTAACTGTCATAAGAATAGTTGAATGCTTCAACATTGACCTAAAGCAAAATTATAAGCCCTGGAATGGACATTTCCATTTGGCGTTTTTGCTTTTGTGCTTTTCAAAAGAAATACCCCCCAGCTTCAGGAAAGTAGAAAGATCTATTACTAATAGCATGTAGATAAATACCATGGTACTGACTTAGGTTAGATCAATCCTCTTAACTTCTAGAACTCTTTCCAGCTGTATTATGGTATTCTCATTTCTCCTCCATGCCTATGGGGTAGGATATTCTAGGAAGTAAGCACAGATTTTCCCAATTCTTAAAGAAATCAGAATGACTTTACCTCTGATAAAAAATACACAGTCCCTGCCATCAGGGAGGTAGAAGCAAAATGATAAAGATTGACACTAAACAGAGGCACTTGAGAAGCTCTGTTGGTTAAGCGTCTGACTCTTGATTTCAGCTCAGGTCATGATCTCAGGGTCATGAGATCAAGAGCCCAGTGTTAGGCTCCATGCTCAGCTGGGAGTCTGCTTCTCTCTCTCTCCTGCCCCTCTCCCCACTGACTCCCTCTCTCTCAAATAAATAAATCTTAAAAAAAAAAAGAGACTGACAGTAAATAATAATCATACCTATAAACATATTATTAGACATTGCATGAAGAAAAAGCACACAGAGCTATGAGACCCTCAAAATTAGAGGCACCTCTAATTTGAGGGTCAGAGAAACTTTTAAGAAAGCGATATTTAAACTGAGACCCAAAGGATGAATAAGAGCTGGTCAACAGAAGAGCAGATGACTAACCTTTCCAGGTAATTAGATGTACTAAGGCCCTGGAGCAGGAAAAAGCTTGCACATCCTAGGGAATGAATGAATGCCAGGGTGGGAGAAGCACATCAAGTCAGATTGAGAAGTAGTACTATAGGACATTAAGAGGTAGAACATTTAAAGGATGATTTTATTAAATCCCAAATGCTGAGGAAAGCCATGGAAAAATGTTGAGTAGGGAAACGTCATGATTAGATCATTGGTTCATGGAGATCATTCTGGCTATAATGCAGAGACTGGATTGGAGAGGAGTGAAACTGAAGGTAGAAATTGTTGGGAAAACCAAGCGAGAGAAGAGAGTGTTTTGGACTAGGATCTTAGTAGTGGGGAGGGAGCCAAGTGGATTGATTCCACATCTATTTTGGGGGTGGAGTAGATAGCATTTAGTGAATGATTAGAAGTAGATGGTGAGGGATGTCAAAGTTAATGCCTCTATTCCACTAATTCACTACCATCAAATATATTTAAAGAAACATAGGACACTTTCTAGAGAAAAGGGCCTAAAGTTGAGCACTGTATTTCTCAGAATGAATAGGATATGGGATATCTATATTATACAGATATAATATATATAATAGGATATGGAATTTACATATGATATTGAATATATATAATTTATTATATTATAATATATAATCATATATGATTTATCATAAAGAATTGGCTCATGCCAATTATGGAGGCTGAGAAGTCCTACTATCTGCTATCAGCTGGCTGAAATCCTAAGAAAGCCAGTGCTACAAATTTCAGGCCAAAACCACAAGCCTGAGAACCAAACAAGAGCACTGATGGTATAAGTCCAGGGCAGAAGAAGGCTGATGTCCCAGCTCGGTGAGTCAGAGAGAGATAGAGAGAGAGAGGGAGAATGCAACCTTTCTCCTTTTTATAAAAATTCTATTGAGAACCTCAATAGATCAGACAATGCCCACATCATTTCTGATGATACCCACTCACCCATGGTGCGGGGGTGGGGGTGGGGGTGGGAGGGCAATCTTCTTTCCTCAGTTGACCCATTCAAATGCTAATCTCTTCCAGAAACACCGTCGCAGATGTGCCTAGACATAATGTTTAACCAGCCATCTGTGTATCCCATGGCCCAGTCAAGCAGACCTGTAAAAGTAACCATCCAAGGCATCAGGGACAGGATCAGCCATGGGGCTTAACATAAGCACTTGGGGAGTATTATCCTAGCTCTTCCAGGGGTAGGGCAAGGTAGCATTTACTACTCAGTAGTGAAAATGGTTTTCCTGGCAGCTGTCAGACTTGGAGGACTTTTGTCATTTTCAGAATGCCCAGTTTTTTCCCAATGCCAATGGGCTTGATGGCACCACACCGTACAGATAGAACTGCTTATTCGAGGGCCTGACCTACGTCTCCTAAAGAATGCTATCCTGTTTAATAATAAGTGACTAACTGGTGCACAAAAGAGTGAAACCTTTATTTTATGCTAATTAAAAGGATCATTGTTCCTGTGTGAGAAGAAACTACACCCCCTCTCCTACCCTTCAGCACTCCTGGTTCCTGGCCTACTTTGCTACTAGGCAAACCAGTGGCTGCGGCAGTAACATGTGCGCTGGGGTATTAGGATCCAAAACCATACCATGAAGGGCTCGGTTTTACTTCACTGTATCTTTTTATGATCTTCAGACTGACACATTCTCTTCCGGTGAGTGGCTGATATTCAGAGGCCAGAGGAGAAAGCAGACTTTCGTCACAGACCAGTGAAGGGATTTCTGGGGGAGCAGTGAACTAGGAGCAAGCATAATGTGGCACACGTCCTATAAATATACTGTCATTCAGATACAATTTCTATTTCTAGTAGGGCTTATTGTCGATAGCTAAAATTGACATTTACTGTGACCATAACCCTACCACAAATTAAAATCAGATCCCAAGGCCCTCTGGGGAAGATGTTTATTAAGCTGTAGGAAGACATCTGAAATGATACGAAATTACATTTTAAACTTGAAACCCCAAATACCACATTTGTTTGGAAGTAGGAATAGGGCTGTCTGGGGAATAATATGGGAAACTGAGCAAGTCACTCTTTTTGGCAAATGCAAGGCCACCAAGGAAGGGAAAAGTGCCTTAGAAGAGATGCTTTATGTATAAACCCCTGTATGTTTAAGCCTAAACAAAATCTCCTTCAGAATGAACCTAAAGGGAAAATAAGCCCTTTAAAACTTTATGCCTTTAAAGAACAGACATGGAATTTCCAATTATACCTATAAACACACCAAGAAGGGGCTGAAAGAAGTATCATAATAAAACAAGTCTATCAAAATACAAATCTGTGTTCCGAGGCTTGACCAGGCTGATAGAGATAAGAGTGTGTTAGGAACCAGATGTCTTTTTATCACTTTTGCCTCTTAGCAGCTAGATGTCTGGGGGTGTTTGTGGATAGTGGGTGTGTTTACATGCATAGCGTAGCCACAGTCTCAATCTCAGAACCTAATGATAGACCAGTTCAGTCCACAGGGAAGCCATACATAATGGCTTCTTTACTTGTGTTTCCAGCCCATGAGTAGCTTTGAAAATTGCAAAGCCCTTTGAGATCCTTGGATGCAAAGTGCAAAGTAAATGCCAGGTATCATTATTATGAACTTTATTGCTATTATTTTATTAAGTGTTCGAGATTAATATCAATTTAGCTCATGATAGGTGCTGCTGCAAAGTGGGAGAACTTGAAAGGTAGCTCAGGGAAGGTTGCTCAAGGAGGATACCAGTTTCCTAGAAACTCTTTCCCTCCCCCAATCCCCTTGCTCAGGTCAAAGATAAGTTGACTGTCCCTACAAGATAGGATTTCAAGTTATCATGACCCTTAATAAGAAGCCTATCAAAAATGTGTCATTGGGGTACTGCTGCTGGGAAATGAATGACCATGTACAATAAGGCAACTTCATTAAGTCGTTCCACAAATCTCTACAAGGCTCGTATTATGTGCCAAGCTTTGTGTTTTGTGATACTCTCTCCAGTCTACTGAGAGACTGGCATTTGCTGTGAGAACACAGAGCAGGGATCAGCCTGGCCTGGAAAAATCAGAGCAGGTTTTCCTGAGAAGATGACACACCACAGATACCAGGTCTCATAGTGATGGAAAAGACACTCAGGTCCCTCAGAGCGGCTGGAAGTTTCTGGGTCTTTTTTCCCCGAACTACTTCACCCTGAAATTTAGAACAATATCATTTTATTTTTATTATTATTATTTTTTTTTTCAATATCATTTTACTTTCTGTTTTAAAATGACACGAGCCGTAGTTTTATTCTCTAAAATAGATTAATCATCTCTTGGGTGGAATATACATCGATCGTCTCCCAAGGGCCAGGCGCACACATGATATTATCTCATATATGATCATCGAAGCACCCTCAAACCGTACGCACGAAGTATAGGCCTGTTTCTGCCGACGAGAAAACGGAGAAGTTAAACGACTTGTACAGATCACACACTCGTGGGCCGTGACAGGGCCAGCAGGCGGCCCAGAGCCTATGCCTTGTCAGCCACACAAGGCTGCTTTATTCAATTTACTGGTTAATGATGGCAGCCAGCATTATCTCTATCATTTCTGTCAGCCACTCTGACTGGAATAAGTGAAAATAATAGACCTAATTTAGGACTATGAGAAGCCTGCCAGTTCCTCGTCCTCCTCCCTAGAAACCATGCCAGACGGGGACGAATCTAGTTTTTAAGAGCCTAATAAGAGGAAATTCCAAAACTTCAGTAAGCCATTTAATTGTTTTACACTATTCGTTCTTGGGAGATACTCTTTCTTCTAACGTAAATCCCATGTGCTGCTGTTTTATGACAGTTATTATTCTGCTTTGGTTGGCTTTGAGAGGACCCGGCCACCATTCTCTGAATATAGTAATTTGGAAACTTGAACCCTGCTCTCGTCATCTCTGGGGCTCGTTCCTTTTACTTTTCCATTTAGGTCTTCCCTTCTGGCCTCTCAGTGTTTCTGCGTGCGTCTTGGGAGCCTTCTCCAAGCGCTGCCCTCCCCCGTGCCCTCTCCCTCCCTTCTCCCCCCCCCCCCCCATCCTGTCCAGCCCTGTCTGACAGGGCTCTTTAAGGCTCTCACACCCTCTCCTAAGGTTTCTGGTTATTTGATTACAACCATGGCCTAGAGTGTGCGGCTGGCTGTCATGATGTGACCTAGTGAGGAGTTTGCTAGGCCTTGAAGCAATGCCTCTTGCCTTGTCCTGTGTTTCCTTGGAGGAAGAGTTACCCGCTCAGCACTTGTGATACTTTATGGAGAAGCACAGAACTTGAGCAATCAGGCTTTCAGCCGCCTGCATCCCTGCCCTGCGTCACAGCTGGCCTAAGCCCCTCCTCCTGTATCACTGACACATCCCCTCTCCTGCCAGTATAGCTATGGAGCTAATAGTTCCTAGTGCCTCCTCCTAAGGAGCTGAAATAATCCTGGCAAGTGGAGGGGTGGAGAGGGTTAGAAACCTGGTGTCCCCGGGGAAGTACTTGAGAACTGTCTAAGAGACCCTGCCTTGAGATTCAGGAAGAGGTTAGGTAAAGGCATTCTTGGGGTGACTTAGTAGGGAGAGCTTGCAAAGTTCCCGGATGAGTAAAGATTGTCCAGATGATCTTTTTCTAGAGCTCTTCTGTTCCTGCTGAAGTCTTTTGCGGTTGGGAGGTTTTTGTCATTCAGCTGCAGAATGATGCTATGTATTTGGATCAGAGGTATGGGGCGACTGTACAGGGTGTGGAGTCCACCACAACTTACTCATTAAAATATGATAACTGACAAGCTGTGAGCCCAGAAGAAACCAAAACAGAATTGCTGACTTAAGAGTTAGGGGTGGAGGTGGGTGCTTGTAAGCTCGGCCAGCTCTGCCTCTACAGAACATCCAGACAAGTGTGTTAGTGAATGTTTCCATGAATTATTCATTGATGGTGAGTGAATGCAAGCAGCAATCACATGTAAATGACAAGGCTCATAATCAGAGGGCTCCTTATTTGTCCTTATGAAGCAAGGAGGAAGCTTATTAGCAACGCAGAAACAGGAAGAAATTTTACTTAGAGATACGTCTCTATAAAGAAAAAATTTTCCCCAGCCAGCCAGATGTATATCATTTATTTGAGCCTGCATTCGAAATCTTCATTTATTTCATGTCTTTTGATCTGCATTTACTTGCCTTTTCTGAGTGTAACTTTATGAATAATTGATGCAACTGAGAAGTTATTGGCTAATTGAAAAGCCATCTCGTCATGTCTTTGAGCCTGACCCATGGCGAAAGCCAAACTGTTCAGGCATTTAGGGTCTTTTATAAAGGGTCTTTTAAAAGAGCCGTTAGCTCTTTACAAGGAAAAAATATCAGATTTTGAAAACGGATTTTTTTGTGTGTGACAATAGTATATCAGAAACCAATCCAACCGTGTTTTGGGTTAACTTAAATGAATCAGACTGACTGCATGACTAATTCAGATTAATGGTGCAGAAATCAGTCATTAAAGAAGAAGAAAAAAAAGAGATTGATTTAATAGTCTTCACAGAATGGCCATAAATTTACATCTCCCTTTCTATTCCTGCTCTCTCTGTTTAAAACACTTGAAAGCACTAGTAAACATCTCCTCTGCCTGAGTAGATATAGCATATATTGCTATAAAACCCAGCTCAGGCTCCAGCAGGATGCAGCTCTGTGAGCTGTATTACATTTTATGACTACTATTGGCTCTCTCGCAGTCAGGCTTTTATTTAAAGAAAAAGAAGTTACATTTCCAAGATATCAGATACTACATCTATAAAATAAAGGCGGCAGTAGTACAAAATTGATAAAAAGGAGGCCTGGATTTATCTTGCGTGGTAAATTTAATTTCCGACACCCCTGGTGATAATGATTACAAAAGTGTTCTTGTCAATATCGATAAGTCAGTGCAAAGCAGAAACGAGATGTTTAGTTGACCGTGGTGTGGGTGTAACTGGTACCTCTGAGCCCAGAGCTCTGAACATTATAAACTGCAGCCTTATTGCAGGGCAGGCATCCAATTTTTAAAACATTATATAGATTGGAGACAGATGAGTGTTCCTGAATTATTCTTGGCCTTTTCTTATGAAATGCCCAGAATATAATTTCAAATGGAAATTAATTTAATTGACGCAAAAACAAATGGGCCTAGGAGTCATCAGAAAGCTTGAGTTTAATCTAAGGGGCACTGCTAAAAAGTACAGATTACCTTGGGCGTAACCATTTATGCTTTTCAAGAACAGAAATGGGTTCTATTAGGCTGTTAATGTAAATTGGAGTTTCACTTATGACTTGTAAATCAATTAAGTTCTTCTCATTAGTTAGCAACGATAATTTATTGAACCCTGTTCTTGCAATGTGTTTTGCTAGTCGAAGAGATCCTTGATATCTATGTTCTTATTAATTCAAGAAGTATCTATTAACACCTACTAGGTACCATGCGCTTTCTTAACATTTCTGAAGTATCTGCATCTGTAAAAACAGAGCGGACGTTATCTCTCACGAAGTTTATTGTCTAGTTAGGGATAGAGACATCATTTAAAATCACTCAAAATCATTGAAGAATTATAACTGGAGAGCTGAGATGGTAAACACCAAAAGACCATGAAACACATCTATTTTGTTTTTCATCATGTTGTCACAAATTTTGAATTTGTAAATGAATTGTTAGGCAAACGACCTAACTTGCCAAACTGTAGTTTTCCACTCAGAAATGAGTGCGTACAGAGCCTGAAATGCATTAGATGCTTAATTTGATCTTTGATTTATTCATTGATCAAATAAATGGTGATAAAATGTTACTAAGGGAAGAATGCAGGGTGAGAGGACTCCAGAGAAGGTCCTATCCTGGAGTGGTTGCTCAGAGATGGTGGTGAGAATTACTTACGTTCAAGTTCAAGGCTATGGCAGCAAGGAAGGTAGTGCTTGCATGAAGCTGGAAGGAAGTCAGCTATAGCGCTTGGTGCGGAACCCAGGGCCATAAGCTGGGGAGGCAGTGAGGGGCCACAGAGTGTGATGGCCTTGGAGCCATGTCAAGTTTGTCACAAGGGGCCTAGCTTACTGTTACCTCTGATGAGGTAGAGAATTCACTATTTTTCATTAGGCTGTCATACTAGCTTCTTTAGAAAGGATGGGGGGGTGAGGATATAGATATATAAGCAAAATTTTCTTCCCAGACACCCAAATGATTGTGTCATCAAAGGAAAGGTGGAGGGGATTGGAGTGGAGGAGTGAGGGATACCTTTCATGCAGGGAGTTTCCAGATCTTACCAGAGGTCCTCCCTTGAGCTTAAGGAAGCATTGACATGGAAAATACATATTTTAATTGAATTCTGCTGATATTTTGGTGCCTTTTCTAAGGCTAAACATTTCTACCCCTTTGTCTCAAATTCCTCATTTCTTAAAAGGGGAAATATTGTATTTGCCACCCAACTTTAGGAACTTGGCAGTGAGACTTGGTGCAAGGCATGAGCTCATTCAAAAAAAAAAGATACGGGTAATATGATGTCTCTTAAAATATGGGCCAGATAACTGTCTTGTTTTCCCAATTATTGCTTCTGTTGGATTTTTGTCATTGTTTTCAGGAAAAACAAGATACTGAGAACTGATCTCTGGGGAACTAGTTTGGTTCCATTTTGAGGAAATATTTTCAAAGATCCTTTCTGAGAAATAGTGTGAATCATTTTGAAATTCTGTAAAATTGCGGGCGAGAGGAGTCCATTTGCCTCCGCAGAAGGGTTTGGGAATCTAAAGTTGATGGATCTTTAAAGAAATATCTTATGTATGCAGGAAGTATGGGACATTTTCATAGGCATTTGGTTATGCTGTGGTTCTTTAATTAAAGCTAAGGACTGATATTACCTTTAAGATCCCAGCCTTAAGCCCCAGTTCCTTGATTGAAGTGTTGTGCTTAATCTGTTGTTTGGTCTGTGTTCCAGAAGAATAATAACAAAAACAGCTAATTTTATTGAGCATATTCAATATATAGTTGACCCTTGAACAGCACAGGTTTGAACTGCACAGGTCCACTTATTTGTGGATGTTTTTCTGTTTTGTTTTTTTTTTTAAGATTTTATTTATTCATTCATGAGAGGTACTGAGAGAGAGAGAGAGAGAGAGAGAGAGAGAGGCAGAGACATAGGCAGAGGGAGAAGCAGGATCCCTGCAGGGAGCCCGATGCAGGACTCGATCTTAGGACCCGGGATCATGCCCTACGCTGAAGGCAGATGCTCAACCACTGAGCCACCCAGGCGTCCCATATGTTTTTTTTTTTTTTCAATAAGTACAGTACGGTACTGTAAGTGTAGATCTCTTCTTATGATTTTCTTAACATCTTCTTTTCTCTAGTTTACTTTACTACAAGAACATTGCATATATATATATGTGTATATGTATATATATACACACACACACACATATATATATATATATATATATATATAGTTCATGTTATCACTAAGGCTCCCAGTCAACAGTAGCCTATAGTAGTTAATTTGGGGGAGACTCAAAGTTACACAGGACTTTTGACTGCACAGGGAGTCGGGGTTCCTAATACCTGCATTGTTTAAGGGTCAACTGTATTTAATATGTAGTAACTCACTTAAGGCCATGGCATAAATATCTCTATTGTCCCATCTTATAATTGAGAAAACTGAGGCACAGAGAGGCCAAGTAACTAGCCCAAGGTCACACAGCTAGTGAGTGACAGAGCTGAGATTCCAACCTAGGCAGATCATCTTCTGAGCCTACATTCTTCACTACCCCATTCATTTTACAATGTAATTATTACCCATGGAAGAAATTAACTATGTCATCTTTCCATTTCACATTCTACTTGGTTATCCTGCAATTTGCTTTCTTTACAAAAATAAGAATTTTTAAATTCCACTTAGGAGAAGAATGATAAAATAAGCATTTCTTATTACAAATGGCCTTCTCTTAAGATTTAAGAGTTTGTATTCCCCTCTTTAGTTCTTCAGCTTCCCCATCCTAGACAGAAACTTGTTTGCCACGTTAGGCCACAATACTGCATTTAAGAAGGTGGAAAAAAGAAAAGCACATTTCTTTTTATAAGTAAATACAATGTAGTGAGTAATACTCTTTCTCTAGCCTGTGTATGAAATTATGTTACATGTAAATGAGGAAAAGGTGTGGACCCCCTGGGATGTATTAAGTCCTTGAGGTCCTTCTCTTTCTTTTTAGAGACATTTTCTATTTGCAGTTTATTCATAATTCAAATGTATTTTTGACATTAAGAACTAAGTACCATACTGACTCTGTTCCATTCAGTACAGACACTGACCAGCTACTATGGTGCAGGTGCTGGGTGAAGCACTGTGGATTCATCAGTGAGCCATGAAGAATACCCTAACCATAATAGAACATAGAGTCTCATGAGATTAAGAGCATCTCATTTGCAAGTTCTAGAATCTGAATTTTAGAGCTCCAGGGCATTTCCAGATGGCCTATAGTCTGATCCATTCATTAAACAGATGACGAAATGGAGAGCCCCAAAGTGAAGAAAGTCTCTCCCCCGAGTCAGAAACTCTAATGGCAGTGGCATCTGGATCTTCTGCTCCCTGCCCACTCTTCTTTCCATTTTATTGCTTTGAAGCTTTTCATATTATTCTTCTCACACAAAGTCCTTCCAAATCCTTTTGTTGTTATTTATTACCTGCACACAATTTCTTAGATGTCTATGGTTGGATTTTGATGCTAACATTGATCTTCCGATTCTTTGACCTAATTTTTTTTCACTGCTTGCTTCTTCTCTTTGCCTAACCACATACCTGGCGGATTTGTCTGTCCTGAGTTAAATAGGCAATCCCAGGGTGCCATGGGTCTTTTGAAGACCTGGGAAAGGGGAGCAGTCTGCAGTGACCCTTGTGAGACCTTCCAAACAAAAGCACTGGCCCCTAGCTCCTTAAAGATAGTTGGGCTTATCCACGGGTAAAGATCAGCAGACATAGCGCTTGCTTTTCAGACACCCCTAGACTGGAAAACATCCTTTGGGGGTAAAAATGAGGACATGAAATCGCTTGCTGTGGTACCTTTCATTCTGTTAAGGACACTGAAAACACAGTCTGTCATCCTTGACATTTTAATTGAAAGAAAAGCTTACATAGATTTCAGCCGTAAGCAGTATGTTTATACAAGTGTATAAAGAGGAATAATCTGTCAAGTTGGAAAACTCTTAATGCTACAGGACTCAGTTTAGTAATTGAACAATCCAACATGAGCTCACACATCTTACCTTGTTCCATGCCTCAATAATTTTTAGTAGAAATACTTTACCTAGAGGCATATGGTTATTAAAAAGGAGGCTCGGCTTGCTCAAAGTCTGGAGTTATTAGCTCATGGCAACAAGCCTGCACTGGAGAAAGACTGTTGGGTCTTTGTTTTCACAACTTTGCTGCGATTTGCCCTCTGATTTTCAGAGTGTTGTTTGGGAAGTTTTTTGTTTTTGTTTTTTTTTTAAAGGAAGAAAACATAATTTCACATGGATGAGTGACTTCTCGTGTTAGCAATACTGCCAAATTTTACTACTTCATTGCAAAGTCCAGGGGAGCAGTGTGAATATCAAAGGAAATAGACTGTGAATTTATTTTAGTATAAAAAAATCAATAATAACTTAGTTATGGGAGCCATCAAGGTGTGATGGGGGGAAGCCCTGTGTTGCAAGTTGAATATGAGCCCTGCTTCTTTTCATGACCCATATGACCTTGGGCACATTTAAATGTTTCTGAGTTCAGCTTACTCCAAGTAAAATGGGGGTAATCTGACCTACCAACCACATGGCATTGTTTCAAGTCACGTGAAAGTGAAAATATTTTGAAAAATATGAAACTGTATAAGTGCAATATAAAAAGTTTTGAGCGAGCGCAATGTGTTAATAATTATTTCTATATACACAAAGGGAATTAGATAATTAATGTAATTATTCCGATACCCCTCTTGCTTCAGGGATCAGAATATGCTGGACAAATGATTATTTATTGGGCCAAGCTACATAATTACTTCAATCTAGCTAGCCCTTTGTATACCCAGTGATAGGTAGGAGTAGATTTTCTTTTTTCTTTCAGTTTTTGTAGTTTTAAAAGCCCAAGCAAGCATAGAAAACTCCTCATTTTTATTCCCAACACGGATTGGGAAATTTATTTATAGAATCTATGTAGGGATCCCTGGGTGGCACAGCGGTTTAGCGCCTGCCTTTGGCCCAGGGCGCGATCCTGGAGACCTGGGATCAAATCCCACGTCGGGCTCCTGGTGCATGGAGCCTGCTTCTCCCTCTATGTCTCTGCCTCTCTCTCTCTCTCTCTCTGTATGACTATCATAAATAAATAAAAATTAAAAAAAAAAAAAGAATCTGTGTAGAGGTGCCTGGGTGGCTCAGTCGGTTAAGCATCTGACTCTTGATTTTGGCTCAGGTCATGAGATAAAGCCCCATGTCAGGTGTATGTGGGGCCTGCTTAATTCTCTCCGTCTCCCTCTGCCCCTCCCACCTGCCTGCATGTGTATGTGTGCATGTGCTTTCTTTCTCTCTAAAAAGTAAATAAATGAATAAAATACAGAATTTGTGTTAAACAATAATTCAGAATTATTCAAAATCCAAAGATGCAGAGTTCTCAAATAGCCATTTCTCTTTCAAGTATATATTGCTAATTGGTTTGATTGCTGTCATTAGGCAATTATTATAATTCCAAGGGAACCCAGTACCTTGAAAAGCTTTCTTAATTAAAGAAGGAATGCTTGATATTTAAAAATCTGGTACATCTATGCATGGTGTTGAAGTAACTGACCTAATAAGAACATTGATTAAATGAAGCATACCATTCCCCAGCTACTCTATCCAACTGGGAGTTTACTGTAGTTGTGTGAAGAATGAAAACTCATTTTAAATTTAATTACTTTTGCATCTTCATTCACATAAGCATTGTTTAATTGATTTCTTTTTTAAAAATGATTCATCAATAGAAACTGATCACCAAGATTATCCTAAAATGTCCTGTTGGAAACAAAATGTAAATGATGATAATATGCTGCCCTTTGTTTATTTATGAGGATGATATGACCAATCATCATTATAAACGTTTTCTGTTGTCCTTTTTTTTGCTGGTCCCTATCTTTACCCAAAGCATTCCTCCTGGTAACTGGGAAAAAGACATACATGGTAGAGGGTTGTATGTATGTGTGTTTAGATGTATGTATATTATATGCATGGATAAGATGTATGTTTGTACATCTCTCTGGATAGACGAGGAGATGGCTAGGTGATTAACAACTCTCTGTAGAGATGGGCTCAGTGAATCTTTTTCATTGTAAAACAGGGCAGTTCAGATTCCTGTCCTTGTCTGTTGACAGAGCCACATTTGTACCTATCTGACTAGAGCTGTCTGCCTCTGAATGAGGTAGGCTTTAAGACCCAGTGAAGGTACAACATACTATAGAACTTTGCAGCAATTGGAACTAGCAGTTTCCTACAACTCTAAAAAGTGAAGGACCTTTTCTTTGAAGATCCTACTAATCCTATTGTTAATCTATACTCTGGAGGTCCCCAGGGCACATGTCAAGAAATACCCATAACACTCATTTGCTTTTCTGAAAACACTCATTTTATTGTTACAGGCTGCTTACCTTGGCCTGTTCATGTAACGATTCACACACACACACATTCTATCAATAAAGCGGGGTGTCATTTGTGTACATCTGCACAGAGTCTGTGTAAAGGTTTTATATTATTTTGTATTTTCATTTATATATTTTCCTAAACATCTAAGTATTGACTAATTGATGATTCATCCTTCCAAGATGCATGAGCCTGTGACAGCTAGCTCTACCCAAAGGAGCTGTTAGGAAAAAACAATAGGAAACCTAATCTTTGGGATTTCAACAACAATGCAAAAGAAGAGCACGTTGGCACTGATCTCCCTGTTTCAGTCTCCCGCTTCTCACTAAATCAGCCACGAAAGGCCCGTGAGCTCCAAAGAAGAGGCTTCTCGTGCTACTTTGGATGGGACTGTCCTTCCCTGAAGCATAGGAAGGCATTGGCCCATGTAGCACATCTCTGTCTGCAACCATTACCCAGCACTTAGCATGAGGGAATTGTGGGGGGGGTTTTTGTTTGTTTTTTGTTTTGTTTGTTTGTTTAAGGAAAATGCATTAATTCTGGAAGGAGTCACTTCTTTTATGGCATTCAAGACAAGGTGGTTTAACATGGAAGACTCAGAGGTCCCCGGGGGTGTTTGTTTATTTATTTGTTTTGTTTTATTTGTTAGATCTTTAATTTAGTGGTTTGACATTTATACGGCTCCCTAGAGCAAAAGCATCAGGAGATTGAGAATTTAGCTGAGGAGGTCACTTATTTGCCATTTTTCATAAACACAAATAATTTCCTTTTTCCCTCAGCCACACATTCCCTGGCTCATTAAATCAATTTAAAGTCCTAAATTTTTCCCCCCTCTGGCAAATTGAAGCTAAAGCTCAAACTATGTACTCCCCTGAGGAATGCTTACCCAAGTTCTACAGGTCAGGCCAAAATCAGTTTCTGTCAAACAGCCTAACACCTCTAGTTATTATAAAATGAGGAATTGGTAATTGGGGGCTGGGCTCTGGACTTGCCTGAGAAGGGCTGGCTGCAGTGGCATGAACCTCATTCCTGCTGCTTTGGTCTATGTCCTGGCTTTGTTTTGTTTTGCCTTTTTTTTTTTTTTTTTCCTACCCACAGTGGAGAACTATGAAAAAGTCAAAACAGATTTCTATCGGGAATTCATGAATTGAGTTGGCTATACAAATCTAGGCAGTGAGAAGTGTATTCAGAATAAAGCCAGGAGGGCTTCCAGGCAGAGGCATAGGACAGTGTGGATAAAAAAAAAAAAAAAAAACATACTCAGATCTCAGGGTCTAAGATCCTCCAAAGGGCAGAGAATCCTGAGTAAAGGATTTCACCCCCAAGCCCCTTCCCTAAGAGGCAGGGGTTGTAGGAGATTTACTGACTTGTTGACTATTGAATATGAGTTAGATAACAGAGGTCAGGAAATGAAGTGGAATTTGATGTATTAACTAGGAAGCAGCAGAGGAAGCCAGGCTTGTGTTTTATTTGTTATTATTTCCCTAATATCCTCAATTATGTGGTTCCCATCAGAGGATCTGATCTGTTGCTCATGTAATGGTGTTGTTCCCTCTGGTTCTGGACACGGGGAAACAGGCCATGAATCCCCTGCCCCAAGGCATCGGGAATAATGTTTGCTTTTTTCTGTGTGTTGCCAGGCCTGTCCCAGGCTCTCTATCTTCTCTGCTACATCTCCACAACAGACAGAGACAGCCCATGCCAGCCTCCATGCCTGGGACCCTGCCCAACCCTACGATGCCGGGATCTTCTGCAGTCCTGATGCCAGTAAGTGCTTCTCACTTCCACTGAGCCTTGCTCTTTTGAAAGCAGTAAAGAAAAAGCTGAGATCTAAGCTGGAAAGAAAGTGGCTTCTTCTGGATGAGGAGTTGAGCTGTGTACTGGTCTGCTGAGAGTGCCTGGTTGTCTGTCGCTAGGCATCTCACTGGCTTTCCTGCCCTTCAGTTCTTCCTTAGCGAGGCCTGGCCCCATCCTCCTGCTGGTGACAAGTGAGCTTGCCATACTCAGGGAGTAGAATTTGTTCAAGGATATAGTGTTTTAGGACTAGCCCACAGTCTGTATAGCTATGTACAGAGTGTCCTTAACTTACTGGGGAGTGGTCTTGCCAGGCAGGACTCAGTAACAGAAGAATAAAAGTAATAATGACGGTGCACAATACCCACTAATATGTATTCCTACATATCATGTTCAAGTCATCATGCTCACAACCTTTACTGCATACTTACCATGTGCTGGTCCTTCTGTAAGCACTTCAGCAACACATGAAACCATCCTGTCAGGCACGTACTATTTCTACCACCATTGTTTGCATGAGGAAGGTATAGCACGTAGCTTTCTTGGCTGAGAAGCAGCATAGCTGAGTTCTGAACCCAGGAGTTCGGACCCCAGAGTCCACTCTGTCAACCACTGCATGATACGTACATTCTCTGCTTTCACTGTCACAACAGACCTGTGAGGGAAGCACTGTTATTAACCCCATTTTACAGATGAGGAACCTGAGGCACAGGATGCTGAGTAGCTTGGCTAAGGTCTCAGTTATTAGGTGATGAAGTGGAAGGATTTAAATCCAGGTGGTATGACTCAAGAGTCTACACTCTAATCATTATATGATATGACCCCCTTCTGAAAACAACACATTAGCCTAGAAGGGACATCCAGAGTGTTCCAGAACAAACCTTGCTCTCCTAATACAGGATTCCCTCCCTGTGCTGCTTCATCCTCCCTGGCCTTGTGCTTCGTGGAGCATGGCTGGTGTCATTGTTCCTAGGGCCACAGGAGTTCCCCAAAGCCCTAGATGTGAGAGGACAATGCAATGAAAACTCTCCCACAACAGTATCAACAAGGCCTGACTGGAACATTTTTGCATTTTGAGGAATTATCTACATTTGTCACTTCATGTTGCTCTCATTGGGGTCCTGTGGGAATGGGATCACAGTAATTATTGCCATGCTCATTTTACAGATGAAAAGCTGAAGAGTAAGAAGTTGAAGGAAGCTGTCTAATGCCACACAGCTGTGACGATCCCCAATTCTGCTCACACTGAGCAGCTCAGATTTTTGAAGCTTGAGCAGTTTGCTGATTTATCTGAATGGAGGCAGGTGTGGACAAGGGCTTGGAAGCCCAAGTTCAAAAAAAAGTTCCTGCCTACTATAAATATTGGATTGTCCCAGCTAGAAACAGTCTTTGCAAAATCAGGCCAGAAGGAACCAAAGAGTTGACACATTTTACCTGCATGGCTCACTTGAAACATCTTTAGATGAGGTACAACAGCACCCCCAATGTCACTATCCCAGGTATTATTCAACCCAGCCAGTTGCATGAAAACTCCCACCATAAGCTGTCTTCCTTTACACTATGAATCACTCTTGTCCAAAATTACTTTCCTTTCATAAATTTTCTCCACTATCCAGAAAAATAGCACTTTGGTGACCTTCTTCTTTTTTTTTTTTTTCCATTTGATTGTACCATTTCCAGGGACAAAGGTGGGACATGGGCTGAGAGGACCCAGAGAATAAGTATCTGGCACTGGTTTCCACCATATCATCTCATTGTACAACTTGACCTCCTATTGATGCTTCACAATAGAAGTAAAGGATGAGGTACATGATCAAGAGCCAATGTAGACAGCAAGTCTGGGAGGCCATCCCCACAGGAGTTCCCAAACCCATGCCACTGATAGTTACAGCCGCCATGACAACAGCGTTAGTCTAGAGCACTGAGTCTCAACTTGGGGCTATTTTCTCCCCCAGGGGATGTTGGGCACCATCTGGAAATACTGTTGATTGTCACAATTGAGGGAAGAGTGCTACTGACATCTGTGGGTAGAGATCAGGGATCCTGTTAAATATTTTACAATGCACAGGACAGCCCCCACAAAAAACTAATTATTTGGGCCCCAGATGTCAACAGCACTGAGCTTGAGAAACCTTGGTTTAGAGTGACAGGAATGTAACTAATGAAGACTATTATAAAATATCTAAAAAAGAGATACCCTAAGAGCCCCTGGTCCCAGAAATCTAGGCCTTCTCCCCATTGTTATTGAGTTCCCTGCTCCTGTGATAAGATTTTGGCATTTTTAAGCCCAATCTTCTCATAGAGTTCCTGCCTTGAGAAACCATGATGCTCTTGACATAAAAGATCTGTCTATAAGTGGAGGTAATATTCTTTTTTAAAAAAAATATGGGAATCCTGGGTGGCTCAGTGGTTGAGCATCTGCCTTTGGCTCAGGGTGTGATCCCGATCTGGGGATCGAGTCCCATGTCGGGCCATGGAGCCTGCTTCTCTCTCTGCCTGTGTCTCTGCCTTTCTCTGTGTCTCTCATGAATAAACAAATAAAATCTTTAAAAATAAATAGATAAATAAAAAAATAAATAAATTTAAGTTGTTATTAATTAAAATAAAAACACATACTCCTGTCATATTACCACCATACATTATCAAGGTAAAAATGCAGTTACAAAATAGTATGTAAAATATAATCTTATTTTTATAGAGGGAATATTCTTAGCTGATTTGTAGTGCATGCTGACATTTCACAAGGTCCCAGGTCTGCAGCAAAATGATGTGTTTATTCATTCCACAAGCTTTTGCTGAGCACCTGCTATGAGCCAAGTACTGTCCTGGACACTGGGGATGTGATGAACAACAAGACAGGATCTCACGGTGCTATGATTTCCTATCCTCAGTCAAATGTTGGCATAATTTGGGAATACAAGCACTCATTGTAATTACAAAAGCCCAGTGAACTGTTGAGATTTTAGCTCCCTTTCTCTGACTTGTTTCAGAGGGAAAGGAAATGCTCAAGAAAAAGTGAATCCTTTACCTGGATTTTTTTTTTTTTTTTCTTTACCTGGATGTTTTACCTGCAGTGCTAAATGTTGCTTCGTATTCAGCAAAGCCACTCCCATCTTCTGACTCCTTGATTCCAGGAACCTCCCCAAAACACACTCATGCAGCAGGACCTTGTCAGTATAAGCACCATATAGTTGTCTTGCAGAGGCTCTTGCTAACCCCTTATAATCACTAAGATGGAAAAATGCGATTTTTTTAAAATAGAGAAATCAGCCTGTTTTCAACATTCTGGTGAATTTGTGAGTCATGGAGTAGGAGTAGTCACAGACTGTAACTCTTCCACAAAGTGGGAAGCATGGCTGATTCTGGATCTCGAGGAGAGCAAGTAAGCTGCTCGCCCTTTGTAGTACATGATGGAGAGCAACGTGAAACTTCCAGATAAGCATTTGTACTTCTCAGTGACCTTCTTTCAGGAAACTGAAAGCAAAAGCTCGTTTGGGCCTGATTTCTCTCTAGGAGCAGGTGACCAGTTGGGATAAACAGTCAAAGGCCTTTCTGACTCTTCCATCTCGCTGCCTCTGGAAGTGGGAGTTATAAGCTCTAAGTGTTTTGAGGAGCAGCTGTCAAGACTTAACAATTAGAGTACATGAGTGTACTGCATAGCACTGAACTGTTCGCTTAAACATAGCTACAATGGTAAATTTTATGACGCGCATTTTACCTGAATTTCCAAAATAATCATACAAAATAAAAAACCTAGGCTATGTGGAGACTCAGGGGGTCTAGGAGAGGGAAGGTTTTATTTTACTGAATTGATAAGGCTCCAGAAGTTTTTGCTGGCTTGCTTTGGAATGTATAGAAAATTCTTCATCAAATAGCCCCTTGTGAAGCAGTGTCACACCAACATACACTGCCCAATAACTGATGTGCTCTTTCAGGCTAAGGTACAGCTGAGGGGGATTTGCTGAGACAGGGACTGTCCACCCATCACTCGTGTCATTTAGTGAGCATCTCTGCTCACCCACACATTAATGTCATAATTGCAGCCCCGCACTTGGGACGGACCCAGCAGGGATGGAACCCGACAGCAGTGGGGACCCTAACGGGGCATTTACCTGAGCTTTCACTCTCAATTCTTGCCAGGGAGGTTCCTGGCCTGCACTCTTGGAAGAGCTCCAGTGACAAAAACCTCTGTGTTTCCCCAGACTGCCCAGGCTAACACTCTTCTCCCTTCCTTCCTTTGGCAAGGGGAACAACTTTTGCACCGAAGAATCTATTTTTTTCCTCTTGAGGCGAGTCTTCTGTGCAATTTAGTATTAAGTATACTCACTTTATTTTTGTTCTTTGAAACAGGCTAAATTTCTACTGAATAGACAGTATCAATCAGATCTACCCTCCCCTGGCTAAAAGAGAGGTTTTACTGTATTTACTTATTAACAGGGACACCCTGGAGACAAGAATGCCAGAACTCGTGCAGGTATTTGAACAATGTTAATTCTACATGCGGTGGCAGGCCAGCAGGACAATGTCCATCATGTGCCGCACGGTACCCTCACCTGCTCTCTTCACCCACTCAAAGGCCTGGCCCTGCCATGAGGCCAAAATCTGCTGCTGTATGGTGTCCTGATGAGGTTAATAGGGAAGAGGAGATGTGCCAAGGGCAGCAGCTCAAATATCTCTTGGACATCGTGATTGTGTTTATAAGTTACAATGGCAAGGAGACCCAGCATATTCAAGAGCATTCCTTTTTTAAATTAATTTAATGTTTTCCTTATTGGTAAAATGATTCATATTGTTGTATAAAACTGAGGGAGGGAAAAAAAAAAGCCATGGATAACCTGAGATAACCATTTGGTATATATCCTCCCAGCATTTTTCTGTGCATACATTACTCTTTACATTTATAAAAAGAAGCATGACTAGTGGCAGTTGGAGTGTTTGCAGAAGTGGAAATATTCCATACTCGTGTTTGTAAATGTACCATGACAACACGATTCTCGTTGGCATGGGGCATCTCCTATAGCAGGCACAGCTTTAGATTAATTATTTGATGTCCTAGAGTTCAAGGCTCAGAAGTGTCTTACTTGCCCTTCCTCAAACCATAGTCTTTCTCCAGAGTTATTCAAAGAAATTCTAAATGACCCACTTGAAAGAGAAATGCAGCTTTGTCTGTGACCTAGACTGCTTTTCTGAGACTCTGACTCTTGCTTTTCTTTCTCTTAGATGGAGAGACAAATGTCAGTGAACTCCAGCCTCTTGGGAATGCAAGGTCCAAATCTCAGCAACCCCTGTGCTTCTCCCCAGGTCCAGCCAATGCATTCAGAAGCCAAAATGGTAACTAACAATTATAATCATCCTTTTGTTATTTCGTGACTTTTTCTTTGGATTTCTACTCTGATTTCCAAATTTCAGTTAAGGCAGGTAGATGGCTCCGTCGTCATCGTTTTTGGTGAATAGGTCTTTTCTGTGGAAAGGCAGTACAGAACTTGGCCCTCTTTTTGAGGGTGTTTGCTATTGAACCTTGGCATCAGATGACCATGTAACAAGCATTGGATCACCCTTCATGAAAGGGATGTTTAGAAGTTTGGGGAGATCCATAGGAGTTGCGGTGGGATACACACAAGTAGGAGTTCATTTCCCCCTAAGGTAAAATTAACAAAAACCATCCAGAGTTCCTCTTCTTCAAGGTGGTCACAATTTCAGTGCCACGCTTCCTGTCCCCCATATCCGTGAGAACAGACACGTGATTCTGAAGCACACACTAGCACAGAAATATTTTTCATGTTTTGTTATAGTTGTCAGATGTGACGTTAATTCAAAGGATCACAGCCTTGTTTTCATGCAGGGTAACTGCGCCTCTTACTGAAATACGTGATTTCAGGTGACAACCTTCACCGACTCGTAACGTAGAAGATTTATGTGCAGTAAGCTCAGTCTTTCCAGTCATATTGAGAGATTTATACATTATATTCTGTTAAATATTAATAAAAGCAATGCATGTCCATCTCTGCCATACAAAGTAAAGTTGCTGGCTGTATTTAGTAGAGATACTTGAAGTAGACTGCTCGGTTTTCATGTAGTTAAATTCTGACAATTAGTATAAGGTATCAGATGGCAACAAAATACACTGTTAGTATCTGATATTGGATAAGGGTAGCTTTGCCACAAGTCGGAGATTTATTTGGTTTCCTGACAGACAGCATTGGGGACCGTGTCTAATGGCTTGGTATGAGGATGTTCTCGACAGCTCTGAAAATTAGCCACCAAACGCCAGTGACTTCAATTTCAATGGCAGCAAGTTTTTTTGATGTCTGCTTTGGTCACTTTCTCTTGGAAATTTTACTCATGTGTCTTTCAGCTCCTTGATTCAAGGAAGCGCCTGAATTCCCAGTGTTGGCTACCTTGGGCAAATAAAATCTGTGGTTAAGAGAGTTCTCTTTGCTGTGCCACAGTCCCTGTGACATGCCAGATGGCACCGGCATCTTCAGCAAAGCTCGTTAAATCTTTTTGGAATCGGCAAATATTTTTTCAACTCAAGCCCTGCAGAGCCAAACCAAATACTTGCTGGCAGAGTAAAGTTCAAACTGGCATCTGTTTTGGAGACCAGAGTAATACCATTTACTTTAAAAAAAAAATTTTTTTTTTTTAAGGAAAATAAAAAATGAACTGTGAAGGTACTTAAGAAAAAAACAAAATTAAGTTATTCATGTGTTCTGGGTCTGAGCATCAGATGCTACTCCCCCAGCTGAGTTATTTCTGAATCATCTTGTTTGGTTCGGGGTCTGTATCCCTCTAGGGAGACCTCCCAGACAAACTTTAGGTGGATTTTTACACATAGTTCCAAACCAAATTTCCCTGCCAATTGATTTTCGCTGGATTATATGCCACCACTTGACTCAGAAATGTCCTAACCCTCTCTTCTTACTGGCAAAGAGAGAGAACGCTTCCAAAGGGAGTACAGGTTATAATTATTTATTTATATGTATGAAATAAAAACATATGATATGGCCAATTACTATGAATAATATCAGCTGGAGACAAAAGGAAATTGGTCTGTACCTATAAAATAGTGTTACCCCACAAATGTTTGTCGAGTTAAATTTACTGAGCAAGCACACTACTCTGCTGATTCATGCTCTGAGTGGATGGATGAATATTTCCAGATCCATGATGTCTGGGCTAATGAACTCTTATCATGGAGTTAGGGCTTAGAGAGCATAGTTAGTCTCTCTGTCACAGGCTCCCACCCCTGACACTATTACTGGCAATCAGTTATTCCAAAGGGGAAAATGATGTACTGGCCACTTACTTTTTGGAGAAACAGCATTTACTTCTTAGCCTGGAAAAGTGTTTAGTAATCGGCTTTTAATGCATTACTCAGCATTTCTATTCTTATTCCACTTGCCTTATTCACAGGAGAGACCAGTTATTGCCATCAACTAACCATACGGTATTTTCTAGCAGCTTTGGGGCTGCTCAGATGAAAAGCTTTTACAAAATACAAAGTAATAGAGAAAAAAAAATCTTCCATGATTTTAATGTCAGCCAGAGCCTCCCCAGGTTTTCTCTGAACTATGGGCTTTGTTGTTCTATGCCTAATTTTCTTCCTGTGTAAGACTGGAATGGATTCCAGATTTCAACTAAGACTCCTGTTTCACTGTTTTCAAGGACTTTTCCAAAGGTCACACATGGGCTATTGTGATGAATGCACTCTGCGGGGTGTGTTCTCCGAGCACACAAGAAACCAGAGAGCTGCCAGGGAGGTGTCGCCCACACCACAACACTGCATATCTGTTCTCCTGGGGACGGCGATGTCAGAGTGTCTATTTCACACTCTCTATTGACCACTGACAAAAGCCGTCCTCTTGCATCTCTGGTGAAGTTTGGAGGTCCTGGAGGTGGACAAAAGCTTAAGACAGGATTGCTTTAACTGTACAGCTTTGTTAGAAGCTGTCCGACTAGTGATTGCTCAGTAGGATACATCCTCTTCCCTCAAATTGGTCATTTCAGTTGTGGAAGAGAGCAAAATAGGTGTCCCCAATAAGCTGCACTGTGTATTAATCCAGGATATCCAAATCAAGCAGCACAGTGCTCTTCTTTGGATTTAATGTATATTGGCATCAAGCAGTGGGCTTCAGTGTACTGAAGTCACATCTGTCCAAGCTGGTTCTGTCATGATTTCTGACAGATTATAATGGAGTTTTATGGATTCTTTTTCTAAAGAATTAAGCCAACAAACATATGGCTTCATGGTGATACAAGTGAATATATACATATTAGATTTTGTTTTGCGGGTCAGGACAGACTCAAAGCTGTGAGAGCTTTCCATCTGTCTAACCACCCAAAACTACGGGTTCTCCTCCCAGATTCCTGGAATTGGTGGGTATTGTCCATGAAAATGGGGTCTGCTAGAAAGAAAATTGACTGGATACTGATGGACATTTTTGACATTCAAAAGGGAAAGGGAGAAAATGGGGGGGATAAGCAGACAGAAATTGAAAAGGGGAGGAAGAGAATTTAAACCAGACTGGGACACATTTCCAGCCTCTTGTGGCTCTTGTGGCCATGAGTGATTCTGTAGTGGTGTGGATATGGTATCTTCCGGTTACGGAGATTTGTGTTCATTTCTATTTGTGAGAATGAGACCAATCTTATTTAGTTTTAAAAGAGGTTTTCTTTCTTTCTTTTTTTTTTTTTTTAGACCAGTAATAGGGTTGGAAGCTAAAATAAGGAATGGGGAGAACTTGTCCGTATATCTGTCTTACAACTCAGTAATGTTGAGAGGATTACCATACTGAAACCAACTAAAGTGAAAGATGGCATATAAACAACTTTCCAGACAGGGCTGTGGCCACTCTGCCCAGAATTCACCTTCAGTGTGGACAGAGTTAGGGAAGCTCATGGAGTGTGGAGATACTAGGGGGAAGGTACATACAGCTGATACCTGGTTTTGCCCTCAGGACAGTCCAGGATAGACTTGTCCTCATTTTATAGTTGAGACAACTGTAGCTCCAAGAGTTTAAAAAACTGGCCCAGTGATGCATCACATAGCAAAGGCTAACGTCTCAGACTTCACCGACAATGCTTTTTCATCACAATATAGATAAAAAAGGATGTTTGGGTGGCTCAGTGGTTGAGCATCTGCCTTTGGCTCAGGGCATGATCTCGGGGTCCTGGGATCGAGTCCTGCATCGGGCTCCCCATGGGGAGCCTGCTTCTCCCTCTACCTATGTCTCTGCCTCTCTGTGCCTCTCATGAATAAATAAAAATAAAAAATAAAAATAAAAATACCACAGAGCTTCCAGATAACAGTAACTGGCAGATTATATCAAAGTCTTTGGATTTCTTTTATATTTACATACAAATGGGAGATAAGGATGACAAGGCCCTCCCATTTAGAGGTTAGACCTCTAGATAACCTGGAAAAGATGAGGGATAGGTGGTAGTACAGGATGTCCCCCTTGGCTTAACCAGAGCTCTGTGGCCTCTCTGATTCAGCTTCACTGCCTCTCTTTCTCCAAACACATTTTTATCTTGATGTTTCTTATTTTACATATGTGTCCCCCCCTTACTTGATTGATGAAGATAATCCTTGCATCATGGAAGTTCCTTGTACTAAGAAAGGCCCCATGAATGAGAACTGAATTTGATTGGTTGAGCTGAGTTGAATTAAAACAATGAGAAAGAACCAAACAGTAATAGCCATGGAAGTGAGGGTGGGATGGAGTGGATAAGGGGCAAAGGAGAGCTCAGAAGGGAGAGGATAAAATTAGGTAAATGCTAAGCTAAGTAATTAGCTGATAAAAGAGTATTTGACTGCATTTGATTTCTTTGGAAGATATCTGGAAACAAGATCTGGCTTATATTTTTTTTCCTTGATAGAAAAGCAATGTATGTGTTACTTAGAAAATAGAAGTTGGAATCACACTGACTTCTTAGGAATTGAGAAGGATCAATACCAAATGTTGTTTCTTCCCTTGTGATAGGCCAGCTGTGCTGCAATTTGGTTGTCAACTTGTCAGTACCTCATCTATAGTTAGGTTTACAATCTTTTGAATATATACATAAATATGTGAATGAAAAAGACAAAAAAAAATTGGAAAGTCAAAGCCCTTTAGAGGTGGGAGGTACTTAGTGAAGACCTTGCCCAGATTCCTCATTTCACGAGTGAGGACACCAAAGACAAATAAACACAACGAAAATCAAGGCATCATTTAAACACAAAGCTGGGTCCCCAGTTCAGACCTTCCCATTTCTACCCAGCATTATGCTTTTTTCATTCACTGTACTGATAAATTACTGACAGTGCTTCTTTTCTTGGCTCGTGGTTTTCTCCTGGCAGATTGGCAGACAAGAACTAGGGTGGTATAGCGAGCCATCCGTGGTTAAATCTCCACTTTGTTTTGAATGTCAACCTGGGTGTGTTTGTGTTTGCCTTTTCCCTCCCTAATTATCGAGCTGGATAACTGTTTGCCTACGGTGCCCCTTGGCCACCCACTGTCCAACAGATAAATCACAGAGGAGCCTGGCTCCATATGGAGTTGCCTGGAAAGTTTATACACATGAAAAGACAGTCTCCAGGTAACATCTCTCTGGCACTCTTGAGAAATACCCTTCATCGATTTGCCTATTTGCTTTAATCACCCCCCTAGTTTCACTTCCTAAAAGTCCAGGCATTAAAAAAAAAAAGAAAAAAAGAAGGCAGTGAATGAATAGGCTGTCTGCTTCTCAGAAGCTTTGTGGTGAGGCAGGAAATACTGTTGACTTTAAAGAAACTCTCATTAACTTTTGAATCATGCCAGCAGCTATGTGTCCCTGTAGCTAGTGATCAAAACATGAGGATGGCCTGATCCAAGGTGGCCTCTTTTTTCAGAATCCTCCTCCCTCACTGCTGTGAAAAACCACTGTCCTGTATGCAGATGAGTAGGAATTATGTAGGATTCCCTGACAACAAAAACAGCAACAATGATCTATGCTCTCCTCTAATATCTGTGATGGGTCTCGTTTTAAAGGCAATCTGCTTTCTTAAAACACCCTGGTAGAAAATGATAACTGTTAACATTAATTAAGCACTTGTACTTGTGGCAGAAGCTTTGTTAAGCATCTTATGTTTTCTCATTTAATGCTCAGATCAATCTGATAAGGGAGATACTAGTCCTAATCTCATTTTACAAATGAATCAACTGAGAAGTTAGGTAGCTAGTGCAGAACATAGAAGCTGGTAAAATATGTTGGGCTGGGCTCTTGGTCTCGGCTCTAAACCATAATGGTTTGCCAGCAGGGGGATGATCATCCTATAGGTTTCTGTTAGTAGAGACCTTTCCAAATTGCAAAGCCATCTGTATTGAAGTATCATTGAAGACTCTTAGCAACCCTGTAAGGTCAACAGGGAACTATTACCATCCTCATTTTGTAGACACGGAAATGATGAGTGGCTTTTCTAGCATCATCCAATGGCACAACCAGGCCCTGCACCCAAGTCTTCTGTGGGTTTTGTCCTGTTTCTACTTTATCATCCTGCTGTCCGGGGTGTCCCTATAGTAACTTACCCTGAGTAGAAGCAAGTTCTTACAAAAACAAAACTCAGCAATAAAAGTACGATGAGGCTCAAATGAATAGTTCAGGTCCAGGCTCCTATTTGCTTATACCTATCAGACTCTCTAGTTTTCACCAGCTAAACACAGGAGAGAAGGCTGGTCCATATTTCTGTCTGGCCAGGACAAATACTGAATTTGAGCTTAGTTATGATTATTAAAGAATTAAAAGCAGCAACGTTTCTCTAAGAGCAAATAGAAGTCCCAAGTCCTTTCTGTTGGCTGAAGGTATACCCGTTCACATGCCATTGCCACTTTGCCTGTTAAACTATAGAAAGTTTAATTTAGGAATATCTCATGCCATTTTTTTTGATAAAATATTTACATTTACAACTCAATTTTGAGATCCTCGGTAAGAGCTAGCAACCATTTATTTATATTTCTATAGAACAGAACAAATTCCTACAGAATTACATTCTGGAATTACATTCTGTGTGCTGATCAGAACCTCAAATATATGGGATTAGACATTTGATTATATTTGTTTTGAAAATAAGAATTTGAGAGATTATCAATTGCCTGTGAACCACCAAATTCCAGAGAAGGAAAGGAGCTTGGGGATTCTTTTAGCAAAATCCTTTCCCTTTGAGAAAAAAGGCCTGAGGTTTAAGTTAATAGCTCGTCCCAGATCACATAGCTAATTAGCAGAAAGAAGAGGAATTAAAACTCAGTTTCTGGATTTTCAAGTTTATTGGAACTTTACTCCCCATGTGTCAGTCAGGAATTGACAGGGAAAGCCATCTGCTAGCTGCTGTGATAGCAAACTTTCTAAGGGGAATGTTTCCTGAAGTGTTTTTTGCAGTTTAGTTAGGGAGGCAAAGTACCTGGGGAGAAGAGGGTCAATCAGCTTTTCCTTTTTATATCATGTCAACTGGGATTGACAGCAACCATCAGACTACCCAAAGGAATGGTCCAATTCTCTGTAATTCTTCTTGAGACTGGGGGTCTTGACATGATACCACTAAGCTATTCTTTTTTATTGTTATTATACAAGATAGTTAATATATGGTGTAATTACTAGTTTCAGGTGTAGAATTTAGTGTTTCAGATTCATCAGTTGCATATAGCACCCAGCGCTCATTCCATTATGTGCCCTCCTTAATGCCCATCACCCAGTTATCCCATCCCCCCACCCCTCCAGCAACTCTCTGTTTCCTTGAGTTAAGAGTCTCTTATGATTTGCCTCCATCTCTGATACCACAATGCTATTCTTATTCATCATCCAGAGTGGATACACACTGAGTATTTCATCTCTTGGTGCTTAGGACAAACTGCCTCGGTGTTGTCCGCCTCCAAGCAGAACTAAACTTCCTACTTCTCTGTGTGTTCCTTGGGCTGCATGGGTCTTCCATGGGCTTTAGGAGGTCTGTATTGTGTCCCTGCAGAGCGTTGGCCGAGCCTGCTGCTCCCACAACACAAAGGGGTATTGAAACGCCCCTTTCCATTGGATCTCTTCTCTGGGCTCCCCACTCTGCCCTCCCCAGCAGCTCCTCATACACACATTCAGACACTCTCCTGGGACTCATTGTCTTCCCAGTTTGATTTCTTTCTCTTTCTGTCAGTATCCACCCTGTTTTGGTAACCATGGCAATAGGTGAAACACAATCTCAATATTTGCTCGGGCCTCTGTCATCCAGCCCAGCACGCGCATTGCCGGGTCTTGTTTTTGTGTTTGTTTAATGTTCCCAAGCCTGAAGTCAGATGCATCTGGGCAAGGACACCGCACATGGTCCGGTTCGGAACACTCCCTCTCAGACAGTTTTCAGGCACGTCTTCTTGTGGGTCTGTGTACGTGTACGTGTGCGTGTGTCCCTGTCTGCTTTGGAACGTCATGCAAAAAAGTTTAGCTTGTGTCAGAATAGCCAAGGAAGGGAAAAAAAAAAAGGAAATTTTATGAATCTTGTTACAGGGAAGTTCTGCTTTGCAGAGATATATTATATTTTGGTCGTTTTCTTGGAATTTGTGTATCTTTCCAAGATTTTTGCCAGCGCAACTAATAATGAGAGTTTGCTTTGCATTTTGGGATGATGGCTCTGCCTTGATTAGGCGTTTTTATGTGGCAAGTACAGAAAATCTGTCAGGAAATTTGTGCCTGGAGGGAGGTGGAAGGTGGGACATGAGGGTGGATGGAAGAAGAAATGTTTTCCTGAAGTTTGGGGATTTTTCTTTTCTTAAAAAATAAAAGGGAGAATTTAATCTTCAAGTGAAAAACTCACAAAGAGTATATTTTTTCTACTTGTATCCTTTTAAAATTGTCTTTTTATCCCCTGTTTGAAAAGCTAGCTGTACTATGGTACTATAATTCTATATGACTGTTGTGTTTGCCTTAGTAGGAATAAGATAAATTGCTAGGTTCTCAGAATAGTTAAGTCCCACACAATAAAACTAAACGCCAAGTATTTTTATTTTGAAATGGTATTCACAGTTACCAGAACAGAAGATGTGTTTAAGGAGGACAAGATTTTCATCCAACTGTGGCTTTGGATTCTAGAAATTAAAAGCACAACCAGAGAGGCAAGGCAGTAACCTGATGCCAGTAGACAGCCAGGATCTGAAGTGTAAGAGGGAGCAGGAGCACACTGGGGTAGAATTTCAGAGCTGGCAGGTGTTTCACTTGCGCCCTTTCCTGGAACATCCTTCTCCATTTTGGCACTTTGCATGGGAACGTGCCCATGTTTGCATGGTACTTGAGGGCCCAGTCTGGTCCCATGTCCCCTCTAGCCTCTTCTGCTCTACACAGCTCTGTGCACCATGGTCACTCTCTGAGAGCCCATCCCAGGAAGCTGGCACCTTCCTCAAGGCTTCTTGCTCTCTCTCTGGCTGCCTTACCTCTCCCATCCTATTTCCTTTGCCTCCTTTTTTTCAAGGCTTAGCTCAAATGCACCTTTCCTATGAAGTCTTCTCAACTTTCTCAGATACATAGCAGTCACGCCTTCAGCGAGGGTAGACTCCATTTGTACCTTGTTTATCTCTTCCTTGTGGTGCTGTTGTCTGTGTTCTGGCCTCACTGCCAGCTTGTGATCCCTTTGAGAACAGAGGCCAAATTGATTCAGGTCTCCTGCATGTTCTGGGTATCCAATAAATGTTTGTAGATAGATTGAATAAGGGAAAGTCTGATAAACTAATTTAGGTGGGATATTACTCTGAATTAATATGTCACCTCACGCTGTGGGCTTTTTTTTTTTTTTCTTTTCTTTTCTTTCTTTAAGTTCCAGGGATAAGGTAGGACTTAACTGAGATGATTGATTCACAGTGATAGAATTTCAGGGCCCATGACAAGCGGGTGGAAAGAGATATTTGAGCAGGTGAGAATCCTTCCCACAACTCCCCCAGTCCCTGCATCACTTGGTACCTGGGGCTCTGCTAGCCATAGCTGAGTGAAGCTCTCCAGAGATATCCTACACAAACCTTCCACACCCACTGTGGTACCTCCTGAAGGTGAGGTGGCTTTATATGAAGGCACTTCGATACTTCAGTATTGAAGTACCCTTGGTGAGGGCCCAAGACTTTAGTACCTTTTAAAAAAAATTACAGAAATTCACAGATTCTGATGTATTTTTGGTCAAAAATTAATATATAACAGCAAACTTTTAGATAATGTTAAAATGAAAATATTCTTTTGTTTCACTGTTCATGTAATATATCAAGATTAGCTTTATACTTTCATGAATATATACTTTATATCCTGTTTTGAAAAAAAACTCACATATTATAAGCATTTTCCCATTTCAAGTGCCTTTTGAAACCATTTTAATAATAGTATGATTTATCCTATGGGTGTCACATAAAACTTTTAACTATTCCCTTATTTCTACTTCTGGATATTTAGTTTTTATCTACTAGAAAAAAAAAAAAACAAACCTTTGATTATAAAAATAAATTTTTAAAAAACTGATCTGAAATTATTTGATTAACATCTTTAATTATTTCCTTAGGATAGATTTCCAGAATTAGGATTAGCAGATCAAAGAGAATTAATTTTTTTTGAGAATTAAACATTTTAAAGTTCTTGTATATATGCTGCCAAATTTCTTGAAATTTATATTAATTTTCATTCCTATCTCCAATACAGGAAGATATCTAACATTTTCAGAAGTGCTGAGCATTACCATTGTTTTTAAAAGATTAATTTATTTGAGGGAGAGAACGTGTCAGGGGAATGGGCAGAGGGAGAGGGAGAGAGAATCTCAAGTAGACTCCCTGCTGAGCATGGAGCCCAACCCTGGGATCGATCTCACAAACCTGAAACCATTCCCTGAGCCTAAGCCAAGAGTCAGATACTTAACCGATGGAGCCACTCAGGTACCCCAAGCACTATCACCTCTTAAAATCTTGGCCAGGTTTTGTTTGCATTTTTTACATTACAGGTCATGTTGCATGTCTTTTTCTATATTTGTTGGCTACTTGATTTTTGTCTTTGATACATTTCTGTACTTGACAGCAATTTTTCTTAATTAGGGTGACTATTGGAATCCAGGGAAAAAATAATAGAGCAGGTTGTCCTACCCCTACTCCATTTTTCAAAATCTTATTAATTAGCTGGCTTTCCTACCTTACTTTACTCATTATATATTTCTTCCTAAGACCTTAAAACACATACCTTAAAATATATTCAGTACGGTTTTTTTTTGTTGTTTTGTTTTGTTTACATGACTCTTTTGCTTGAAAGCACTGTGTTTTGAGGGTTTTTAGAAATTCTTTTTAAGTCTTCTAGTTTTTGTAGTTATTTGACTTATTTATTACAAAAATATTGGCTTCCCTAGGAATATAAATGTGACTCTTCCACATATTTTGTGTTTATTTAGCCAAGCCTTTGTGTATTTAAATATATACCTGAGTATCTTAAATAAACCAAAGATATGTTTGTGTCTTTCACAATGACCTGAGGTAGGATTATATGCCTCCTGCTCTTATCCCGTTTATGAGAAATCAACCTCCAATCATTTTATTTCACCAGTCACTATGTAAGTAGATGGATTTATATTGATTAAACTTTATCATCATGACTGGATGGTTAAATGTTGCTGATCCTATTTCCAAACAAGAAAGTTAAACAGAGAATATAAGACAAGCTTAAGTCCCATGGGGTGATATTAATGGAGTATTATTTTAAAGGTTGGGTGAGTCTTCTGGTAACCAGATTGTAACCTCCTTACCATGCCTAGGCTGTCCAAAGGGAGGGCTCTGAACACCTAGCACATAGTTGGCACAAAATATCCCTGTGTTGAATGAATGAATATGAGTAATTAATTATATGACAATATCAAACATGCATTGAGTGCTCTTCATGGGCTCTTCATGGAATTGTGTGTAAAGATTTAGTGAGGCACTGTGCATAAAATACTTACTTACACTTGGCATTTACATGTATCATCTTTTTTTTTAAGATTTTATTTCTTTATTTATGAGAGAGAGAGAGACAGAGAGACAGAGAGAGAGAGAGAGAGAGGTGGAGACACAGGAAGAGGAAGAAGCAGGCCCCATGCAGGGAGCCTGATGTGGAACTCGATCCCGGGTCCCCACGACCATGCCCCGGGCCGAAGACAGGCACCAACTGCTGAGCCACCCAGGGATCTCCTACATGTATCATCTTATTTAATTCTCATACCTATCCTATAAAAACTGTATTCCTGCTTTTACAGGCAGATGAACTGATTTATAGTGCCCAAGATCACTCAACCAGCAAATGACAGACCAAGGATTTAAACCTAGCTTTGGGATATACCCTTCCATACTGGATCTTTGCTTTGGTAACCTAAAAACAAGGTGGTGACTGGATTCTAGTAGGAGTGGAAGCATGGAAGCAGAGAGAATCAATTGGCAAATATTTATTATTAGCATCAGTTATGCACTTGGCTCTTCTTCTTCTTCTTCTTTTTTTTTTTTTTTTTTTTTTTTTTTTTTTAACAGTAGGCCTCTGACATTCCTGAGGGTTTTGCCTGGCGTTGTTGTGAAGCTTCAGACCTCTGCTTGTGGCACATCATTTCCTGCATCCAGGGCAACAAGGAGAGAACAAAACCAAATTGTAATCGTGACTCTGAATGGAGGGTCAGGCTGGCTGCTATATCCCCACTCAGAGCTGCAGCAAATGCAGTTCAAATCTGTGCTCCCAGAAGTTCAAATTACTATAGGTTATGGAATTTGAGGGTTATTTTTTAATACTTGAAACCTTGAATGTTAAATTGGAAAAAACCAAGTCTCTGTCGTTAGCAATAATGTTAATAATGACTTCTAGCCCATATTTTAAGATCTGCAGAACATTTTCACACCTTTCACATAGACTGTCAAGCTAGTCTCTTATGGGAGCCATAGCTCTCAACTAGAATTAAGAATAGGGTAGGTTTTAATTTTATTTTTTTTCTCTCTGAGTAGCAAAAGGAAGCATTGGTTAAGAGCAAAGGCTTGAGAGTCAGACTGCCTGGCTTCAAATCCTAGCTGCATGATTTGGTTGCCTGACCTTTTTGTTCTTCATTTACCCACCTATAAAATGGGGATAATGGCGGGGCCTCTCTTAGAGACTGATTTTGAGGACTAAATGAGGTAATACAGGGAAATAATTTGACACAGTACCTGGCACCTAGTATTCTTGCTCTCTCTATATTTTTTCCTGTTTCAAAGGGTACTTCTTTTTCTTTTATCGGTTTAATTCATGATATTTAAAACATACTTGCATAAAGTCCATAGTCTCATAGAAAACTGAAACTAAGAGAGATTAAGTACCTTACCTTTGATCATTCAGCAAAGTTGTGGTAAACTCAGTTCTAGAATTTAACTCCAAGTTTTGATTAATGCACTAAATTACTGTGCTCTTTATAGATACTTGGATAAATCCATGTGAGTTATACAGCTGTTGCTTCGAACTGACCAATTAATTGAAACATGTAAAAATAAAAATGACTTCAAAAACTGTTTTAAAATAGTTAAAAAATTATTTTAGAAAACAAAGTTCAGTGCAGCATATTTTCAAATTTCAAACACATGTTGTTTTATGGTTAGTTCACAAACATATGAATATGAAAACATTTTGTAACATTAAAATATTAGAACTGAAATTACACAAAAGATCAAATGCTCACCAGGAAATATATATTAAAGTCCATTGCCTAAAATAGACTTTTACTATGTCTGTACAAATTACTTTAAATTATACAAATATTTGGAATATGTCTAGCCATGAGACTCAGCTATGTACACTAAAATGACACAAGCAGTGCCATGCCAACTTCTAGCATTCAATTTTTTTTCCAAAACACCTAGAATCATTATTGGTTTGAATGAGAGCATCTCTTATTTCTGCAAGTGAGTTTGGAAGAAGTGCTAGTGAAGGAGAGAAGGAGTCCCTCAGTCCCTTGGGTGAAGGTAGTTGAGTCTCTGGGACATGGTTAAGAAGGCTCTTTGCCAACATACCCTTTGGAACAACCATACCCGTGATAACAGAGTGTGAAGACCTGATTATTTTCAAATCTGATGAATGAGTCCAGCTGTTCTGCAGGCCAGTATGGGGTATGTGAGAACATGGGATCACAGCAAAAGCATGTTTATCTCACTCCATCATTGCAGTGAACTTTATCTCCTGGGAATTTTCTTAAAGAGCAAGTCTGGGCAGAGTCATGGCTTAATGACCAGGGGCTCTACAAGAGGGTTGTTCCTAAGTTCCAGTTATGCAAAGACAGGGCCTGTGTTTGCAAGGAAAGATAAGCTAAAAAGCTGTGCATGTTCCTCAGACAAAGATAATTTGTCACATCACCACCATTAATCTCTTAGTTCCCAGCTCACATGGTTCCAAGAAATCTGTTTTGTAGATTTATTACATACAAAGCAATGTCTTTACCAGTCCATTGAGCAATCCATTCGTCTATTCATTCTTTCATTCAAATATCTTTATTGAGCACCTCCAAAATGCCATATTGTACTTGGTTTTGGGGGATCAAACTGTGAATAAGACATAATTCAAGACTTTAGAAAATTACAGTCCAATGGAGACTGAGATAAATAAATAGGCAACTGAGTATGTTGTGATAAACGTTATGATAAAGACACATATAAAGCATGCGCCTAATTTGCCTTCATGGTGATGGTGGCAAGGCTTCCAGAGGGGCCCGCAGTGTAGATTTCTCAGGTGAATGAAGATCCTGCTCTCTCCAGTAAAGTAGCCACTACCCACATGTGATCATTTTAATTTACCAAAATAAAATAAAATTTAAAATACAGTTCTGAGGTGCAATAGCCACATTTTAAGAGTTCAATAGCCACATGTAGCCAGTGGCTACCACGTTGTACTACACAGATAAGGAACATTTCCATCATAGCAGATTTTTCTTTCTTTCTTTCTTTCTTTCTTTTTTTATTTGTAAAGATTTTACTTATTTATTCAAGAGAGACACACAGAGAGAGGCAAAGATATAGGCAGAGGGAGAAGCAGGATCCCTGCAGGGAGCCTGATATAGGACTCAATCACAGGACCCCGGGATCATGACCTGAGCCAAAGGCAGATGCTCAATCACTGAGCCACCCAGGTGCCCCCCATCATCACAGATTTTTCTATTCAATAGCACTGGCCTAAGCAGATTGGACTGATGGGAGAGTAAATAAAATCGTTTAAAAAAAAAACTTTTTCAAATTTATATATGTATTGATTTTAGAAGCATTTATTATGCAATAGTGGTGGAGTTTGCAAAGATGCATAAGACAAGATGTCAACCTCTAAATAACTTACATATCTATAGGTGAGGTAGGAACCATAAAAAATGACCAAAAAACTGTATCTTGAGTTCAGAGGAGAGACTGATTGATTACTAGATGTTAGGAAGGAGAATTGCAAGGTCAGGCTAGTCTTCAAACTTCATGAAGTTGTTGCTTTTCATCTGGGTCTCGAAGGGCTGTTAGGATTCATACAGGGAGGTGGAGTTAAATTCCTACCTTGGTTAAAAAAACATTCAAGTTTCGCACAGTTATTCCAGCGTTAGGGTCCAGCAAGCAACTGAGAAGCTGAGGGCTCTCCCCACTGGCATATTCATTAATGTCTTTCTACTAAGACTGCCGTTTATACAATGGGGAGCTTATTCGTCTGTGCCAACTTACACGGAATAGTCTCCCTTCTAAATGGTGTTAGCATGGATTAGTTTAGGGAAGTTTGAGCCAGATCTTGTTTGCATTAGGTGGCTGAAAAAAGGATTGGGGTGTGTGTGGGGGGGGGTGGGTATTAAGGATTATGCAAATCACTGGCCAATATGTAGGGTGGAAACTGGAGACTTCTGTACAAGCAGCTTTTATGTGCCAATAGGTGAGAGAACTTGGAAGCAGTCGTAGGCGTATTATGGGGCAGATGACTTAGGCAGATCCAATGAAAATATCAGTAAATGCCTATGTACATATATAAATCCAAGTCTCTGAATTGTACAATCAAATCTCATGAAACTCATCCCTGGCCTTTTTTTTTTTTTTTTCCCTGAAGTTACAGACAATGACCGCTTCCCTTTTGTGTTTGTTATTTTTCCTCCGCTGGAAGCATCTACCAAGTGCAGTTGAGGTCTTGCTTATCACAAAAGCCACTTGTCCTTCCATTTCTAGGATTATGATGTACTTTGTTGTTTGGGAAATGCCAGTCATAGGACTCCGCATGAAGGAAATCTTCCAGCCATCCAGGAAGAGAAGGATTCGAAAGGGTGACTGTGGAAGATCTTCTTAATAAAAACGATTCTGATGTGTGCTGAGACTTGGATTGAGATCAGATCTTTAGAAATTGTGTAAAATGGTGGGTGAAATAAAGGGAAAACCAGTTTTGCAGATGACCATTTAAATCTCCTTTAAAATGGGATAATCCAAGCTCTCTTCTTCATCCTTTACCAGTAGAAAACCCTTACAGAAGTTCTAAAGCTTTAGAAAACAGACAACTGGAAAGATAGCATGAATGATTTGGGAGAAAAGGAGAAATTTTTTTCCCCATTATCATTTGGTATGTAATTTCTGAAATTTATTTAAATGTTATTTGATATTTATGCAGGAAAAATAAATTCAAAAGGACAGTAGTCTAACTGGATTTTATGCTTTGAGCTTCACAAGACCAAGAAGAATTATGAACAAATTACTTGGCTACTTAGTGGGTGTTCTCCACAGTTGTTAAATTGACTGATTTCTATTTAACTAAAGATTGTTGAGTTACCAAAAGTGCTATGGGGTTGAGCAGATTTCAGAAGGTTTACAGTACTGCCTTTGGAACTCCAAGGTGGATCTTCTGCAAATAATTCTATTAGAGGCAGACCTGAGTCTCACACAGGAGTGGTGTTCCCAAAGTGTGTTTAAAAGTCAGTCATTCAGAACTCAAAACACAGTTTTCCTCACAAGAAATGTCAGAGATGGTTACTTTCCCAGGGCTGCCCACAAAAGCCTTTTATTCTATAATGTATCTGAAAGAATCTGTCTCCATGTGTTGAGAAAAGAATGGAGTAGTATGGGACAGGACTCCCCCACACCATCCCTAAGGACATCACTAGTTATTTGCAGTGGAGGCAGCCACCAGGCTTCAGTGAGAAGAAAAGGAAACATGTTTCTCTCTGAGGGGAGCTTATCCCTGAAATTATCCCTGGTTCAGCCTTTTGTAGAGTGAACCTTTATCTGTCAAGTTGTATTGCCTTTTCAAAATGACAGCTCGATACTTCTGGAATTAAGTATGTTTTTGAGCTTTCTCTTCTTTTATTTCTGGAGCTCCATGGTGGGTATTCTACACCATTGCTAGATTTAGAAACCAGGGGAATGATGATCATGTGACCACAGAAATCAGTGTCCCTGGGGTTCATCGTTAGCCAAAGGTGCACGCATCTCCTACTAACTTAGATTTTGACATTTTCATAGCTCTTAAAAATAGCCGCAATGTGCCATTCTCACATTCGATTGATATATTGTGACTTTTTGATGTCTGAGCAATTGATTGATTGATTCTTTTTAGCATGGAAACCAAAGACCAGAGTGATGGTGATGACCTAGAGAAAGGTTAAACCTTTCCCCTGTGAGGACTGGACTAATCGAAACAATTCTATGTATTTACTTCTTCTTAGAGAATGAGCCCTTCATGTCCTTCTCATCATCAATGGCACTAACATTCTCTACCATTTTTACCCATCTAGAAAGTATATCTGTGACTGATTCCTAAAGCATGAGTTACTACCCCTGCAACCTTCATAGTGATATAGTTGGGAATTTTTCAGCCAGTCTCACAGACTATTGCTTTCTCTTTTCTTTCTTTCTTCTTTCTTTCTTTCTTTCTTTCTTTCTTTCTTTCTTTCTTTCTTTCTTTCTTTCTTTCTTTCTTTCTCTCTCTCTCTCTTTCTTCTTTCTTTCTTTCTTTCTTTCTTTCTTTCTTTCTTTCTTTCTTTCTTTCTTTTTTAAGATTTTATTTATTTATTCATGAGAGATACAGAGAGAGAGAGGCAGAGACATAGGCAGAGGGAGAAGCATGCTCCCTGCAGGGAGCCCAATGTGGAACTCAATCCCAGAACCCTGAGATCACAACTTGAGCCAAAGGCAGATGCTCAACCACCGAGCCACCCAGGTGCCCCAGCCTGTTGCTTTTTCTTGCTTGGATTTCACTATGGGAGATTTGAGTTTTGGATGACAAAATGAACCCTAAAGTTCTATGGCTAGTTGTCAGTGATAATCAAGGATATTTTTGAAAAAAGAAAGAACAGAGAAGTGACCATTAGAACACATAGGAAACATTTATTTCTGTGTTGGTTTGTTAGAGCAGCCATAACAAAGCACCACAGACTGTGTGGCTTAAACAACAGAAATTTACTGTCTCACAATTCTGAGAACTAGAAGTTCAAAGTCAAGGTGTCAGCAGGATTGGTTCCTCTGAGCAGGAAGGCTCTGTACCAGGTCACTCACCTTGGCTTATAGATTGCCACTACTCCTTGTGTCTTAACATGATCTTCCTCTGTATGTTGTGTCCTCATCTTCTCTTCTCATAAAGACACCGGTCGTGTTGGATGAGAGCCCACCGATATGACATCATTTTACCTGAATCACCTCTGTAAAGGTCCTCCAAATATGGTAACACTCAGAAGTACTGTGGGTTAGGACTTCGATATGTGCATTGAGGGGTAGAAGACAGCACACAAATTAAGACCAAAACTGGTTTCAAAAGTAATCTGAAGGTTACTTGAATCTTAAAATCTTAAACAAAACCTTGACCAAGACTCCATGATTTGCCTTTGCAAAATCACATCTTAGATCCCAGTGGAGGTTCTGTGGAAATAGTAAAGCTTAACAATGCTGTGGCTCTCCCTTGATAAACATAGCTCGCAGATTGGCCCATTTCTGAAGCTTAAAAGGGCTAGGACAAGAGACAAGAGAGGCACCCAGGATACAACGTGAGAAAGCATAACTGCCAGCGCTGGGCCCTTACCTTACACCGACACATTTCCATAACTCTGTGAGTGAGTATCCCCTTAAACATTTGCCCTGGCATCTCTCCTGCCTCACCCTAGTCCCCACACTTCTTCAGAGGAAGGCGAAAGCTGTCCATGTGTCATCCACACAGCTGTTTCAACCAAGTTCTGGCAAACACCTAGTATTTAAGTAGCATTAAGTAGTATTTCAGAGGTGGACTGAAAGTATGATGGTTAACAGGGGCGGAGAGACAGGATATGGGTCCTGAGTCCCTCCCCTGTTGTTAGCAACAGCCACTGAACCAGGAATAGTTTTGGGGGTTCATGTGCCTTATCTCTACATCCATAACCCAATAGGAGATTTGCTCTTCTTTGGCCATATTCTCAGCCATGTGCTGAGTGGTCTAGAGAAACGCATGGAATTTGGGAAGCTTCTTAGTGCCCCTCTCTTTGTGAGTCTGTGCTCAGGCTCAGAATATACTTCGGTCACCCATGCTGTATCATTGCCATGATCCTACCCGAAGTGCCAGCTATATTCTGAGAGCTGAGTAGGAATAGGCATATACCCATACCTCTGCCTATGGCTGATGCCTCTGCTGTGAACTTGAGAAACCTGTTTCTACTGTGGCAAAGCAGAACCCCGTGGCCCAGAACAAATGTGTGAGCAAACTCTGCCAGAGCACGCCACCACTCTAGCATTGGCTTGGAGTTGTCTAGACAGAAGAGAGATTTGCCCCTGCAGCCATTGCCCCTGCAGCCATTGATCTGACCGCTGAAGCAATGGTGATGTTTTTCTTTAGAAGTGCTGTGATTAGTAGGGCAGTGAATGCTGCTGTTTTCTAAGAGGCCAGAGAGGACAGGTCAGACCAATGCTTTCAGGGTTACCATGTTCATGCTACACAGGACACTGTAGCTCTCCTCTTTTGCCTAAGAACCTGTATGTTTTCTGGGAGCCCGCATGACTGCTTCTCTAGGGAGTTCAGCTCCTTGCTAGCTTGTGCCTTAATGTGAATTTGTAGAGCCTTACTAAATATTTCCTTCTTTTTTTGGTAGGTTTTATTTATTTATTTATTTATGAGAGACAGAGAAAGAAGCAGAGACATAGGCAGAGGGAGAAACAGGCTTCCTATGGGGAGCCCGATGCGGGACTTGATCCCAGGACCCCGGGATCACGACCTGAGCCAAAGGCAGACACTCAACCACTGAGCCACCCTGGTGCCCCAATATATCCTATTCTGATGGGAAAATAAAAGCTATCTCTATCTTTCCATCTGACTATTAAAAATGTCATTGTAAAATTTCCTTTAGAAGTTGGTTTCTAAGGAGATTCAAAGCTAATTTCACAATGGATCCACCTTTTCTCAGTGTTTTGGGAAAGTTTCACCATTAATATTAACAAAAATAAGTTCGCTAGTGACACGAGGGAAAAGAAATTTCACTCATAAGGAAAGTCCGCCTGTAGCTTTCTCCTTCTACCACACCATGGAGAACAATAAGAAAAATTATGTCCAACACAACATCTATCTGGGGCAGCCCATTTTAACACCATGAAGTCTACTTGAATTGTGTCTTGTGGCTAAATTATATAATCTGAGACCTTGCTATTCAAAGTGGGTCCCTCAACCTGTGGCATTAGTATCACCTGAGAGCTTGTTGGGAGACGCAGGATCTTAGGCCCCACCCAGACTTACTGAATGCAAACCTCCATTTTTATGAAATCCTCAGGCGGGTCAGAGGCACATTAAGTTGTGAGGAACACTAAAAAAAAAAAAAAAAAAAAAAAAGTTGTGAGGGACCTGATGTAAGAACCATTGCACCTGAGGAGATTCTGACCCAAGCAGAAATATTAGAATCACCCACTCTCCCCCAAAACTCCTAATGAACATTAACAGTCATGTTACAGAAGATGATTTTTTCCTGTCCACCCCCTTTGTGATTGGTCCCTGGTTATCCCATCTTTTTAAGACCCCTTTGGTTTCTAATGAAGCTTAATTGATGAACCCTGTTTGTGAAAAGCTCAGGCCCTAGTAAGTACACACTCCCACTGGGTACACAACTAAATAGTTTATGAGGTAATTCGTATTTTAATGTCTTTACTAATGAGCTCTTTCAGTAAAGAAATCTCCCGAGAGAAAACGTTGCTGGTTCACAGACCTTTCTTAGGATTCTATAGCAATGGAGCTTTAGGTTCCAGTGTAGAAAACAGTTCCAGTTCAAAAGGAATCCAACTTTTTTTTCCTCAAAAAAATTTCAAATAAGTTTTTTTTTGTTTGTTTTAAATACCTTCTTTTCTAAGCTTCTATCTTCTCTGTCATTTTTCATGTTAGAAATGAGACTTTCTTTCCTGAGGCAGTTCTGGAACTCCTTACTTCTGCTATAAGTAAATAATATGAGGACTGCCAGTGTGTATAATGTTATATGAACAAAAAGGTCAGATGGAGAGGATGAGGAAAAGGGACACACACGCACATGCACACACACATGCATGTGCTCACACAGCAGTGCCTGGACAGAGATTCCTTGGTCTTTCATCATCTGTATTTTAAATATTCTCAGCAGTATCATTTCTATAATAGATGATGAATGCATCAATCACTCCTCATTAAGAGTAAAGCCAAAATGAATCCCATAATGAGAAAGAAGCATTTAGAACTGCAAAGTAACTGAGCAACAAGACGGTTATGTGCAGAATTCTGTCCAAAGGGAGTTAGAGCCAATTCCCTTTGAGTGAGGGAGGAAGCGATGTCCCATGGGCTGGCTGGCGGCTGTCTAGAACCTGTCATGGTGGAAGGACTCACCTTTCTGCTTCCACAGCTGAGCAGAGAGAAGACATACACACGCATTCTGGAACCCTAACTTGAAGCCAGACACCTGGGCATGAAGGCCCAGGGATCTTTTTCCCAGTTTCTCCCTCTGGGCAAGGTGCAAGACACTGGGCTGGCAGCTGACACATTGCCTATGGCCTGTACTGCAAATGATGGTGAGGCATGGCTTGATCCTACTTTGCATGACACAAAGATCAAATCTTCCCAGCTTGTAATGGATCCTGAAAAACAGCCTTTGTTTACCAGTTTTGCCCTTTTAATTTGTTAATAGCATCTCTCCCTGTAGGAAGAAGTTTTCTCAGCTAGATGCTGGAAATGGAGAAGATCCTGTATGGTGGCAGGAAAGTGCCTCTAGAATCACTGATCACAGTGGTATATGATGTCTGTTCCTGTAGGAGAAAAGCCAGAAAAAGATGAATGTATTTCAGTTGGGCCTATGGCCATGTGCCTGGCTTCAGATTATCCTTTGTTACCTGATTGCATTGGATAAGCAGGATACAGAATAATGACTTAATAGGCCATGTTTTAATAACATGTCTGTAGGTCACTTGGAACAGGGACAGTGAAGAGCTGAAGTGAAACAAAAGAGCTGAAGTCTTTTATTTTTCTACAGGCAAGGCCTGTGACACTTTCCTGGTAGTCTCTGCAAGTCCAGATCTATACAAGCTAGATTTCGTGGTAAATCCCTAGATCTGTGGGCATCTTGGATTTTTATGAATGAGGCAAGCAAATAGATGCGTAAAACTCCTTTGAAATCCAAGTTATAACTCTTCTTGTCATCATGAGAAAGAACATGTGTGGATAAGGGAAATCTCTTTCCTCAAAGCCAGAGTTGGTGATTTTGAGGGCAGAGATTGCATTCTGAGCATGACCCTTTGAAACTAGAGAGAATCTGTTCTAGCCAAGGAAGACAAGGTGCTAGAGCTTAGTGTTGTGAAACAAGAAGAATCTGAGTCCTGGAGAAGACTGTTTCAATGCCTCGAGCAGGCTTTGGAGTCAACTTCTTTTTTGAGAGGTGAGACTTCATTATCCATGGAACAAATGAAGCTAGAACTTGGCATTGGAGCATACTGCTGAGCAAGGAAATCTCTACTCAGACTTGAGTTACTACAGCATGCCAGTGAGGAAAAGAAGCCTGCCTATGCCCCAGCATGCAATTAGGATTTCAGAGAGGTTTGTAGGTCTTGGCCCTCCAGACATCATGAGCTTGTGTGTCTCTGAGAGATGCTGCCTGGAAAGTAACACAATGAAAGAGGGGAAGAAAAACGCAATGCCATTTTTCTTCTAGTGTCACAGCTGTTTCTTTGCAGGAACAAAGAAAGCAATCAAAGAGCAGGTGGTATATATCAACTATATTTTATAACAGTTGATGAGGGTTTAATGCTTTTAAAAGTTTATGCTTCCACTGAATCTATCTTGAGCCACTTGCAACTATCCTTGAGGAAGAAAATTGGGAGAGGGAATTTGGAAGCAGAATCTAAGTCTAGTTTTATCAGGTGCAAACTCTAGCCACTTTCTGGGTATTTCAGCCTCTATGAAGACCAAGGCCTCAACACAGAGTGGTAATTTCAGCAATTTCCCCAAACAGCGATCTGGATGAGACAAGTCAGCTCTTCCCATTTACTTATGAGTTAATTGGCATTTAAACTCAAGTCTCCAGGCCAGTGATTTATTTTAATAATATGTTAGCCCCACGGCAGGCCCATGACTTCATGACTGCAGCAGTGGAGAAAGGGCACACCGCCCTGATGGATGTCTCAGTGCTGCATGTGGCTGATTTACAAGGCGCTCCTCTGACCTGACTCACTCTTGCCTCCTTAGCTTCAAGCCCTACTGGGTGGTACCCAGTTGTTAGAGGGGCCACCTGCTTAAAGGGACGGTAGGAAGAAGTGGGTTGAACACAACTAACTTGGAAGACATTATTCTTGGACAAGAAATCACTGGATACTGCAGATTGTGAGGTGGTTTGTACACTGGTCAAATCTGATCAGTTTTCATATGTTTATTGCATGCTGCCTTTGTTAAAACAGAAGATAATAGATGCGGTATTAAATAGACTTTAAATTATCCTTTTGAGCTCTATCAGATGTCCTCTGCATTTTACAGCTCTCATTACAAGTGTCCCTAATGATGGAATCAGTTGATTTTTTTAAGGCAATCTTTAAGGTTACTTTGTGTTTATTAGGTTGCTAGGGGTACCTAATACATCAGTATGAGTAGAAGAAGTGTTTAATGCAGTTGCCAGATTTTTGTGCAAGATAAATAGTTTTACATGTCTCAGAAGTAGAATCCAATTGGCCAAGAAGTTGGCTAAAAGCTGAAATTTGACATCATTCTTGGCAACTAATCACTTTTTTTTAAAGTGCACAATGTAAAAAAGTATACTGCATCTTTTCTAGATACATTAGACCCAAAATATAATAATAAATTGATGTATGCAAACGATCAAGTATATTTCCTGTTGGTCATAGCAATAGACAGTATTTCAAATGCAAACAAACTTTTTATTTTTAAAATGAGAATGTATATCATGCACATGTATGTTATAAAGCATAGTGATATAACAAATATCTGTGAACTCACCACCCAGTCCCAGAACTAGATCGTCTGCCATTTCTAACTACCTATGTGCACACTCCATCTTCCTCCCTCACCCTGGAGGTCATGACTATCCTGAAATCTGAGCTCATCATCCCTTAGCATCTAAAAAATAGCTTTATCATGCATATATGAGTTTCTTATAAATAATATTGTTTAAGTTTGCGTTTTGTAAAACTTTGTATGAAATGGTAGCTTATAAGGAGTGGTCTAGACTTGCTTTTTCACTCAATGCAAATTTCTGACAAGGAAACTCATTAATTTTATTTAAAGAAGAGGATGACTGTATATCGATCATTTTAACTCTATGCCATAGATGTCTAATACATAAGAAATATAAGAAATACATTTTGAGCCTTCATGTAATATATATAGTTCTTTCTTATTGGATTTAGGGATGCTTGTAGTTCTCATATTTTTATTTTAATTAATAAATGGTTAAAATATATGACTCTTTGAAACTAAAACCTTAGTTTGATGTTTCTACAATGTGGCAATTAAACTCAGAGAAGATACATTTTCCATGATACACTTACACCTAATTAACATGTAATAATTATCAAATTAAATGCTCATTTTAAATATGTTAATTGAGTATCATGGGTTGAAATCTAATTTTTACGGAATGAATTTATTAGGTAATGAAATTCAGGTTTCCATCAGCTTTCAGGGCTGTGCTAAGCCTAGGCCTAATTATCCCTATAGAATCTTTCAATTATCCATCTGGTTCAGTGCAGATTCTGAATTTTTTAAGGGTAGAAATGGAATATTTGATAATCTCATCAAGAATTAAGTGGTATATTCCTGGATGAAAGCCTTTGGATTAAGTTCTCTGGGCTTCTTCCAGCTATCAAGGCAATTTTGTGCCTTCCTCATTAGCCAACATGGGACGCAATCCGGCTGCCCACAAGCCTGAGAAGTATCAGGGAGCACAGGTGGACTAAACATGGCACAGTGGGGATGGAGTGGAAAGGACACACTTCTTCTCCATGTATATTTATTAACTAAGATGCTGTTCTCAGCATTCTGAGAAAACCATGACTCTTTGAAGGGTTTGCCATGATTATTATTTTGTCAGAAAAGAGAAACAGACATATTTGGAATTTAAATGTTGGCCATGTGAGAATCAAATGGATTTTGTCTATAACATGTTCTTAGATTTCAGTAGACAGGTTAAATTAGCCATTTCAAAATGGACAGTGTTTTTCTGCTCAGTCATGGAGTAACCTGTGGTTTGCAAATATCTGGAAGGATTCAGTGCCTTCCAGACAGGACTTGCCTCCTTATGTGAGATTTCATCTTATAGGTGCATCCTGTTATTTCTTTTCATTATGGATGTCATAATTTTTAATTCTTACATTTTTTATTTTGAAATCATTTTAGACTTAGAGAAAAGTTGACAAAAATAGTATGGAGTTCCCATATACCTCCCAGCAAGCTTTCCCTAACATTAATGTCTTATATAGCAGTAGTATAATTATCAAAACCAGGAAGTTAACATTGGTGCAATGCTGTTATGCTAAACTACAGACTATATGCAGATTTCCCCATTTCTTCCTATTAATATCTTGTGTCTATTCCAGCATCCAACCCCACTGATGTCTTTTTTCTGTTCCATCACCAAATTCAGAATCCCACATTGCATTTAGTTGTCGTGCATCCTTGACCTCTCTGATTGGTGACAGTTTCTCAGTCTTCCCTCAATCTTATGTAAACGTGGCCTTTTTGAGAGCCAATTACTTAATAGAATGTCACCAATTTGTGTTTGTCTGATGTTTTCTTGTCATTATTGGGGTTATGCATGTTTTAGAAGAATACCTCAGAGGTGATGTTGTGCCCTTTCTGGTATATCATGTCAGGGGTACCTGATGGTGATAAATCTTATTACTGGTGATATTAACTTTGCTCACTCAGTTGAAGTGATACGTGTCTGGTTTCTTCACAGTAAAGTTATTGTTTTTTCCTTTGTAATTAATAATTACCTTAAGAGACTATTTTGAGACCCCAGTACCCCTTCTTTTGGGGGAAATCTTCACAGAGAAATCTGAAATAAATACTGATGCATTTTCCTGCATTAACAAAGGATTCTTCACCTTCCCAAAGAATTCACCCAGGATTTCATTTTAAATAGCAATCTCAGTTCTAGTCCCTTTAAAATATGGCTCACCTAATGCATGTTGATAGCTATACAACTTTTTGAGGCAATGTCTACCACAATGTCTTCTTTGGAGATAATGTTCGTCTTCTCAAATAATTCATGAATATATTCTCATTCCCTCATACAATTAAAACAAGTAGAATTTGCCATATATGGCAGTTCACTAAAAAACAACAGCAACAACACTAGAGTTTATCGTCTACTCTTTGTCCTTTAAAAAAAAAAGAAATCCTTTTTTATTGTCAGAAATAGTTAGAGGTTAGGAAAATATATTTTTTGGTGGAAAATGTTTTAAGAGATGCTGTCTTAATACTAAATAGATACTTAATACTAAAGTAGACAGGCTAAGAGGATGTCAATTATATGCCATGTATATGATTTCACTCTCTGGAAAATGATCTGGCGAGATGTGCCAAGCCCTTCAAAGGTGTGAACCTTGAGAATATCTGTTCTACCTAAAAGAATTAGTCCTCAGAAAACAATTGCAGATGTACTCAGAGAATTATGATCAAGGATATTCACTGCAGTGCTATTCTCAAGAATTGGGGAAGTGGTTTGGAAAATTGAAGATAATGTAAATACTCGATAATAAGGCAAGGGTACAGGGATGTACAACAATTAAAATCATCTTTTCAGAACACAAATAATGTCAGAAGAAAATGTTCAGGAGATCACAATAATATACTATGTGGAAGAGACAGAAATAACACTGTCTGCACAATGTGTCCCTTCTTTCTCTCTCTCTCTCTCTAACACACACATACACACACACACACAATTGGAGGGAGTATATCAGAAAGTTATCGTTACGTGTTAGAATCATGAGTGATACTCATTTTCTTCTTTGTACTTGTTTCCCAATTCTTCCATACTAAGCTTCTTTAATTATAACGAGAAGATATTTTTGAGAAATTAAAATAAGCAATAATTTCACACATGTCCTTTGGTGGGGGGGGGGTGGATTCTTTGGAACCTCTTTCTAAGTCCTCTTTTCAACCCTGAGTAGATCATAGCCTTGAAAGCAACCAAATGGCATGTACTTCCTGAGTGTGTTCTCAGAAATATTTATGTGTATACATTATGCACACATACACATTCAGAGAGTCATGATGAACTGCTTCCATTTAAATAAAATAAATGGAATTTTAGAAATTCGATCTGTATTTCGAGAAAAAGATTTGATGTCTATGTTTTCTATGGTTGACTTCCTAACAGTAAATAGAAAATTCCCTGGGTTCTAAGGACTGACATACAAGAAGGATAAAAGATGGGTAACTCTACCAGAGAATAGTTTTCTGGGGGCGAGAAGAGTGGGAGGGATATTTTTTTCTATTATTCTTTCAAGGTTAATCTTTAAAATTAAACTTATTTAAAAAAAAAAAAAAGCTCATTCAACCCCATCAAATTGCAGAAAACCAAATATCTAGCTTTCATTTTTAATCAAACAGGCTAAATATTCGTGTTTATGTGACTAAATGAAACTTTTGTATGCCGTGGTCCATTCCATCCACATGAATAGTAGCATTGTGGCAGGGTGAGGTCACTGCAGAAGGGAAAGTGAGGTAAGAACACAGCTGAATCTACAGGCTTTTCGGCAACAGGGCGCACCAGCTCTTTCTTAAAGCCACAGAACAGCCATTCTCACACCAAAGGCCCTCAGTGTGTTGATGCCAGGCTGCAGCACCCCTTGCCTATGTGTAGTGATGCACTGTGGGTCATGAATAATTCAAATCTTCCAAGACCGAGTCAGAAGTGCAAGGAGTACCATGTAGCCAGAACCACAGTAGTGTATAGCATCTTCTCCTTAGGACATAAACCTTGGCAACGTGCTCTCAAAGGAAAAGACAGTACCTCCTATTCCCTGCTGCTCAGTCACAAGATCGAGGAGGAACCTCAGTCGCAAGATCCAGAAGGGATCTCTACTATAGGTGTGGGATCCTGATGCAGTGCGTCTTCCTCCCAAGCAGTGGCAGGCTGACATCTCAGAGCTAAGTCACCAGAAGATGGGTTAAAAAACATGTCAGTTCATATTTTAACTACAGTGGTTCCTACCAACCTAGAGGAATAAGTCCTTGACCGAGAGCATGCTGGCAAATAGCCCTTGCCAACACTATCTTTACTGAGCTGGGAGGCCTTGGAAAAAACCCTCCTTCCCCCCTCGCCTCCTGCCCCCCACCCCAACAAGTTCTCCAAGCTCTTAACCTCCTGCTTTATAATGGAGAGGGATTCTTCACTCTTCACTTGGCATCAAGCAGCATCCAATTTAAATAATGAAATATTTTAAGGATGGTAGACACCATGCCCCTGCTTGTATCTGCCTCAGCAAGTGCCATCACACCAAAAATAACAACAGCTTTTAAAAGCTCTCCATGAGCACATCTGGGTGGCTCAGTGGTTGAGCCTCTGCCTTCAGCTCGGGGCATGATCCCGGGGTCCTGGGATCAAGTCCCACATCGGGCTCCCTGCAGGGAGTCTGCTTCTCCTTCTGCCTATGTCTCTGCCTCTCTCTGTGTGTCTCTCATGAATAAATAAATAAATTTTTTTTTTTTTTAAAAAAGCTCTCCATGAAAGCTGCCTCACCCAAGGTCTTAGCCCTTACAGATAAAGCCATCCCTGAACCTAAACTGTAAGAGTAGGTAAGCCTGATTCTTTACAATGACCATATCCTATATATTGCATTTCAGGAATCAGTACTGATAAATGAAAGCTTAAGTTTCAGTAGGTTAAGGTTAGGCATTATGAGGCTCCTGATCCATGCCCTTAAGAAGCTTATCGCTCTGCTGACATGGGGCAACAGAAAGTTAAATAATGCAAAGCAGTTTGTGACCAATGTGCCACAGGCATGCTATAAAAAGGAAGCGCTATAGAAATTTAGAGGAGGAGAATGTACTTCTGGACTTGGTGGACTTAGAGAGAAGACCCAATAAAGGAGTCAGGTCACTGAAGGAGGAACAAGCTTTGGCTTCTTTAGTTGAAGAAAACAGAATGAAGAGAGAGATGATGATGCCTTATTTATGACAGTTCCTCAAGATACAGATTATCAAACAGAGGAATCAACTGACAGTTGACCAACCCTGTGTTCAGCCATCAGTGGCAGATGTGTTGACCTGAGAGATCCCATCCATGTGAGAGAGATGGGAGGTCCAGTTGGCAAGGCACCCTGGGTGCCAGCCAGGCCATGGACATTCTGGAATGCCAGCTTAAGGAAATGGTCATTATCTTTTCGGCAATAATGAGTCACTGAGGATTGTGAGTAAGGGAGGGACACAGTAAAATCAGTTTTTCTGGGAGGTGAATCTGGCAGTGGTGTGCAAGAAGCACATAGCAGCCAATAACAAGAAAGGGAAAACCTCACTAAGTTACAAATACTACAAGTTCCAGTTTGGGCAGTGTTAAGCAGTGATTAAACAGTGAGCTCGGCTCCTTTCTGCAGAAAGCTGCAGAACGGTGACCCTGACAGCTGCTCACCTTGGAAAGGATGAAATGAAGACTGCCAGCCAAAGACCCAACCACGATGCAGGGAGCCTCTCAAATCTATATGTCTTGGAGGCTAACGTGTGATTTCAGAGTGTTTCGAAGATCTTTGAGTCCATCCATTCATTCATTCCTTGAGCAAATATTTGTTCAGACCTGCTGTGTGTTGGGCACCATCACAGCCTCTGGAGGTATGAGGTCAAACAAAACACATTCTATCTTTGCAAAAGATGTATACCTAATTGCTATGGATTTCCCCCCACAGATCATAGAAAGGTGCAGAAGCCCAGAATTTACACCATATATGATACCACTGTATGCAAATGAGGACTCCATCATAATATACTTCATTAATGAAAATGAATGACAAAATGGTGTATGGACAAGCTGGGACACCTGTGATATCTTTAACTGCGTGTCCTTCAGAGTTTTGTTGCTTCTGGCACAATAAGGTGTGGAATATTAAGTATACTTTGAGCAGTTTACCAGGCTGTTGGTAAGCACTCACTAGCCTTGCTGAGGGCCAGCTACTCGGTGGCCTTGCATATAAGAGAACAGAGTAATGGAAGGCCAGCCACAGCCACAGGAAGGGCTGGCCAGCTCCCTTTCTCAGTAAAAAAGCAAATTGTATCTAAGGAGCCCTTGCGTTTTAGTGGGTTGGAGACCTGTTTATTTTGTACTTACAAAGGAATCTTTTCCAGAAACTTCAGTTGAGAGCCCCAGACTTCCTGGCCAACAGTGTTCTCCAAAACGGCCCTTCCTCATACACCACATTGATCATTAGTATCGGCCACAACCATATACTTCGAACTCTGTAACTACGGCTCTGGGACATTTCTTGGGAGTTGACAGTAGTTTTCAGAGAGACAGAGGTCAGTTAGCTGTTCTTGCATCGTGTTTAAATTGCGGGTTACAGTTCCAGCGGTTTTATGGATCATTGGTTTAGGCACTCACCTTTTTAAGATTGTATGACCAACCATTAATAAATGCATCTTGGCAGTCTGTAATATGTTGTTTACAGGCACCAAGTTAAACACAGTTAATGCCCATCATATTGTGTTATTGCCAGTTATCAACTACCCATGCTAATTTTTTTTTTAGCATACTATTATGTAGTGTTTTCTCTGAGCCAGGCACTGTTCTAAATACTTTGTAAATATTAGCACACTGAATGCTCATAATATCTTATATTTACTAATCCTGCCCTTATTTTATAGAGAAGGAAACTGAGGCACAGAAAGATTAACCTATTCAAAGTTATGCAGTTAGTAAGAAAGCAGAACGGACATGTAAATCTTGGAGTCTCACTGCTCTAGTTCTTACCTTTAACTGTGATGCCAACAGAACAACAGGCGGCAATCTGAGGACAGGAATATATAGAGTAATAGCATTGATAGTGGCAGTAAGTGGTGGTGAGGTACTAATGGGAGTAACGTTGTAGTAGCAATAGAGGTGTTATAGTAGAATTATAGTAGTGGTGCAGCAGCGGCAACAGTAGTAGTGGTAGTATTGTAGCAGCACTGTAGTAGTAGTACCGTACTGTAGTAGTAATATATAGTCATAACTATACTGCTGGTTGTGGTGGTGATGGTGGTCATAGTATTACCGTAGCAGCAGTTGAAGCAACAGCATCGTAGTACTGTACTATTAGCGGTAGTAATGGTGTAGTAATAGTAGCAGTATAGTGGTGGTGGTGATGGTGGTAGTAGCATGGTGGTGGTAGTATATTAGTAGTAGTAGCAGTAGAAGCAGCAGCGTGGTAGTCTGTGTATTAGTGGCGGTGGTAGCATGGTAGAACATCAGCCATCATTGTGTCTCTTGTCCTTGTCATTAGTATTTCCTTTCAGAGATGACGATACTAAGGCTTAGGAAGCACTAAAAACTAGCAAGGGTCAGAATAGGCTTGTGCCTGCATGTATCTGCATCCTTTGTCATCTCTCAGGATGAACACCTAAGAAGAAGCAGCCTGTAGAAATCAGTGCTCAAATGCATTTGTGCCAGTGACAGCATGGCCATTGGTTTAGTGATGGTGCCATACCCTATGTGGTGCCTGGATGGTTTTGTTGTGCTTGCTGGCCTTGGTAGAATAACTGTCATATTCAAGTGACCGGTTTGTTGGAGGTGCAGCTGGAAAGTGAGAGGACTGGTTTGTGAAGGGAAATAAGTCCACTGGGACAAGCTAGTCAAATTAGTTGTGACTAAACTAACTTGTCAATGCGGTGAGACGGATCAACCCAGTAGCCTCGTGTAGATACTGCTGGGGTCTGAGCCACCAGTCTGGAGGTCACTGACTCGGGCCCCTGTGAAATGCCCCTGCCACTTAGAGCAGTAAAGACTGATTAAACATGTTTATATGTAATTTGAAAATGGCTCTTTCAGGAAATGTGTGGTTCTTTAAAGTCATTTTAAAACCTGAGATTTTACTTTAGTTTATTTACATTCTGGCCAAAAAAAAAAAAAAAAAAGCACAAAGTTGAGCACAAAGTCCCATGATGTATGGAGTCCTCTAGGAGGATTGTCAGAGCTGTTTTATATATTTTTACTCTTTCAATACACCCTTTCACAGTTCCTAATTAGTTTTGTTAGTTGACTTACAGAAAAGTGTATTTAAAGTGAGACGTCAGTAATTCCACTGAGGGAATGGCATTAATGAAAAGCACACACTGTCAGGAGGCCAGTGGAAGAGCAAATGGTTCAGTCCTGAGCACCCCTAATTTGTACTGGGGTGATTAACTCAACTGTTGCTCTTGTTAGAAAACACTTCAGTATAGAAACCTCTAGAGATTATTCAAGCAATAGATTGTGTGTGTGTGTGTGTGTGTGTGTGTGTGTGTATGGGCACACTCATGCCCACATGGACATTCTTTTTCTTAAAACCAGTAAATAAGGATTAATCGAGCTTTTAGAATACCTACCCAGTGTACTTCTGTTAACATATATGCCACAGAGATTATATTGGAAACTCAACCGAGTTTGGGCTAAGGTGCTGTATAACTTGCCAAGGAGAAAGGAAATAGCTCCAAAATAAAGAGAAGGAGCAATAAAATATAAATTTACCCAATTTTGACATTTACTTTTGCCAGATATGTGAAGTCTGACTTTGGTTATTTATACTTACATGGGATTTCTTAGAATAATGTATTTGAAGAATGCTGTCTCAGAATTTCAATAGCTAGAGCAGATGTGCAGTGTACTTTTGTGGTTTTTACAGTAGATATGTGCAGTCTACTGGAAATTATAGATGCACAATTAGATTTTTACAATGTACACATTCATGCAGTTCAAACCGTGTTCCTTAAATGAGGGCTTAGTTTTCTTTATTTCCTGCTGAGTTTACCAAGTGGAGAATTGGCTGCCAGCATTTCTAACTAAGAAGTTTGCAGTAAAACCATTTCCATTCGTTTGTGCTCAGGCCAGGATGGAGGGTCACTTATCTTTGTAGAGAGGATGCAAAACAGGAGAGTCATGTGTCATCACTCCAGCTTCTGCACCTCTGGCAAGGAGACCTGTTCAGCGTGTATATACCCCGCAACTTTTCAGAACGCATGACATGCTCAGGTTGGTGTTTGTCTGCGGTATGCCATGGTTGTTTATTATGTGGAAGAAATGGAAAGCTTGCCAGTCCACCTCGCTAATGCAAGTTTGACTAATGACATCAGCAGTAAACTAGAACTTAGCTTCTAACCACATACAAATAGGTCTCAGGCTGCTGGTTATGCTATGATGTCAACCCTGATGCCCCCTTCATTAGCTGATGTGCTTTTCAAGGTAGATGCCAAAAGAAAGAATTTGGTTTTGTTTTCCTAATGCACCAAACATGTTTTGAACAATAGAAATACTTCTCTATCAACAGTTTTCTGGCTTGTTGATTTCCCAACTCTGTTAATTACACCCTGAGTCTGTATTTCCAGGTCTTTATTAGAAGACAACATTACCTACAGGAGAGTTGATTTCTAAATCAGATTGAGTTTCCACACACACCTCTCTCTTCTCTCCCTGGAGACTCCATTGGGTATCTACATGTGGCAGCAAAACCAGACCAACCAAATTATTCCATACTTCTGATGCATCACGGCAGGTTAAGACAGTAGCCTAACCAGTGGAGAAAGATGTTTACAAGGTCCTACTGATGATACCACCTTGAAGATCCGAGGGAATGATTCAGACCCGCCAAAGTTTTTGCTTCAACCAATGCTGCCTCTGCATGTTTGCATTCATCTGATGGGCAGTCTTGCCATAACTTAGGTAGGGCATATATTATCATTTGTGGCTGTCTCTTTGTGAATCAGCATTTACTTTGCTGGCATACTGTTTTGCCACACACAACAAAACTATTTATTAAAAAAGCATTTCACTCCAAAATACAGCATTGACTTATGAATATGTGCCCATTTAGGGCAGATCTGTGTCTAGTGTCAAGAAGAAGTGATAAGTAGTTTTTTAAAAAAGAAGAAGAAGCAAAACCTACCTGTGACTAGCTTTCATATGAAATGCCTCTAGAGTCTACACAGCTATATTTTTGGCACAGAAACAAATACAAATGAAATCGTTGCTGAATATATGAGAGAGAACTTTAATTAGGTGTAATAATAGCACTTTTCATTTCCAAAGCACTTTGCAAATGCTAACAAATTAATCATCCATAATATTTCCAAGTGGTACGGATGTATATTGTTCTACTTGTACTGAGAGTAGTGTGTAGAGGGTGCTCAGTTCACAGGAAGACCCTTGAGGACTCTGTCCACATGCATTTCCTCCCATTTCCCACGCATCAAACCAAAGTGAGTATTGTTAGGAGGAACTGTGGCATGGCAAGATGGACTGGGTTGGAAAGAGAGATGAAGGACGTGAATTCTAGTATATAGAAATTCTAAAGAAATTAGCATAAGCGGGGCACCTGGGTGGCTCAGTGGTTGAGCATCTGCCTTGGGCTCAGGGCATGATCCGGGGTCCTGGGATGGAGTCCCACATGGGGCTCCCCACAGGGAGCCTGCTTCTCCCTCTGCCTATGTCTCTGCCTCTCTCTGTATGTCTCTCATGAATAAATAAATAAAATCTTTTTTTAAAAAAAGAAATTAGCATAAGCCTGGTGATTTCAAGTTCAAGAGGAAAGACAAATTAAGAGAGAAAGAAATATATTTTTATATATAGCTGTTGAACTTAGGTGTGAAATGTGTATCTTAGAGCTGAGAAGATCACGTTTGCTGCTAACCAGTGGAGGGCCCTGGGGCAAGTTAGTAACTGCTCTGAACTTCAGTTTCCTCTTCTATAAAATTGTGGGTGTCAGACAAGATCTTTAAGGTCCCTTTTGTTCTCAAATTCACGGGTCTCTGCTCAAGGCAAATGGTGAGTCAATGGGCATGTCTCCATTCCTCAAAGAGGTCTCAGCAGAATGTTTTCTGAGTGGGTACCTCTTTAGCAGTTGAGCAGAGACATGGTATAAATCTCCATACAGAACATTTATCTAATTAAATTTAGACTCCAGCCTTAATTAAAGATTTCTCTTTCGTGGTGCTATACCAATATCACAAATGCAAATAGGGTAGGGTCTTTTTCAGCTGGAGAACATCATACAGTTAACATTTTGTATGATTGGGAGAGACTCCCACTTTTCTTTCTCTCTGTATAGTCACTTTAAATGTGTGTGGGGTGGGGGAGTGTTTTTATCATTTATCTTATGAAAATATTTGTATGGGAGGTAAAAGTGATAATTCAAGAAGAGAAGCTAATTATATATGCCAAGACTTCAGAAGATTTTGATGATTCCTTAAATATTTAAATCATTTTTTATAACAGTATGATTCTGGTGCTTTGTGGAAGCAGAATAATTTTTAGAAGTGAATTTGTGACATAAAGATAAAATAGTGTGAATCTAAGTGGTCACATAACCAGTTGAGGATGAAACTGACCTCATTCTCAAACTTCTTGAAGAAGAAAGTTTGCAGCAAGAAGTAAGGTAAACTTGCCAGCTAAGTCATTTACCTAAAGCTTTAAAGATTTCCCCAAATATCCGTGCAAGCTTTGCAATGCCACCATCCATATTTGTGTTTTAAACGTGGTAACCACATTTGGCAGAAACTATTATTTTGATTGTCAGTTTAGGTCAGTTAACTGAAACACCTCACATTTCACAGAAAACCCTAATATAAGACAAAAAATAGTTTACAAAAACTAATTTTGTGTGAATAGAACTTTAGAGATTTAGGTGTCAAAATGATGTGCTCAAATTTTCAAGTCCCATAGATTAGATTCCATTTAATTTTAAAAGAATTTTTAACATACTGTGTTTGGTGGTTTGAATTTTCAGGCAAGTATTTATTAAGCAATTTTTTTGCTGTTGTTCTTATTGATGTTGACAAGGATTTGAAATTATACACTCACAGTTAAAATGCACGTATCCTGCTGAAACACAAGCATGGTTCATGGTATGGAACTTAAAGCAAAATAATGCTTTGATATAATTTTAATGACCGTATTAAAATTATTTGTATTTCCACGTCACTGTGCACCCAGAACTGAGAATCTCTTGTGCCTTCGAACCCTCCCTCCTATACAACACAAAAGCAAATACAACAAAACCTGATAAATCTAAGTATATTTTTCTTTCCTCAGCAAAATAGTTATCTGTCCCAAACTCTGCGTTTTTTTTTTTTTTTTTTTTCCTTTGTGAGACTCTCAGTACAAGTAGAGGTCACCCTAGGTGGTATGAAATGGAGAGACAGTACATTTCTTTTCATCCCCTTATTTTCTCACACATCTTTAGTGCTTCATTTTGCTTTAGAGCTGAGAGACACAGTAAATCTGTTAGAGATTCTTGATTTTAATCATGAATTAGTTCCAATGCACAGTCCCAGAGGATTTTATTTATGAAAGCATTCAACTTAAATGTGGGGTTTGTTTCTTACCTTCCCTGAGTTTACCCAGGGACAATATAGATTGTCAGGAGCTTAGAAAGAAGGGAGAAATTGTAGCAGAAAGAGGCCTATCCTTGGGTAAAGCAGGACTCTTACGTGTTCATCACTCTCTGAGCTTCTTAAGGCTGATCAGATCAGAAGTTCTCTTGTTTGTCCCGTTAGCCTTTCCTGATGATCTGTTCTGCTCTTTAATATAGAAACGTGCTTGCTCTCACATCCGTGAAAATCCCTTATGTAGACTTCCACATCCTGAGTACTTATGAGCAGGGACTCAAGTTCTGAGGTGTGTATGCATTGTATAATCCTACTGATCTCCTTTAGCGGTGCTCTAAGTGCTATTTCAAAGGGAGTCCTCTTTGCTTTCTATAATTTGCTTTTCAAGACAGGCCACTATTTCTCAGGAGCTTGGGGGACAGGAGAAAATTTTAGTTTCCAGGAATATGAAAATCTTGGATTTCTTGCTTCAGTATTGTCAAGAAATTGTGAAACTCCCCATATGCAGTTAAACACCCTCTACCCCCAGCCCCAGGGCCCCCATTATCCTGCCACATGTTAGCCTTTTAAAAAAGCTGGTCCTGCTGCAAGGCGTTTTTCCTGTGCCTAGACCCTTTGTAGCATAAACCTGACCACAAGAAGAGCCTTTGAATATATTTTCAGTAGATTCGCAATATTCCCATAAATCATCCTGCTCTTATTCTGGGGTTTGGTGATTGATAACAGACATATTTCCGTTAGAAATATTTCTTGACTTTTTTTTTATTCATAAGATTTGAAAACATGATATAATCAAGAGTGTGGTATTATTTTACTTGGTGAGGGTTGTATAGAAATAAATTTCCTGGCGCTGGAGAAGTGTCCTTCAGTGACTACTTAATCGGATATAAAAATCACTTTTCTATTGACCTGAATTAGTCCCTAAATTCTCTATCATTTTCTTATGTCACTTAGTATTTTAAAAAAATTTCCACCAAACAATAAATTATACAATGTTAATATTATAAAAATTAGTGTTACACACAAGCCAGAGCTGAAATTCAGGGAAGGCCTAGAAGTTTACACTTTCAATCTACCATTAGCCATCTGGGTTTTGGATGGCAAACACAACACTTTGCCAAGCTGTAAAATTCATGATGTTTAAGAGAAAGATCAAAACTAAAACGAGAGGGTTTATATGTACAAATATTTGCTTAGCGCAAATATTCCTGTTGGATGGTCTGAGACCATTTGATTCCGGTGGGTTAAAAGAAAGTCTGAGCTATAATTTATTTGATTTCTATTTTTATAGTATGCTTTTCCACTTCTTAAAATCCTTTGCGAATATTACTGATTTATAAAGCTGCTATCTTCCTGTGAGAAATACAATCCTTCTTCATAGACTATTAGATTTTTTTAAAGTTTTACATGTTTTAAGAAGTGAGAATTTCTTTCCTTTTTTTCCTTAGTGTCTAAATATAAATGGTGATGGTAATTTATCCTTCTCTTGTTGTGAAGAATCTATTTCTGAGGATAATGAGGTTTAGAAGGGCCACTTACATTCTGTTGATGTCACATAAATCATCTTTAGTCGCTTCAATGTCTTATCTGACCAAATACAATTTTGTTTTTATAGTCAGATTCTCTGCTTATTCAGCCAGGAAATATAATCTAAGATGTTGGTCATCAAAATGGTGACAAAAATGAGCTGAATATCTCCCTGGTATTTACCTGAATGACGTTTTTGTTATTTTGAATCATAAAATATTGCATAGGGTCTCAAATTATAAAATATTTTATCCCATAAAATATAGGAGAGTGGACCTTATTACAAATTAGTCTTTGAATATTTCACCTGTGCTTGTCACTTGTGTTATGATGGAAGTCTTAAAGAGAAGAGACAATAGTGGGCATATTTACACTGCCCACAGTCTCGCCTGATTTTCTTTTTCTTTTTCTTTTTCTTTTTTTTTGGCCTGATTTTCTTGAACACAATGTGAGGTTTTTGTTAAAGGTCAGTGACATAAGACTCTACATCTCCAGCTGTTTTACTGTTGTACAAATCCAGCACTTTAAATGTGAAAATATTTATCCAGGATTTGTTGTCAACATTTCATTCAAAGAAACACAAATGCATTTTAGGTGTGCAGTTTGATATTTAGCTGTTGTTCCTTTGGCATTCCTCTCAAGGAAAGCAAATGCCACAAAATCGCATTTGCCTTACCAGTATCTTTGCGTATACACGTATTTCTACCTTTCTCATAGAGCCATGACATAAGCAGACAGGAAAGGAGAAAGAAGAAAGAGAAAGAGAGAAAGAAAGAAAGAAAGAAAGAAAGAAAGAAAGAAAGAAAGAAAGAAAGAAAGAGAGAGAGAGAGAGAGAGAGAGAGAGAGAAAGAAAGAAAGAAAGAAAGAAAGAAAGAAAGAAAGAAAGAAAGAAAGAAAGAAAGGCAAAACAAAACAACTGAAAAAGAGGTTCAGCGCTAGCAATATAAAGAGAGGAAAATGTTGTTTAAGACATGAATGGCTGGAAAGCAGGAATCTCTACTTTGCCTGTTGGTATTTACAGCAGAAAATCTGTTTCTCATACATCACACCAGATCTCAACCCCAGCAGTATTTATGATGGGTGCACAGTAATGTGCCCGTAGAGAGTGAATGGAATAATGCGTAGAGCATGTTTCCAAATGTAGCCACCATCCTGCTTCAGGCGCCCTCTGTCTACCCAGTGGTGGCAGATTGCTGAGGCTAATGCTTCTGTGCAGGTCAGTCTGGGAATTAACCACAAATCATCACAGACTCTAATCTCAGAAGTTTTCTTTGGGTGGTATGGCGGGAAAAAGCAAGGGCTTTGAAGTCAGACTAATGTGAGTTTAACACCTTGGACAAGTTACTTAGACTTGGAGCTACAGTTTTCCAGAGTATAAACAGTAACTCTTAATACACCAAATTAAAAAAACACATAATATTTGTATGTTCCTTAGCTTATGCCTAGTGCATAATAAGATCTCATTAAATGGTATTTATTGGGTTAGCCACTAGACTTACTCTCTTTAGGTTGTACACCATTTCTTTAATGTTACTTAAAAATCATTTGGCTATATAAATGAGAAAACACAGTCTATGAAAAGGAGAAAAAGTGATGCTTTATGCCCCAATATTTTTGTTAAATTCCCGGCTTGGTTCTCTGTAAAGGGTTTAAACAGATCCCTTGAACCCTGTCTGATAGCTTCTTCTAGAAAGTGCAAGAGAAATAGAATCAGTTTACAGAAAACATTTAAGGATCCAGGAGTGGGAATATCAAGTTTTAGCCATTAGAATGAACAATGTCCATTAGACTGTGGCTATTGGTTGAGATGGAGACCTGAGGACAGCTTTTATGGGTAACTAAGCCTTCTGTGGAATGATGAAGACGACCTTCCTTCAGGCTCTAGATTAACAAGACTTGGTAAATCTAGATTTTTGAGTCCCCTTGCCTATTAATGTTCACTGGAAAAATGTAGAGACAACCTTTCTTCCTCAGCAGGTTTCATTTATAAGATAACTCTTGGGATCAAGGTGATATCATGCTTTAAACCTCAATAGAGTATGAAGTACAGGTCATGTGTGCCCCAGTTCAAACCCAGAGCCTGAATAGTATTTCTATACTAATGTCTACTTCTACTACTACTACTACTACTACTACTACTTCTTCTTCTTCTTCTTCTTCTTCTTCTTCTTCTTCTTCTTCTTCTTCTTCTTCTTCTGTACATGCTTGGTTTTAAACTACATGCTAGGAGAAAAGTTCTGGAAAGGCGAATTGCTCAGGATGCTATGTTTTGTCTCACGTCGTGACTTAATTTTGAAAACTCAAAATGACTTCATTCAGAATTTATGTACCCAAGTAACTTAAGCTCATCTTGAAATTCTCACTGCCCACCCCCACCCCTTTGTATGAATATATTTTTAAAAATTGTGATTATGTGTACCAGACTTGGCTATAGGCAGTATGTCACTGACAAGTCAGAAAGCATGAGAGGGAGGGAGGGAAGGAGAGAAAGAGGAAGTGGGAGGAGAGAGAGAGAAAGAGAAAGAAAGAAGATGAATGGAGCTTCTAAGTTGGCTCAGCCAGGCTCTCTAGGTGCTATAGTCACAACATTATTTTCTTTGTTTGAGCTTTGCTCTGTCCTTTCAGGAATCTTCCTATTAGTAAGTATCTTAACAAACCTGGGTTCATTTTGCTTGGCAATGGTTCTGATTAGAAATGTTGCAAAATAACCATTCAGCTCAACATGACCCTAAAGACTCAGAGTTTCCAAGATGAATCAGGACAGACATGGCATATAGACTGATGAGCATTTCTAACCTTTAGCCTGAGGGGGTGGGGACGAAAGGCATACTGTGAATTGGCAAACACCCTTTCTGCTGCCCTCAATTTTATTTCTTTTTTTTTTTTTTCTCAATTTTATTTCTGTGGCTTTTTCCATGTAAAAGAAAGTTACTTTCAAAATTATGAAGTTGCCAAGCATCTGTATCCATCCAGCCGCTGCTTCAAAGCTCCCAACTAGAGGGACAGAAGCTGCCCATTTTGCCTAAAGCCTCTTCAACTTAAAGCAGTTCCTTAAAGATTAGTCCTTTCATGACCCATCTAATTCCTGTGTAAGGGATTTTGTATCCTCTCAGGTGGCCTACAATACATTAAAGTTTAATTTCATTGTAAAAAAAAAAAAATTAAGCCACCTGGGTGGCTCAGTCAGTTGAGCATCTGCCTTAGGTTCAGGTCATGACTCCAGGGTCCTGGGATCAAGCCTCATATCGGGCTCCATGCTCAATGGGGGAGTCTGCTTCTCCCTTTCCATCTGCTGCTCTCCCTGCTTGTGCTCTCTCTGTTAAATAAATAAATAAAATCCTAAAAAAAATAAAATTTGATAAAAGTTCCCTTAGGAAAACCGTCCAAATGTCCTTAAAATATTTGAAAGGTTGGTGAATTGAAAAGGATCCCCAGAAGCATGAAAAACAATACTACCATTTATAAAATTGTGGGATTTTGCATGTATTGGACTTACTTGGTAAAAATACAGAACTGAGTCTGAGTTGCATATATCATGAAATGGAGGAGGAGTCTAAGGGGGCAGATTCTGTGCTGTGCTAAGGGCATGAAGTGCCTGTGTGGAAGGGAAGGACACTTCCTCAGAAGTGAAAGAGGAAAGGCTAATGAAGAGAAAGACTCTGAGGGAAGTAAGGAGCTGCCTGGTGGTGATTGGAGGCACTCACATCCCATGCTTTAGTCTTCTCATGAATGTAGAGATGAGGTAGAGTCCTTGGGGGAACTTTTATCCCACCCAAATTGGTAAAGAATCTGAAAACCTTGTTGCATGAAGAGTGAAGGAATCCCAATATCTAATCTAAGATGTAATAATTATCCTCATATATTTGAAAATCTGCAGTGTGGTAAAGGAGTTAGAGTTCCAGAAAGACAGATCTTACATCAGGATAGAATAAGTTGCTCTATAGTTGGTGAGCTTTTCCTTTTCAGATCAGAGGATAAAATAGCTGCCTTCTGAGGATACTGTGTATGTGTTGGGGAAAAAGGATTTCTGCATAAAGTCTCTTCTAGCTCTGGTTCTTCTATTAGTAAGTTAAGGTTTTAAGTGTTCATTTTTGAGCAAGTATCAAGAGAGTCCTACAAACACTGAAATCTGATCATGAGCTCCAATCTAGTTCCACCATTTATGACCCATGTAGAGAATTCCTCTCACCCAAATGAGTTAAGCATTTTGGCCATCTTCCCACAAGGAGACAGTTTCAGCCAGTTAATAGGATCTGAGTTAAGCAGCATTCACTGAAGGTAGTCTTCAGACTGTCTCATCCCATCTCCTTCTCAGGCTGCCTCTTGGGCAAAGCAAGACCTTTCATTCTTCTAGACCATCTAGGCTCTGTCCTATAAGTGACCAAATATCGACCTCTAGCCATGAGCTTGGGTGTAAATTCAGTCCTCTGATACTCTGAAGAAAACTGATCTATCTTTGGTCTCAATGATATAGCATTAACATGCAAAGAGTTAGGGAGGTAGCGAAAAAATGACATTTATCTTCTTTTTTTTTTTTCTTTGCTGAAGCTCAAACAGATAAATCATTCTGTTTTGACCAGGCCTGTAGCCATAATCTCATTCAGTGGCTACCTTGTTGGCTTATGAACCTCTCATGCATGTAAAGGATATGTCCTAGAGCCTCAACGCATATGTCCTGTTGCGGCTATGAAGTAATTAACTATACACTCAAGTGGGTACAATTAGGTTTCAAAATTAACTCATTATTTTAAGGAGGACTGGGGAAGGCTCCTTGGGTACCTGACTAAAATGTAATTCCTTAGACACCACAGGGTCATTTGAAATATCCCCATGGCCAAAATTCATCATTTGGTTCAATGGGATGATCCAGGAGCTGAAAATTGGGATTAGAGTGGGAAGGTGAATAGGACTTGAGGAACATTCTTCCAGCTTTAAAGCCAGGCATTTCCATTACAACGAAAAGAGAGAGGCTATTGCCAATGGAGAAATGAGGCCAGTTATTAGCATTAGGCCCCAAAGTTCTATACAAGCATGCCCAGAGTGAGTTACTGCTGGCAATATCTGCCACCCAATCTCAGACTGGGGCAGAGTCTCCACAGCAATTTCTCTCCACAGCTGCATTCTTACCTCTGATAGAAAATTTTCTATAGGAGGTGAGTTATGAAAAGTGAGCTGTGAGGAAGGAGAGCCCCTGGAGAGAAGGGAAGAGGAATGCACACAGTAGGACTTCAGCCACCCACGTCTGTTGTCCTGCCTCTGAGAGCAGAATTATGGCCACTACAAGCGGATTCCAAACTTTCTGAGGCTTCTGTGGCAGCCCTTTGTCTGCTGTACTGGAGCATCTGCTTGTACTTGCTGGTAAGCTTAGTCCCAGCACCAAAGTTGGGAGTAGGGAAAGAGAAACACAACAAAACCCAGAGTATTCACACATTCTCTTTCAGTCCTGCCAAGACATCTTTTTCATTAGCCAATTTTCCTGAATAAAAGACAAGGAGAAAGAATGGAACACTTTTGGTTGGGTGTGAGGGGGTTTCAGACCTTTTGTCTGCTCCTTTTGTTCATTCATTAGTCCACTTACTGTTTTGGTTTTCAAAATCAGAAAAGTAACTCAGAAGAATGAGGGGGAAAAACCTAATTTGGTAATGTCAGTTGCTTGAATGATGATACAATGAGCTGATAATCTGCTGATGGTCTTGTGAACAAAATGTGGAGGACTTAAATTTTGAGTCGCAACAGCAGCAGTCCTTTTTGCTTTCTCCCACTAACTGGAGCATTCTCTCTTATGTTAAAAGAGAGAATATATATGTATATTCTCTCTCTATATATGCAATAGTAGCAGAGCCGAAAAGAAGGGCTTCATTACTACTGAATTTCTGTCTTGGAGTAAATTATCCTACATCTCCACACTTCCATTTCCTTCTTTGCTCTGTGACAAGGTTTGGATGAACTGATCACTAAGACCCCAGTGGTTCTGTAAACAGAAACAAAAACATGGGGTTTCCTTTTGCAGAAAAAGACAAGGTTTGAAATTCCATGGTCACCATTCCCAGGATTTTTTCAGGGGAAATAATCAGTCAGTTAATGTTGCTTTGTCAAGGAAGCTATTTTGGAATAGAGAAATTCTACTCAAAAGTGAGCCTGGGCAAGTTAGGGCCCCTCTTAATCTTTAATAGGAAGATAACGACACCCACCTCGGAGAGTTGTGTGAATACATGAAATGATTCTTATCAGTCTCCTAGCATGTGTGAGAAGTAGGACATATTATACTCCTCATATTATATACTCTCTCTATGTGGGCATTTCATCTATAGCCATACCCCTTCCAGAAACTTCCAAGTGTATTTTTAAATGGCAAGTGCCTAAAACAAAAAAGTATCTGTATTGAGGCCCAGACCTGGCACTTCATAATGTTTAAAGCATTGGCTGCCAATTTGCTGTGCCGGTAATATCTGATTTACAGTTCCCCGTGGGTGGGTGGGTGGATGGGTGGGTACAGTCTCTCAGAAGAAGACATTCTCCTTGCTTGGAACTTTTTTTCTTTGGTCATTTAAAAGGAGGTTGAGTGACCACGCTCCACGGAGTCAGAGAACATCCCATCCCTCCTTTGCATGGCTCATGTGTGAGTCTCTATTTTCCTCTGGTAGTAAATTTTTCATGAGGGGCAAGCCACCATTTTCTTTCTGGCCCAGTTAAAAACTAGACAGCAAAGGGCAGTTTTCATTCTGAAACTCACCCACTTTCTTGGGCAGCCACCTACCTGGTGGTCTAGCCTAGACTTTAAGGAACATAGGGTAGTTTCACTTATAAAATCTGCTTCCTCAGACAGAAGACACCAGTAGAGTTCCCTGAATTTGTCAGAATCTCTCTTTAGAGAAATTCCACTTCAGACTGCCAGACCCTGAAACCTGTGGGCTCAGGTTTTAGAAAATGCTCAGGTTGGATTGCCTGGGTGGCTTAGTCAGTTAAATGTCTGACTCTTGATTTCAGCTCGGATCATGATCTCAGGGTTGGGGGATCGAGCCTCACATTGGGCTCCATGCTTGGCTGGGCAGAGAGTCTGGTTGAGATTCTCTCCCTCTTCATCTGCCCCTCCTTCCACTGCTGCACACATGTGCTCATGCTCTCTCTCTCTCTCTCTCTCTCTCTGTCTCTCAGATAAATTTTTAAAAAGGGAAAGAAAGAAAGAAAGAAAGAAAGAAAGAAAGAAAGAAAGAAAGAAAAGAAAGAAAGAAAGAAAAAGAAAGAAAGAAGAAAGAAAGATAGATCTTCAGGTTAACATACAGAAAGTGTTGGGTGCTGGGGCAAAAGAGCAATGGGGGGCAGCAGGGTGACCTGAGAAGGCTGTGGGGTGTGACTGCTTGGGGAAAAAATCAAATGGGGAGCAGAGCACCAATGAAGGCCCAGGGAGGTGTGAAGTCAAACCCACCAAGAGGCTGTGAGCTCAGGATCACCTGAACTTTGACCCCTGGGGGCAGCAGAAGGTGAAGAGAGGTAGGGGCAGGTACAGAACTAACCCCATATGTAAAACTATCAATTCTCCTTGCAAATACTGGAAAAGAAAGAAGCAAGAGCTGTTGTGAACAAAGGAAACACAGGAAGGTAAATTCTTTTTTAAAGATGTTTTCATACTAAGTATAGTAAAATTTCCAAGCAAGGACTTTCCTAAGCAAGTCCTCTTACTGTGGTTCCCTGCATTGCAGGGCACAGTTGGAGAATGGAAGGCATTGAGCTTTGAAGGTGACCCTTGTGATCTGGCTCTGGTCTACCATTTTGCTAGTGAAGTAATTACAGGCAGCTTTCTTAACCTCTTTGATCTCAATTTCATCATTATAAAGTGAACTAAATAATATCTAATGTCTGGGTTATTGTAAGGATTAAATGAGTTACTATAAGACAAAGTGTTAAGGAGCTTTAGAAATTGTTACTATTATTTCCAAGCAGGTAAATTCCCCCTTTAAGCCCTTATTCCAGCATTTCCTTTTTAATTTCTTCATTAATACTCTCTTAAATAGTTTGATTTTCAAAAAGGAATCTTCTTAAGACTATTCGTATTGAATTCGACCTACCTCTAATGTCATTTTTTTATGCAGGGCAATAAATAAATAAATAAATAAATAAATAAATAAATAAAGCCTCATTTCAAATGTTACAGCTTAATTGAATACATAATATATATTTAATCTTAATTGAGGAAGTAAAAAAATAAGGATCCAGAGAAGTAGGTTTTTACTCTAAAGCTTAAACATGAATTCCTAAAGGTTATGCCCAGTTGGGTAGCTATTCTTATAAATTATTACTCTAAAAAGTTTTTAAACCACTGAAGCTATTCCAGATAACTAGTAAACTAAAGCAAAGATGGGCAAGTTACTTCTGAAAAGGGCCAGATAATCAATATTTTTGCTTTGTGGGCCATATGATGCTTGTACCTATCCATGCCTGTCATTATACCTCAAAAGCAGCCATAGACAATACATGAATGAATGGGCATAGCTGTGTTCCAATAAAACTTTATTTACAAAATCACACAGCTGGCCATGGGCCAACTCTTGTCTTAAAGGAAGCCATATCTTTCCCTGATTTTCCTGTTTGGAATGGTTTTAACTGACACCCTTGCTCCCCCGAGCTCACACAATTTCACCTAGTATGGCTCCACCCAGGTGAGTGGATTGAGGAATTTAAGGAACACTTAAATTCAGAGCTGATTTTTAATGAGGAAGTCAGCCTATAAGAGCTTTAGTCTCCTAATCTTTTCCTAGCATCTTTTATTTCTGTTCCCATGCCAGCACCTTACAATACAGAAGTGGATGAGGAGCTGTTTTCCAACATGAAGATTTAGGCTGGAGTATTGCCCAGGTCATTTCTCTCATATTTCCCTCTACTTAGAGGTTGTTCATTAACTGATAGACTTTGAGGGGGAAGTTTCATATTCTTGACTCCTGAGGAATTCTTTCATCTTTCCTTTTTTAAAGTGAAAGGTTTCCAGTGTTGTGGGGTTTTTGTTGGTGGTGGTTTTTAAATGTTGACTTGATTAGTTTCCATTTCATAGCTGCTGTCAAGATTTGGAGAGTTTTCGATCAATACACAGCTTTCACATTTCCAGAATTTTAACCAATAGGTTAAAACCCTATTGGCTACTGCAGATAGTACTTGTGAGTGAGCTCAAACAAGAAATAATTCAAATTTTGTCCCATTTTTTGGCATTCCTTTTGTTTGGGCCTTGTCACCTCCTTTCATTCAGGTCTCCAGTTCCTAGACGACAAGCGGTATTATCAGAGGCCAAACATCATTCACAAAGATGTCTCTTGGTCCTTTTAAAAGGCACCTTTTCCCTCAGCTTCTCTTCAAAGACCCTGCGCGTCCTTCCCAGAATCCTGCATTTACAGTATGGGCATTTGTTATTCTGAGACTTACTCTTGCCATACGGTATTACATAATTATTTTCCCTTTAGGTATAATTACGGAATTGCCAACCCTGCGACTCTGTTTTGCATTATTTCACACGTATTTTCTAGTTTTGATTTAAGTCTCTGCGTGGTATGCCATAAATCAGCAGAGAGGGGGTGGGTAACGAAAGGACATCAAAACACAGCCCCCACTGCTATAGAATGTTACTCAAGTGACACTCCATAATTCAAATACTGAGAACCACAGGGTAGCCAAAGCAGGGCAGTGCGACAGTATGAGTTGTTTTTGTTAATAGAGATGAAATTATGGGTGTAACTAGCTGGCAGTCCTCAAACAGACTTCAGCAAACTGTTTACTCAGCTGTCCTCAGGCAACAACTTAATACTTGTGGATAAAATTATTCTCCCACCATCTCCCAAGTGGTATATTCCAGGGATCCCAATTTGTTCTCACTGTTAAAAAGAAAGAACAAGTTTGCAAGTCTCCAAACACAGTTTGAGATTCTGGTTATGTTTGGTTTTTAATGTATTGGGCATTTAGGCACCATGCTTCATAAAAATCTCCTTGTCCTTTGTGTTCTGCAGTTCAAAAATCCATGAGAAGATGAGATCTAAAATGCTCCGGGTGACTTTTAGAAACCTCATGATCTCTGCTGCTAAAAACCTGTTATTTTAATGTGCTTGTACTATTCCCTTCACCCACAGTGCCTTCCCTTTCTCTCTACCTGTGGAAATCATGCATCCTTTTAGGACTAGCTCGGGCACCTCCTTCTAGAAGTCTTCCCTTATCCCCTAGCATCACCTGGTAGAAATTGACCTATGACTTTCCCTCTAATCCAATATTTTAAAATTATCATGCACCATTTAAGATATACAAAACTGTACAGGAAATAACCCTAACAATCGCCAATTTGCCCACCATATATGGTGCAGAAGGTGCCGAGTGTTAGAAGAACCACTATCTGACTCTGGTATTGATCATTCCTATGGATAGCCTCATAGAATTATATATTATATACATACCTTTATATTTTATATAAATATAATTTTACATGATTAAAATACATAAATTATTAAGGGATTTATACTATTAATAATATATAGTATTTTAGTATATTTTAAGCTTTATATAAATGTTTTTATGCTATATGTATTTTTCTAAAACTTGATTATTTGGGGCCCACATTTATGTTTATCAGGTTTATCATGTGGATTCTCATAGACCATTCATTTCCACTGTTTTATGGTATTCCATCATATCATTCTGTTGTTACACACTTAAGGTGTTTTCATCTGAGCCCATAAAATTTTTTAAATTAGTATTATGACATTATTATTGTATCCTAAGATATATTTCTTACCCTCTATGAGAGTAAATGTTTCTTGAGGGCCGAGATCACATTTTTTTCACCTTCCTATTTGCCACAATGTCTGCTGCAGTCCTGTGAACCCAATAAGTAATTCTTACATATTTTTTCTTTTGGATTAAATCCCTACAAAGAGCCAGCAGTATTATCACCTTTTTACAAAATGAGGAAACTGGCACTGTGTTACTGTCCCGTGAGCACAGTTTAGAAGCTAAATCTTGTGATTCCCTTGGCTGGAAAGTTAAGCAGGGCTCTCTTAAAAACCTTCAGAGTTTCCTAGAAAAGACTAGGAGATTTTTTAATCTCTCTGTTTCTATCTATGTATATTCACAAAACTCTGGATTTTTTTAGTTCAGAACTTGAAAATTCTTTGAAAAAATTTAAAAATCATATTATCTCTGCTTTTCATTTGGAGGAACCACATCTCATGATGAGAAGGCCGATGATAGAATTGAAAACAATTTGTAAAATATACCATAAAATTTACCTTTTTTTTTTTTGAACATTTTTTAAAATTTTTATTTATTTATGATAGTCACACAGAGAGAGAGAGAGAGGCAGAGACATAGGCAGAAGGAGAAGCAGGCTCCATGCACCGGGAGCCCGATGTGGGATTCGATCCCGGGTCTCCAGGATCGCGCCCTGGGCCAAAGGCAGGCGCTAAACTGCTGCGCCACCCAGGGAATCCCTAAAATTTACCTTTTTAAAATGCACACAATTCAGTGGTTTTTAGTATATTTAGAGAGTTATACAATTATCAGCACTACGCTCATTTTCATTAACCCACGAGGAAGGTTACCATTAACAGTCACTCCTTCTCCCTCTCTAGCCCCTGACAACTACTAAATTAAGTTTTCTGTCTCTATATATTTTCTTCTTTTGGACTTCTATCAATGGAATTATGCAGTATGTGGGCCTTTCCTGTCTGGTTTCTTTCACTTACATAATGTTTCCAAGGGTCATCCAAGTTACAGCATGGGTCAGCACCTCATTCCTTTTTATTGTCGAATAATATTCCATTGTATGGTTCCACCACATTTTATTCATCTACTCATCAACCAGTGAACAGTTAGTGTGTTTCCACTTCATGAATAATGCGGTGTTGAACATTGGTGTAAACATTTCTGTGTGGATGTATGTTTTTAGTTCTCTTGCATATATACCTAAGAGTGTGATTGCTGGTCATATGGTAATTCTGTGTGTAATTTTTTTGAAGAGCTGACAAACTGTTTTCCAAAGTAGCTGCACCATTTTACCCAGTACATTCTTATAAGGACTTCAACATTCCAAAGACACTACTAGCTTAATCATTATCATTGGTCCTTAATTTAATGTTCTGAATTTTATTTTATTTTTTTATTTTTATTTTTTTTAATGTTCTGAATTTTAAAGCAATGTCTGAACTCCCTATATTATTCCGTGTCCCTACACATCACTACATGATTTCTCTAACAATTTCCTATTTGTCCTTCCATTTGTGAGTGAAATCGTCTTATCCCAGATTGCATTTATACTTAGCTTCAATTTGATACAGCTTCATTGTAGTGAAAAATCCATAAAATCATTTCCCCCTTAATTCACTGTATCTTCCAAACTTAAATGGCTCTGGCATAAAGAGAGTAGCAGAAAAATACCCCCCCCCCCACACACACACACTTTAAAAATATAGGACTTTAGGACTTTTCATGTAACTCATTGAAGTAACAATGTAGGTGATTCATATTTGAATGAAAAGAAAAAAAAATAAGACAGTGAGAAGTGTGAAGTCCTGCAAGCCCCACTGCAAAACAATCTGAACAAGAACAAAGTAATCTGCTGTCCAGATGTTTGCCCATTGAAAGTTCTGGGACTTGTGAATCATCTCTGTTTTGGAGGCTTATTTTATTGCACAAATATAAGTCTCCACACTGTTTTTTTTTTAATTTTTTGATGCTTGGTGCATTGTAAAAATTATACTTATTTTTTCTGATTAAAAGCTATATGTTAATTGCAAAAACAAGTTTTGGGAAATGAAAAAAAAAAGATAGAAGAAAATAAAAACAAATAAAGGAAAATAACCTGTAACCCAATTACTCAGAGATGACTACTGTCGACAGAATATTTTCTTTTGGTCTTTTGTCTATGCATAAATAATTCTTTGAAAACATGATTTCTCTGGTTGAACGACATGTCTTCCTATGAATGTACTGTGATTTATGGGGCCATCCCCCTGATGGAGAACAGTTTATTGGTCTTCTCTGTATTGTTTGTTGATGTTTCCATATGGAATTGTGAATACCTTTAACTTGTTCTCACATTATGGTGGGAAAGATGGCCCAGACCTACCTATTCTTCCCATGGAAGAATAGCAAACAAGAAAATTTCATAAGAAAGTATTGGGAACTTGTAGGAACCAGAAAAACATCCTCAGGTAAACAGTTTTCTAGTTGAACTCTGTGATTTAATGTGCAATTAACAGAAAATTGTGTAATAGTTAAGTTTAAAAGTGACAAGGCAGTAACTTTTGACTTATAAGTACAGGATTATTATAACTGCACATATAAAGAGGCTGAACAATACTTTCAGGACTTAAGGCACCTTAAATATGTAGGGGTAGGAGATTACCTCTATCTTTCTTTGAAATCTTCTGAAGATTTATCCGTTGTCATTAGGACTGATTATTATTATAAATTTGTGTTTCCCAGTCATGTTGGAGATACAAAACTATTTAGACTTACTAAATATCTTCATGCCTGCCCTTACGAGATCCACTTACAGATCCATGGACTATTTCCATTCCATGGGCATATAAATAATGAGCATAAGTATAAAATGAATTCAAATTATATTTATCATTATCATTTTTGGAAACTCCTTAAGGAAATGGAAAATGTCTTAGTATAGTGCCAAAAACAACAAAATATGACTGGGAGTAGAGAGAGTAAAGATCACTATTAAAATTAATTAATATGATCCAGAATCATAAATATTACTTGGGTAATTAGGTAAGACTGAAAAAGAAAGTTAGGAAAATAAACTTATTTCAAAATACTGACTCTTTTTTTCCTCCAATTCTTCCTCATGACTCAGACATATCAAATATATTTTGACTTTATGTTGGGATTTAATAGCATATTTTTATAGATTTTAAAACTCATCTCATTCATTCTAAACCAAGGAAACCAATCATTTTTACCGTTGTTGTGAAATACCAGCCATGCCAAGACAGATTTCTTCCCCTCAATGCATTTGCAATCTTATAAAGAGCTTCTGGTGACTCAGAAAATCCCATGCATCAATTTTCCAAATTGGATTTTATGTGATTAAAAATAAATTTAAATCACACAGAGACTTTGGTGTGCTTCTGAGAATTCCCATGTCAGGAGTTGGCAAGTACCAACTATGTGTAGGTGTATGTGTGCTCACTAATACTGTATGAGCATTTAGGACCTTATTTGAAAAGTTCTTTCCTGGAAGAAGAGTAAAGGGTACTGTCTTGGAACATAGCCTGCCATATCCAGCTCTGCTTCAGAGTAAAAGAAAGGGGGGTGGGTAGACACAAAGAAAGTCCACAGTTTAAAAATTAAAGAAATGGGCTCACTAGACTTGTTACCCTGGGATATTTATTAACTGGAATTATTTGTTAATGCAGAGCCCTCAATAGGTAAAGGAGAAGGGAGGGAGATGAGTATTCTCATGCCACAAATAATGCATTTTTCTAAATTACGTTCACACCCTCGTCTAGGCCTGCTCACCCCAACTGCCCTCAATTAGTGGCAGTGACCACGTTTTTCTGTTTATAGGTGAAATTGGTAGAATGAAGGCAAAGTCAAAGAGAAGGGTAGACCTCGATAGGTAACACACATCTGAGATCACTTTAAGTAAATAATGAGTCTTGGCAGAGAACAGAGGAAGAGAAGGAAGGGACTTCTTTCAAGAAGCTCATACTGTTATCTAGATGAGGTCTCCAAGCTTTGTTAGAAACCTGGAATTTGTCCCCCTCAAATCGTCATATAAGACGCCTGGCTCTGACTCACCTTTCTGGCCACCCCAGGTGCTGTCAGGCTCTGTCTCCTCTGACACTTATTTTCTGTCCCTTCCACTAATTTGACTGTTTAGCTTTGGTGTGTATGCTTTTTATTCCCCCAACTAGACAGCAAGTGTCTTGAAAGTAGGAGCCAAGTTTTCTGGCATCTCCCACAAGCCTGTTTGATTGGCTTCTGTGTCTTGGGCAAGGATGATGCAGTCTGCAGCATAACGCTTATGCCTGTACGCTTGGGAGGTAGAGAAGCTGGATGTCAACTGAACTGTCCGATCGGACAGTCCCCTGGCGAAATCGGTGTGCTCTACACCACAGAAAACACTGCTTTCCCATTATTTTTTTTAAGTTTTATTTTTTTTATTTGACAGAGATAGCAAGTGAGCACAAGTAGGCAGAGCAGCAGGCAGAAGGAGAGGGAGAAGCAGGCTGCCTGCTGAGCAGGGGGCCCAACTCAGAACTCAAGTCCAGGACTCGGGGACCATAACCTGAGCCGAAGGTGGATGCTCAACCAACTGAGCCACCCAGGCACCCCCCACTTTCCCATTCTAAATGGAGGAAATGTCCTTTGCCTAATAGGAAAGACATTTCCCAATTCAAAGCATAATTAATGCTATATTAAAGTTATTCTAAATCAAACCTGTTAAGATCACCTGCACTTTGATTCTAGTGGTTCTTTCAACTCTTGTTCCTTGAAATACATTGCAGTATATACCCAACATACAGCTCAGTGCTTTTCTTCTCTCAGCATTCAGTAACTACAGCCCACTCCCCCCCTTTTGCACTGTCGTTTATATTTATGATGGCAGAGCAGTAAAATACGTTCAAACTGCCTTAGCCAAAATAGTGCTCTTTTCTGAATGCACTTTAAACTGGAATTTGAGAAACAGAATTATGTTATTTCTGTGGTATTGAACTCTGAGGGGAGAAATATTTATTCCTGTCCCTGCTTCTCCAAACATTATACATCCTAAAGGAGGTGCGGATCGGCTGTGTTATAACGTACGGGAGGTCAGAGTGTAGCTGAAGTGACCTTCCTAGGGGCAGATGCCCCCAAGGATCCAGAGACAGTAATGAATGAAGCCATTTGGAGAGATCAGTGCCCTTCGATTATCCTGCATTCAGCAAAGCAGATGGGATGTCCATTCTCTGGGGAAAACATGAAGAGAAATCCTGAAAAATCCTTAATTTGCCTGATTTATATGGAAATTATAAGTCTTATTTGCACAGAGCTGTTCAATAGGCTATAACAGGAAGATTAAGAATTGCTAACATGTTGATATGTGGTCTCAACAAATCTACACGAGTGAAATTATCTGCCAGTGTTTCCATTTCCAAAGGAATTGGGTTCGAAGTGTAAAATTTGTGTTCAGTGATGAGAACCTTCTGGAAGCAAACACCAGAAGTCAATCTGAGAAATACCTTTGTGAGTCAAGCAAAGCTCTGGGGAAATCATCCACAGCCTTTCCTACCAAACCTAAGAAGCCAGACCTTCAGTGTCTAGGAGGCTTCGATATAATACAAAGATATTTCCCTCAGTTTTAGATATTTCTCTCACTTTTAAATGTGCATCTTACCACTTGAAATAAAGTGAGAGGCCAGACAAGATAGTTACAAAGAAGAGCTATGAATTCTTTCGTGAAATTTCCTGTCAATCAAGTAGCCTCTTGTTTTGTCCACCACTTACCTTTTTTTTTCCTGGAAATATTTTGTCTAGTGCTTTGTGCCAAAGCACAGTTTGGGCTAATATACCTTTTTAAAAATTGAAAATAAACTTTAGAAACTGAAATTTAGTAAAGATATTGCTGAATCCAAAAATACATTAGGTTTCAACAATGTGAAGTTTTAAACTGAGCTGTTTTTCCTACGCAGGGATCAACTTCTCAACCAAAAATAGATGTGTATGCATACCCATGTAGCTGCCTGTCATTTTGGTGGAAAAACAGTAAATGTTTTTTACCCAAGACTGCTGATTAAATTTGTTTCAAGATTTACCCAGAATCCTTTAAGATATAAAGAGTTAAAGAAATGCAAGGATGATTGTTCTGTTGGTTTTGCCATCGCCGGATATAACTGTCACACAAATTTTGTGACGACCCATTTTGATACTTCATCAGCAACAGAAACTGAGACCACATGCTTAACTGAGAAATTCAAACACATATGGAAAATAAGAGAATATCCAAAGTTAGGTAAAATGTATCAGTTTAAATTTTTTGTTTTTACTTAAGTTGATCTGAAAATAAAAAGAAGAAATGAAAGACATACTAGTACATCACCACCTAAAACTTCCTTCCCATTTTTGGAAGCAGAAACTCCCAGTCACAACTGATGAGACAAAAGATGTTAATAGGAAGAGGGGATTTAATTCCCCTGGATCTTATTCCTCTCAGCAGATTATTATTATTATTTTTTTTTAGATATTGTAAGGCAAGTGTTGAAAATATTATCAAGAAGAGCTCATATTTCTTGGGGAATTTTAGAAATCAGTAAACTGTCAAAGGAGAAGCTGAGTCCTGGGAGGAGCTGAGTCCTGGGAGGAGCCAAAGACTGAGTTAGCCAAAGGTGAAAGAAGGAAGGACAATGTAGGCTTGTGCATAGGTTGTAGGAAGCAGTCAGGCCAAAGGAGTCACAGTGAGGTGGCCCTCTTATGAGTTCATCTACATACATTCATCTGTGCACCTGATGTTTTGTTTCACTCTCAAACTTGGTATTGCATGAATGGAAGAAGGAAGGAAGGGGATGGAAGGGAAGAGAAGAGAAAAGATAAAGATGATGTGACATTTCCAGAAGTTGGAAATGTCTGCCCCTGTACAGTTAGTGGTGGATATGAAACAATGATGATGTTTAATTCTTAGCATGATATAGAGAAGCTGGCATAATATACTCCCAGAATCCTAAAATTCAATAGAACACTCAGGTGAGTGACTTCCTCATCTCTCCCTAGATCTAGCTCTGGTGTAGGCTCACAGGTTTCCCTTTAATATGCAATGTCCCCACTAAAGTGGCCATTTTGGTCTTATCATTGGCACCATCTTCACATCACATTTGCTGCTTGATTAGCCAACAGATTAACCAGAATATTGATCACATTCCTTTTTTAAAATATTTTATTTATTTATTCATGAGAGACACAGAAAGAGAGACAGGATCTCTAGGAGGATCCTGACGCAGGACTCGATCCCAGGACCCTGGGATCACGACCTGAGCCAAAGGAAGAAACTCAACCACTGAGTCACCCAGGTACCTCGATCACATTTCTTATATCATGATTCCTCCTCCCTATTTTTTAAAATTTTATTTATTTATTCATGAGAGACACACAAAGAGAGAGGCACAGACACAGGCAGAGGGAGAAGCAGGCTCCATTCCATGCAGGGAGCCTGACGTGGGACTCGATCCCGGGTCTCCAGGACCACACCCGGGACTGAAGGTGGCGCTAAGCCACTGAGCCACCCGGGGTGCCTTCCTCCCTATTTTTTTTTAATCCAGAATACACTTGTTCCAGATTACAGGTGCAAATTACTCCTTCAAATTTGTAAAACACCTTGGTTGTGAGGCTAATGAGAGACATTGCTATATTCCGAATTTAAAAAATCAAATGTACACATTAGAACCATTTCTCATGATGAGGTTATTTTGAAACAAAACAGTAAAATTGTAGACATGTTCTCCTTTTTCTCCCTTCTTTCCTACTTGCCACCGTAGGATCAGCAGAAAATGTGTAGTCTGGGTCACCAAGGAGACATTTGGCTTCAACCAGCCAAGAGCAGGGTCAGAGGGACAGCGGCAGTGAAATGAGGGGGCCATCAGGGACATCTCATTTCATTCCCAAGGGGAGACCTTGGTTGAATCGACAACAGTTGCTGCATTAGCCGACTCATGGTAAGATAGACACATCTTACCCACGACATGAGGGTCCAGTAGAACCGGCAACATCTGTAAAAGTGCTGTAAAAAGACTTCAGCACAAAGCAGCAGTTAGTAAACCCTTTGTGGATTTTCTTTATTTGATAAACCAATTACATGAATGAATTATTTCTCTGATCCTGAGCAACACTGGTCTGGACAAACTGCTGATACGCTGGCAGCCTTGTGTCTAAATAACCACTAATGAATGAGAAACACAAACACCAAAAAAAAAAAAAAAAAAACAAAAAAAAAAACAAACAGGAACTAAAATGAGCCCAGAAAGGATGCTGCATTTTCCCTGGAAGTGGCCCTCGAGTGGGTGGTAAGCCCTAATGACTGTCATCACTCAGAGGACTTTGTCCTGTTCTGAGCATCTTCCCACCCTAGGATTTCATTACAACTGATGGGCTTTCCTGTCCCGTACCAGGCGTTCAGGGTAAACACAGCTAGCTGATGCTCCAAATCTTGGGGGGTCAGAATGCGGGTCTCCACTTTGCCTGCGGGGCCCACGAGCGACTGCGAGACGCGGGCATCCTTTGGCCTTCTCACCGCCCCTGCTAACCCAGCCCTGATAAATAAGCCAGCTAATTGAATTAATAAACAACTCTTTCTTATTTTTTTTTTTTTTATGGCCAGCTGGCATGCAACCAAAATGTGTGATAAATTATCTGTCACTGCTTTAACCACAGTGGGGGAAAAGTGGAAAAATTAGCCACTTGAACCCTTTCTTGCTGCTTCCAACCCTCCTGCTCCGTTTGCTCACTTAGAGGGTTTCCCCCTCCCCGGTCTTGTCACTTTGGCTGAGGTCCAGGACGGAGTGGCCTGGGTGGAGAACCTGACTTGGCTGCCCCCCGATGATGTTGCCGGAAGCCCCCGCACGGTGCTGGGAGCCCGCAAGGCCGCAGGCCTGCGCGCAGGCCCGACTTGCCTGCTGCCCCGGCCGGGAACGTTCAGTTATGAGCTTGTGGTTTAAGCCCACAAGATTTTCGTTAAGGGAGGGGAGTGTGATGTGGTTCACGGACGAAGTGTTGTGATGTCTGCTTTTCCTTTGCTCCACCTCTAATGCCAAACAGCTTTGGGGCCTTTGTGGAGTGAATGCTCACCAGTCTTAGGGAATCCGAGTGGCAGGCAGCCCGTTGCGCTCTGCGGATGGCTTCTCGCCCAGATTTGCACCTTACCCACTTTCTTGGGTGGCTCTTTTCACCCTTTTCTCTGTATCTTCACGCCCGACTTCAGGTCACTGTTGTCCTTAAAGGTATGGATTTCTATCAGCTCCCCTTCAGGACTGGCCACCAGAATCAGGAAACCTACCAAAGGTTCTGCCTAATTTAATGAGACTTTTCCTCCTTCGTGTTTTCTGTGGATCCCCAGTGCGGTGTCTCAAAAGTCAGGAAAATAAACAGTCACCGCCAGGCTAGATGTAGGCGTAGACCTCATTAGGCTTTCCTGTGTCGTCTCCTTCTGTGTGGGGACCTCCTGGGGTTTACCCGAGATGGGAAGCATCTGGATTGTATGTCCCAATTTAACACTGTAATTCTTAGAGGTGCTTTCAGTTTAGGACATTGCCTTGTATGACAATATACAGATCATCTGCAGGGGACACAGATGTAGGCTGGCTGAATGCAGGGGTTCTTGGTCTCTTTGGTTCATGGACTTGCAAACACTTACACTTCGGAGGAGCTTTTTCCAGAGCCTCTGTGCTTTCTCGTCCAGATAGAGCCAGGGTTTTTATCCACTAGACTTAGATAGGGCTAGGAGATGGGATAAAAGGCTATTTTTTTTTTTCTTAATCTTTCAGGAAAATAGAGCTGTTTGAGCCAACTTCAGGTAATTGCTTAAGTCGGACTTTGACCATTACCAAGCAAAAATCAGACCTATGCTCCTTGTTAGTATTTGATGATATTCTTATACTAGAATGCTTAGTGCAGGTCCTTTTGCTGCTTTCATTGGCCTTTTCGGTGCTGGCTGAGCTAGGCCTCTGTGGATCTAGCAGCTTCTTAATGGGGATGGGGGTGGGGTGGTGGAAAGAGGAATTAAAATAATTCTGAACCAACAATGTGAAGTATTGTGCTTATAGAACTCCAGGACATTCACACCTCTGTGGAACAGTAACTGGCTGCCCTGAAGAATGCACTTGAAACTCCACGGGACAGAATCCAAAAATTCCAACAAGGATCCTGTTTAAAGGTCCACAGGAAAATCTCAGAGCAGACTTCTGCATTATTTCTGGGGCCTGGTCCGTGCCATGGTCCCTTCCACCTCCCCTGGCTGCCTCCTTCATCCTACACACACACATACACACACACACACTCATACACACTCTGGCCCTATGCTTTGTTCATTTCCTTGGTCATGAGGCAGATCCAGTAATGTCAGAAGACAGATGGTGATCGTTTCAAGGAGAATATTAGTGATAGTGTCAGTAGACTGACAGAGGAGATTGCCAACTTGTATGAAGCTTTTTATAGGCCTTTCTCCCAAGAAAATGAGCAACACAAAACAGAAAATTCAAACTAAAATGTTGCTTTGAAATACCCTGCATTTATTTTACAGAAGATCTGAGAGGAGAAAGGAAGTAAGGAAAAGTCTTGTAGATACTTTGATTGCCATATTTCCAGGCCCCTCTTGAAATTCTTTATAGACAGAAAGTAGGATGAGCGTCAGAGGGAAGTCCCCCTCCCCATTTTGTTGACTAAATAAATGTTGAGTCTAACTACTAAAAAGGTTTATGAGAATGTGCATTGGAATCTCTGGTTTGGGGTTAATTATTTGAAAGTAGTATTGTTAAATTCACAGAGGCCATTCTTTCTGCTTTTTGGCAGACAAATGGAGCATATCCCTCTTTTCCCACTGCAAAGGCTATATCCATACGTAAAACTAATAAATTACTAAGAAAAGAATATCAGGCCTGAAGTTTTATATAATTCCCTTTAAGCCCCTTCACAGGAGGGCACCTGGGTGTCTCAATGGTTGAACATCTGCCTTCAGCTCAGGTTGTGATCCCAGGGTCCTGGGACCGAGTTCCGTGTCAGGCTCCCTGCTTCTCCCTCTGCCTGTGTCTCTACTCCTCTTGTCTCTTGTGAATAAATAAATAAAATATATATTTTTTTAATTTTAAAGAAGGACCTTCACAGGGCTGGAATTATTTAAAAGGTAAAAATACAATCCATAATCACTTTAGGAAGCCAGAAGAAGAAACACTGGAGAAGGACCCTAGCCACCTTGGTAAAAGAGTGTATGGTTATGTCCTTGATAACACTCCCCAAAAGGTGCTAGGATCTATACCCTGGCCTTCTAGGTTGGTAGATCCTACCAGGATAGCACTCGTTTCCAGCTGAGGAGATGCAAAGGCCCATGAGTTTCCCAAACCCTGCCCCCCAGTTCCTTCATGGCACAGTGGCTGACATTGTTACTGTGGCTCCGCACAAGAAGTAGCCCAGCCTCAGAACACATTGACTGAATGCCATGGAAAATACACAGCACATGGGCTAGTTCACATTTTCAGATGTCATTTCTGTTTCTTATTAATGTTCAAGATGCAGCTGAGCCCCACATTAGTCTCCAGGGTAGCAGAGGAGACCTGGACAGCAGGTCAGGAGGCATGGGCTCTAATTCTCCTTCAACCTTGAACCTGTCACGTGGTCACAATGGCCTTTAATCTCTGATTCTCAGCTGTTTAATCTGTGAAATATATATCTTAATGAATAAATAAATTTTATCATTTTGGTCCAGGTGGGTCCCAAAATTTTTCCAGTCATTAGAGCATATGGTGAAGAAAACTAAATTCTCAGTGTTGTTATCATCACTGCTATTCAGGAGCCAAAGTGAGGTGACAAATTTCATTAAGGACAGAGAGAAAATGTCACACGGACGACATTCTGTTATTCACTTGGATTCTGATGCAAGCCTATTTTAATACCCACATCACAATGGCCTGGTGGTATCACCTTCAAAGTAATAAAATGAATAACTGCTTGGTAAATGCCATTTGGTCATGGTGTGGTTAACCAGGAAATCAGGTCAAGGCAGGGCTTCTCAAACTTGGCGTTATTGATATTTTGGGCTAGATAGTTCTTTGTTGTGAAAGACTGTCCTGCATATTATAGAATGTTTAGCAGCATCTCTAGGCTCTACCCACTAGACATCATAGCACCTCCCCCGTAAGTTGTGACAATCAAAAAAGTCTCCAGATATTGCCAGATGTTGCCACGGGCAGGGGCAAAATCACCCTTGGTTGAGAACCACTGGGTTAAACCATTACTAAAAGTCCCAGTGTAGGGCAGACTAAACTTTACAAATTTGATATGCTGCAATTTAAGAATGTTAGTCCCAGAGCACCAGTGATATCTATTTAATTCGGGGACACCCCTCTAATCCTGGTCTAAAAATCTCCCTAGAAATAGCCCATTTAATCTCTAGTGTCATAGCACCTCACAGGTAATGGAACCTACTAGATTTCAAGCTTTTTTAGGGGAAATGAGCAGAATCATCTTTGTCTTTGTATTTCTTACCGTGCACAAAGTAAATGCTCAGTAAATGCATGTTGAAAAATGAGTGGTTCCCCCCAAACACCAGCAGAGTGTAGAATGAGGAGCTGCCATGCTCAGCCAGCCATTCTGCATGATTCTTATCCTACAGGAGGAAATGAAGCAAGTGTTTGCCAGTTGGAAGGGTAGAAGGAATCTTTGGGAGGGAGGCTGCCATTACCCTAGCTGAAGTGGAGCCAGGTTAAACCTCTTCTGGTTAAAAAAAAATGTCATGGAACATTTAATAACCAGCCTTAGTGCATCAGAGCCCAGGCTATGTACATCACCCGTGCTCCCCAAGAGCATATAAGAGTGAAAGATTCAATTACTTGAACTCTTCCATATTCCTAAATTGGCATCTATTTTGGCAGCATGGGATGTGGAAATCTCAGATGTGCATCTGACGTGTTAATCTCCCTTAAATGGTAGCCTCGCTGTTTTTCTAGTGTACTTAAAGAGTATGACTTTAGATTGCATTTGAAATGTCTCACTCAGTTGTCTTGACAACAGTATTTCCTCAAAATAAACAGAATCCACCAATATCTGTCACTGGAGACATGAGTACTACACTGAGTTTGTTTGCATGCATGAGTATTCTTTGAACTAGCCTTGCAACTCAGGACAATGTTAAATCTAAATCTGAATTATGTCCGATTCATGATATTTGTAACCATTTACTTAATGTGAGATGTTTGCCTCTTACCTGGGTAGTTATTGTCATTTAGAAGGAAATCAACCCTATCCATCCAGTCCCATTGCCCACTTCACTGGGGGATATCTCCTTTTTAAAATAGATCAGTCTTACCAACAGATCCATTCATTGAGTTTGAATGGCGACTGCTTTGGAAACATCACACTGTATTAGGACCAGGCGAAAGGTTCTCTGTTGTGGTATCCTTTTGATTATATAACTAATTAATTGCCAACTGATGTTACAAAGATCTGAATTCTGAGATCAAAGCCAAGCCAATAGCAGTAGAATGGAAAGAGAACGCTTCTATCTCTGCATCTGAAACAAGGCCCAAAATTAGGATTCAAAGAGAAGTCCAACTGTTATTTCAAAAGACTGGTGTAATCAGCATGGATGATGAATACATACTTCTAGGGTTCCTGATTTTAGTCCTGTGTTACACATCCTATCTTTAAATGAAAAACTGAAACTAGTTAAAAATTTTTAATCTGGGATGAAAGAAGAAAGAGATTGAAAAGAATGAAGATGTGCTCCTTTTCTATCCACCTTCCCTCTGTCCATGTCTCCCCACTCCTCCATCTGAAAACACCCAGCAGAGCAATGTTGTGTACCCAGATTGAATTTAAGATTTTGAAAGAATGAACACAAACAGTTAGATGTATTTATTCTTGTTGGATTCTGATTTAAAGCCTGGTTTTGTCCTTAGGAGAAATAATTGGGGTCGGTAGCAGAAGAGTATAACATTTATTTCTTTGTTTACATTAGATTTTAGTACATATTCTTCCTACTTCTAGAAATAATTTTGAATTGCTAAATAATACAAATTAATACAGTGCATTTAAGAACTAGCCCTCCTCTAACACACACATGTTACCCAACTGTAAGAAGTTTAGTGTCTGACTATTGACAGTTGTCCTCTTTGGCAGAGCATACAATATTTGGTGTCCCACCAAGGAAGCTTAATAATGATATACTTCCTGTAGTGAATGGGTTTTGGAAGGAAATCAAAGGATACTCTGGAGCAGAAGAAGAGAAAGAGGAAAAAGTAGCAGGCACTGAAATGGTACCAAGAAAAACAATCTATCTCCTACTTTAAAAGGATTCCCAATTGATGGGCTTGGTCCCATCAGTTAGTCAGACCAGAACTGAGTGGTGAGCTCACTTACTGTGGACACATTGGAGAAAATGTCTCAATTCATACCCAGAGCTGCAACATCTGCTTTGAAGGAGAAGCAGTCTATAAATGCAGACGGCCCTTCCCCTGGTCAGCTGGGCTTCACTCGTGTGAAGACAGCAGCCCCAAACATGCTCCCTCCAACATGCCACCATTCTGAAAGTTGGATGCTGGATGCTGGGTGGAATGTGTCCCAGAAATGGGAGAACTCCCCAGTGCTTGAACTGCCATCACTATTTCCACTTGGCTTAGCAGCTGACACATTTGGTTAACCATTTTGTTAGCCTCTGGTTAACCACGCATGGTTTGAAAACCTTACAGGAGTGGGAAAGTGTCTATATATGACTTGACCCATATAAAAAACAACCCTACAGGATGCACTCCTTCCTTACCTGCCACATCAAATCCAGATTCTCTCCTGCTAGCTCATGGTGAAAAGAAGAAGCCACTTGATAATACCCTTTGGTGGTGAATTTATCTGGAAACAAGGGTGGAATGGACAATTCTCTGAAAAGGGGAATTGAGCTTGTTTTGGGTTTGAGACACTTTGACTCAATCTCATATTCACTTCTCTTTTATAATTATTCTTCCTTGTCCTTGTAAATTAATAAATACAAATATCGGAGCCCTGGGTAGAGCACCTTTTCCAGCTCCTAGAGCTGACTTCCTTCCCCTCTTTCTTTTTTTTTTCCTTCCCCTCTTTCTACTCTTCTATACGCCTTCTTCCCTTCCATCTGTCCTTTTGCTTCTTTCCTTCCTTCTTGGCTTCTCCTCCATGCTTTTTATTGTCCATGAGCTTTCTCCAGACAGACTGTCAGGTTGCATCGCAAGGAACATCAGGTTCAAATGGCTTCTCTGTTTACCCAAAAAATACAAAATCACTAATCCAAAGGGTTATATGCTCCCCAATGTTTATAGCAGCATTATCTACAATAGCCGAATTATGGAAGCAGCTCAAGTGTCCACCGATAGATGAATGGATAAAGAATTTGTGATTATATATATAATGGAATATTATTCAGCCACAAAAAGGAAGGAAATCTTGCCATTTGCAATGACATGGATGGAGCTAGAGAGTATAGTGCAAGTGGAATAAGTCAGAGAAAGGCAAATACCATATGATTTCACTCATATGTGGAATTTAAGAAACAAAACAAGAAAAGGAGGAAAAGAGAGAGAGAAAGAGAGAGAGAGAGACAAGCCAAGAAACAGACTCTTAACTATAGAGAGCAAGCTGATGGTTAAGGAGGGGGGGGAAGAGGAGGGTTAATATGTAATGGGAATCAAGGAGTGTACTTGTCTTGATGAACTGGAGTTGTTGAATCATTATATTTTAGACTTAAAACTAACACTGTATGTTAACTATACTGAAATTAAAAAATTTTTTAAAGAGCTTCTAACATCTATAATAAAAATAAATAAAATACAATTATCTTAAAGCAAAAATCCTTTCTCAGCACTGGCTTCTAAGCAGATTGACTTAACATTTCTTCACAGGAATTTTCTGTATCTCCAGAACATGGGGAGTGATCTCTGTTACCTACAGCAGAGGCTTACTATCTGCAAAGCGCTTTGCTCTCCCTAGAAGGAAGGTACTGACTTAGGGGCAAGCTACTATATATTGTCAGTCCCTGGTGAGCAGTTGCTTAAGAGAAACTTGGAGACAGAAATGAAATTGCTTGAGCAGAAAAGAAGACAGATAATGAAAATGATATTTTAAACTTGTTAGAAGATAAATTCTTAGGCCGTTTTCAATTAATAAATCCACCAGGAAGCTTTCTCTTTGGCATTTTTAGAATGGTACTCAGTTGTGACAATGTGATTTAAAGAGCTGGTTGCACATTCCCCACCCCAGCACCACCATTACTTGTGTTTAGGAAGTAAAATGGTAGATTTAAATCTCTGGTTCATTGAATTGTACACCAGGGAGACAATAGAAACAAAGAGATAAAAAGGTAGCTTTGCAAGGGCTGTGATTCTACTCTCAAAAATGTGCAGACAGTCCAAGTATTCTGTGGGTCAGGCCTCCTGAAACAAAAAAGAAAAACTGCAGAGAAAACTCTAATAAAAGTAGAGAAGAGCATAGAATACTGGAAATTTTTCAATACCTGGTTATTAGCGGAATTTTAAAAAAACATGTGACAACTAACATGATTTGGATGCACATCAGCTCAGAAAGAAGTTGTTATTCACTTTTTTGGTTGGCAGTGCTCTGCACCATCATCTTCTCAGGCAAAATTCACAAACTCTCCTTAAGCTTAACTTTCTAAACACACACCAGTGACCAGATACTCCATGAATCATAAATGGCTTCTCTTGAAAATGCCTTAACCATAGACATGTGGTGGGGCGGGGGGGTGGGAGGGACAGCTGATGTTTTGTTGTGGCTTCCCAAGCCCTACTTTATTCTCCCTGGTGTGGTTTGCCTAAAACCCCAAAGATTGTGCTGTGAGAGCTTTTGGTAGTGATGATGTGTCTTCATTTCGAGTCTGACAGGTATCTCCTGGCCTTCTCTGCTCAGCGACACCAGGCAGCTCAGAGGTGGCATCAGGGATTCTTGATGTGCTCAGAGCCCCGGGGGCTGTTTACAGATGCACTGTTGTATTGTCCAAAAAGAAGTTACACAAAACTTTAAAAATCAGAGTTTATCACTATCTCCCTCTTCCCCCTCCCTGTCCCCAGTTCCTCTCCCTCCTCTCCTCTTCCCATATCAGTATTAAGACACTTTAGGGAACTCAGGCAGAGGTCAGATCTAGAGGCAAAGGATACATGGAGAATAAGAAGGTACCATTACTGTTTTACCAAGTGGAAAGACAGCACCGGACACACGTAGAACATTCTAGATGGACTTGGATATAGATACCAAGAGGCGGGACACCTTATACTTCATACAATCTACTACCCGTAATTAGAGAGAAATACCTAGAGACTTCTTCTATAATAAGTTTGTGGTCCTCTTGGCCAGACACCTTATGTCTCTAACAGAGACAGTAATGCGCATCTTGCCATCTTCCCACAACTGGGATGAAACTGGAGAATGACAACGTGGACAGCTCTCTTGGACAAGTCTCCTCAGGATCAGGCAGGGATGTGTTCAAGAAAGCCCTTTGAACCCCCTGAGGGCCTTTTAGTCAGACTTTCAGACTCAGCGGTCTGAATATCTGAATTATAATTACCGAGAGATGTCCTCTGGCAGCAGAGCCGGGATGAGGGGGACAGCACCCATTCAACACAGCTGTCCTCGGAAGGGCGGGGGGCAGGATCCCCTGGAGCACCCGACGATGGGGTGGAGAGTGGCTGCTCCACCTGAGTAGCACATTGCCAAGACCTGGACCTCCTGACTCAGGCATGACAGTGACATTGTTTCATTGTGTCATTTGGGTCACCGAGGACTGCCGTACATCAGAAAGGGTACAGTTTACGTAGCTAAAATTGACCACTGTCCATCTTGCTCGGGATGATAGGAATTGTCACCATAAGGAGAAATCTTTTCCGTTGCTTTTTATTGCACCACATTTTACCAAAGAATTAGGTCACCCCACTCAGGAAGGTCCTGGGATGCACATGTGGAGTGAAGCCTGCTTGCTATGGGAACTTGAACTCTGAATTCCCTGACTTCTGTGCAATTAAAACCCCAAACTTAATGTTGCATTAGCATGGATTTTCCATAGCAAGTTACAAATGCAAAGTTCTATGTTTCATATATATTTTTCTAACATATGTTACTGCCTATGTTTCTGATTAAAAGCTCGTCCAAAATAAAATAACAAAGGATTACTTTTTTTCCAATAGAACTTTCTTCTTCCATAAAAGCTGGAAATAAGCCCTCACCTAAAATTACCCAGGCTTGCAGGTGCTGGGTTTTTGGGGGTGAGTAGTGTTTGCTAGCAAGACAAAGGGCATTATTCTCCCCGCAACCACCACCAGAAGGTGTTCTTTCTGTGGAGAAAATTATAGGCCAGCGCTTCAAAGACATTCCATGGTTAGGCACCACTCCTGGAGACTTGCAGGCGGCAGGCAGGCAGGCAATCAACAAATATTTATTCTAAACCCACTGTGGATTCTGCACCTTTAAGATTGCCAGGGAAAACAGCCAGGAGGCTGTAATATCTGCTAGAGCCAAGTTAGTACCTAAGGTCGTCCCTTAATGCTTAAGGAGCTCAATGACCTGAAGGGAACAAGGAACCCTAAAACTATAAGGCACTATCTCCCTTAAGTATGGGGATATTGATAGAATAAGAAAATGAGACCCAAGAAAAGGCTTTTTAACTAAGGCTGATACTTAACAGGTGTCCCCACCCACTTTGCTTTTAGCTCCCCTTAACAGTCAGCCAGCCCCCCATTCCTTGCATCCATCCATTCCATTCCAACCTCCATACACACACTGCTGCTACTACTACTACTACCACCACTATCATCACTATCACCTCTGCCCAGAAACCAAACCCAACTGGACTGATCAATTCATTGTATTTTTTTTTATGATCACTCTTTTCAAAATAGGCACACATGCCAAGATGTGTGGATACAAGGATGTTCATCTCAGTATTATTACAGAAGGGAAAAAAGGTAACCACAGACATGTCCACCAGTCGAGAATTGGAAATACAGGGAAAATCTAACACCTATTAGACGTGATGCTGAGACGTGAGGCAGGGATGCAGGGGACATGGACTGGTATGGTGCACATTGTGGCCCATGCAGAGGTGAATGGACAGGACTCTCATGCTCTTGCATGATGTTCTGCAATCTAGTTTCAGTGATGCAACTGAAAGTCACATCAGCTGTTTTGACGTGTGCATTACATAATGGTGCTTTACAAATTCACATGAAATTCCTACATCCTCTGTTATTCCACTAAGCTGCCTTTGGACAGTACTAGGGTTTTGTGTGTTTTGTTTTGTTTTGTTTTTGTGAACCAAGCATAAGATGTTACCCTGATCCCTGTCAATTTTCTCTTTTTAGACTCCTTGCTGCCGGTCTGCCAAAATCTTTCTTTTTGTATTTAATGCTCTCTACCAGCTTTGAATCGTACACAGTTGATAGCTATGGCTTCTGCATTTTCTCTTTAGTTTTAAGCCAACTAGAAGATGACAGAGTTGTAGGGAAAAGAGGGTGCCAATGTCTTGCAGAGGAGTCAAACTCCCTGAGGCATAGACTAAAAATCTGGCATTGACTTGCAGCCATTCTAGGGCGAAATATCTTTTTGGCCTTTATTATTCGCAATACAGTGCTTTACTTAAGGGGACGTCAAAGTGGCTGTTAGTAATTCTCAGACGAAGTCAAGAGTTTGTATTGCCCCCCTGTTAAAAAATGAGATTCTCATTCTGCTTTATTTTCAAAATAGTTTTAATTGACATACAGGTCATATAAAGTCTATAACCATGACATTGTAAAGTGTACATTTCAGGAGCATTTAGTACATTCAAAATGTTGTGTAACCATCACCTTCACCTAGCTCCAGAACATTCTTATAGCCCTAAAAGAAAATCCTGTACCCATTATGTAGTCACTCCTCATTCTCCCCTTTTCCCAGGCCCTGGCAAGCACTAATCTGTTTTCTGTCTCTGTAGATTTCTCTATTCTAGATATTTTGTTTAAATCTAATCATAGGAGATCTAATCTTTTGTGTCTGGCTTTTTTTTTTCTTAAACATAATGGTTTTGAGATTCACCCATGCTGTAGCATGAATCAGTACTTCATTCCTTTTCATGGGTGATTAATATTCTATTGTGCTTTGCTATGAATTTTAAAAGTTGAAAGTAAAACATACATCTTAATGCTAAGAAAAATATTTTTTAATGTCTCACTTTGTTATTTTTCATTGGAAGCTGGTTTTACCGCTCAGAAAACAACTGTACTCTGTTCCACTAATTATTCCATATATCCTTCTGGTGTATACATCTTCTTATCCCATTTTGTATCCCCGTTACCTAGAGGAGGCATTTGAAACTCAAAGTGACTGCCAGGGTGGTGGAGCCAGGCTTCTAAGCAAAGACTTCTCACTACTTCTCACTCCAAGTCTTCTGTTCTTCTTTTGAAATCCTCTGAAATAATGTCTTTCTTTATTCTAGACATTCATATAACTCTCTCCTCCTGTAAATTCCTACTTTTTAGGGCCTTCACCTCAGATTCTTTCTCTGATGAAATACGGAGCTCCAGATTCGGCCCTTATGTGTTAGGTAGATTAAGGCCACAGAGCCAAAGCGGTTTACTTCCCTAAATGATTAAAAGCTATCTTATAGCAGAATGGAAACCAGCTCCTGCTCTCAGAACATCAGCTTGTTCTGAAACTCACTAAAACATACAGCCTCCTAAAATGCTCACCATCCTGCTGAATTGTAAAAGGTAACTACTGAGTCAAAGAGATGAAGGGAAGTGGTATCTGAAATAAAATAATTCTGTAAATGCGCACTCATTAGCTTCTTCATTTAAAAAGAATTTTTCAAAGGCTCTCTCCTGCAGAACTGTAATTAATACATGATTTAGATATTGATAGGAAAAGGGCTGGCAGGGAAATTGCTAAGATTTCTCTCTGGGGCTTGTTTGGCTTTTTAACCACCACAGTTTAACGTATCACCTAGCACTTAGGTCTGCTTTTCCTCATTTTAGGAGTTATATCCACAAGTGGAAAATGGGAGAGTGAAATCAAACACCAAATCTTTTCCTTGTTTTTATTAAAACTGCTGACGTTCTACTTTTCTAAGGTACTATTCTTATTTGTGAGATATTCTTGCATCATTTTCCAGGGTACTAGAGTATTGATTTATAATACAATTTACTTGTGTTTTTTTTTTCTAACTACATTATGTCTAATATCTTCAGAGTTAATACTTTGTAATGGCAACATGACAAAGAATATGAATATTTTTACCTTCTAGACTTTAAGGCATCTTGCCCTTCTGGATCATCTCTCCTTCCAGCTTGGTAGCCTTATTTGAAATTTATTTACCAAACCAAACCTAAACAGATGAGTACTTAAATTATGAAACCATCAGAGCTAAACAAACCAGAGTTACATTATGAAAGTTTTGAAAGAAACAGATTCTATTCTAAACGATTGATCCAAGTATAATATAAGTTAATTATCTCAACGATGATCCTGAGATAAGTGTGGATTTTAAGATCCACTATTCTATCAGAGTTATACGATTATTTTCAATGGTCATCCGGAAGCCCAGATGTGAATCTGGGAATTAAAACTATTTCTAGGGGTACCTGAGTGGCTCAGTCAGTTGAGCGGCCAATGCTTGATTTCAGTTTGGGTAGGGATCTTGGGGTCCTATGATGGAGCCATCGGGCTCCATGCTCAGCTAGGAGTCTGCTTGGGGATTCTCTTTTTCTCTCTCACTGCCCCTCCCCATGTTAGCTTCTCTCTCTCTTTCTCTCTTTCTCTCTCTGAAATAAATCTTTAAAAAAAATGTATTTCAGGATGCTTGGATGGCTCAGTCAGTTAAGCATTTGCCTTCAGCTCAGGTCATGATTCCAGAGTCCTGGGATCAAGCCCCACATTGGCTGGGCAAGGAGTCTGCTTCCCCCTCTCCCTCTGCCCTTCTCCCAGTGTGTGTTCTTTCTCAAATAAAAATCTTAAGAAAAAAAAAGGTATTTCTATCTTGGCAAAATAAAGCTCACAGTTTATATGACTGACCCATGGCACTGTGTGACAGGACTCTTTCTGCCCATCCAAGTTTGCCCATTCCAAGTTTGGGAAGCATTGGGGGGATCTGGCCGTATAATAGTCATAAAATTCAGTGGATAAATATCAGGTTTTGTTTTTTCATATCAGGTTTTGGTTTTTGTTTTTTACTAATTCAGAGACTTAAAATCAGGAATCCTTGACACCTAGAACAAGTCAGTAATCATTGACCCTGACCTTCTGGTGAAGGCATCCAGTCCCACACCATTGACCATTTAGACCATCCTGAAGCCTGTGTTGACCCTCTCACCTGATCATTTATGTCTAGGGAAGAGAAAGAAAGAAGAAATTACATTTCAAGCAATACCTTGGGGACGCCGCTGTTGGCAATTATCATGTATTCGAAAGTTAAGATGAATACGGATTTTGCCCAGTTTTTTCTATACACAGCCTCTTCCTCAGTGGTCAACTCAGCAACACTACATTTTGATGTTATCACATTCTTTTCTGGAACAAAACCCAACAGCCGTTTTTAATGAAAACCTTTCTCCAAAGAATGCTCCAACCTTGCCCACCCCCACCCAGCTGAATTTCAAATAATGTTTAATTCGCCTTGGCTTTCAGAGTCTGTAAAACATAAGCAATCGGCTGCGCTGAGGATGGAGGAGAAATGTTTTTACAGTTCCACAAATGTTTCTAATTGGCAAGAGCGAGTTGTTAATGGGAGATAAATTGCCTGCGGTGGGTGTGGGTGGGTGTGGCGTGTGCGTGTGTGCTCACGCAGGCCCACATGCACGTCGGGAGCGTGCATGCCTACCTGGGCCTCACCAGGTGCCCGAAGCCCCAGATGAAAGCGGGCGGAGCGGCGGGGTCGGTGGCTGGTTCCTCACCAGGACTCGGATCCCGGGCAGCAGGCCCACCTCTCTCCCATCGGGAACAGTGAACAAGGATCTTGTAAAATACACAGAACGAAGGAAAATGACCCTCTTTGACTGAAACCAGCTGTGTCGGGCTTCTCGCTGTCTCTCCTGATTTGCTCTCTCAAGTAAATGGATGTGGTAAAGGATGATAGAGAGTAAACAGAATCATTCTTTTTCTTTCTTGCAGCCACACCTCAGTGAGAGCCCCAGTTTTCATAGCTGAAAAATATATGTTTATTTGCTCATTAATTTTCCTCTCTCTCCCTTGCCTTTTCTTGGCATTGGGTAGAATGTTATTTAAAACAAGACACAGTTCAGCTTCAGAAAGAAAAATCATTCTGCAAAATACAGCTTGGACTCATTTAATGGTCATTCATCATCCCTGAAAAGAGTGGGGTACAAATATCTACATTTGGTATATTTTAATGATTTACAGTGCAATGATTCGTGTTGGCACCAGGATACAGGGAAGCAGTAGGCTCTTTAGGGCTTTGAGAAGGGCCCCAATAATCACCTCTTGGCACTGCTTTCCTGCAAAGAGGACACTAACTGGTGCTCCAACCCCAAGGAGTGGACTCAACCCCAAGGCCTGAGGTGCTCTGAGAGGTGCTTGAAAGCCTTCCTTTCCTCGCTGGAGTGTGTGTGTTTTCTCTCCAGGGCTTTGAAAAAGCTTTGGTTTTATGTGTCTCCCATTTCTTTCAGGTAGTGGGCAAATAATGATGTGCCCAGCACATAGTAGACGCTCCATCAGTATTTGTTGGGGGAATAAATAGTTAAAGGGAATGTTATAAGCCTTACTAGTATTATTGTCTTGGCGTGAAATATGCAAGAATAGACTTGAGGCAACCAAGTAATTTCCCTTAACAGGACAAGCTAATTATTTGAGAGATGAAGATCTGGTGCAGAGTGTTTATTTGTCAGGCTCCATTGGCTCCTAATTAAAGGTGGCCATTGGCTCCTAATTAAAGGTGGGAAAGTTGTTTGTAGCATTGAAGGGATAACACAGTGACCCACGACCAAACAGCTTTTCAATTTTCCATACCCACTTTTTCAGGGAAAACGTGTCAAGAGAAAGTTCATGCACATTCCTTTTGTTTCTTTACATTTTCTTATTTCTGTTATCAGTTTTGGGAAGGCAGGCAGGGTATGGAGCAGGAAGCTCTTTTGACAGTGCATTTGTAGCCTGTCTGCCTCCATGACTTCTGTAATCTTTTCTAGTGACTTTGGTTGACCCCCAGACAGTACCTGCAGTGGTCCAAGTTGAAGATGCTGCATCCTCGGGAACCTCAGAAGATTCTTTTATTTATTCATTCATTCATCTGGACATTCATTTCAAAAATATGAATCTAGTGCCCACGATGTACCAGGCTCTGTGCTAAAGCTCTGAATTTAACAGTGAGCAAAATCCAACAATCCAACCATAACCTGCTCTCATGAAGCTTATGGTCTGGGATGGTTGCTGGATATGAATTGAATAATCATACTAAAAATCATAACTAAAAAACTGAATTAAATAGAGGAATATGGCCTTACTGGGACCATGTAATAACAGGAATTGATTTTGACCAGGAGACCAAGGAGAATTTTACTAAGGAGGAGCCAAGAGCTAAAAGCTATAAAATGTCTGAAGAGGGGTGCCTGGGTATCTCAGTAGGTGAGCGTTCCACTCTTGGTTTCAGTTCAGGTGGTGATCTCATGGGTCATGGGATTAAGCCCCGCATGGGACTCTGGGCTGGGCCCAGAGTCTGCTTGAAGATTCTCTCCTTTTGCCCCTCCCCCCAATCTCTCTCTCTTTCTCTCGCAAATTAATAATTAAATCCTTTTATAAAAAATAAAAATAAAATGACTGAAGAAAGGGAAAGAGCATTTCAGGCAAGAAGACTGTCAAATGCAAAGGCCTGTGGGGCCTGCGTCAGAAGAGCAAGGGCTGATGGGAAGGCAGGGCCATACCCTTCAGTGTCTGTGCCTACACCATATCGTCTTCTGTACATTAGAAAGACAAAAGGGTCATAAACCCAAGGGTTAGGAAGTGGGGACAAGAAGAAGGGACACATGTTATCAGATTGGGGGGCACAGTGGGAGGGAGAAATACAAGTATCCATTCTTCACAAATGTAACAAGGGAAGTGATCATGGTAAGCCCATGGTCTTTTGCTGCACTGGAGCTTTCTGGAAATTCTTACCATTCATCCTTCTGTCTGCCAAGTTTCAGAAAGAGTGTATCTAGATCTTCATTGTGTGCTGAGTCACCATGCACTGGACCATGCAGCAATGGCATCTTGTCATTTTTATCATATACCTATCTCTTCTTTCTGCCTTTCTTTTGATGATAAGGAGGTGGCATAACATAGTTTATAACTGTTTTTGGCAAGTGTGCATGGTGTGCCTTCCAGCACCTTCTTTCTTGTTTTAGAGAACAGGCTCTAGAGGTAGCATGCCTTTACATTTCTCCAGTGATGTGAGCTTGGACAGGTGGCTTAGCCTCTCCTTTAGCCCTTGCAGGATTGTTCTAAGGATTAGGTGAGTTAATACTTGTAAAACATAGAATGAGGAGTGGCATGCAGTGAGTGCATGCAGTAATGCCAGACATTGTTATTAGCTACTTTTACTCATACAGAAAAGTGTGGAAGAAATATTGTTAAGGAAAACAAAGGCAAGCTACTTGGGACTGGGGCACAGAGGGAAAAGGGTAGGCAGGTGGGTTTTACTCTTTCACCTCATTTTCTTGTAGTAGTTGATTTTTTTTTTTGTACTACATAGCTGTGTTTTTATAATAATGAAACTACGAAGAATAGTTTATCAATACTACCCAATTTCTAAAAAAAAAAAAAAAACCCAGTGATTCAGTATAATTTCATAATTTTCTTCACCCTTAAGTTTGGAGATGTCATTTGGAAACTTTTCTTGGCATAAAGAAACATACAGCCGAAGTCCAGCAATTCATTTTATTTGTTTACTTCTTTTGCTTAGGTTATATTTAAATTAGAATTCTTCAGTTATATGCTGTTACTATCCCACAGAGGTGAAATTATTCTACTTGTTTTTCCACCTCCACATATGCATATAGAGAGTTGTCTGGAATGCCATTCACCCACCAAATATAAACAGTGCATTTGGTTCATTGGTTGTTGACTTTATTGTACTTTCAAGCATTGCTTTTTTTTTTTGTAATTAGAATTTTGATAAAAATAATGAAATCATTTCTAAAAATTGAAGTTGAGGAGTATGAGTTCACCTTTATGTTTAGTAATAAACGCAGTCAATACTGAGCGTCTAATCTTTCTCAGGGATTCAGGAAGCTTAACTTCTTCACGATTAATATGATGAAGGTCAGTCAGTAGCTGATACTCATGAAAGAGGAAGCAAGTAGGCTTAGTGGTCACTGAATCTGGATGTAGGAAATCTTTTCAATGATTATCTAATGTTAAGATAAAGTCTGTCACATACTCCACTGCCTTTTATTTTTCTTTTACAAGTGGAGGTTCCTTGTGTTTAACTAAAGATTTTGATGAATTCGGTTGGCATTTATCAGCAGCTTACTCTGAACAGTCGAGAATCGTTAAAATTGGGGGCTGGAGATTAGTTGATTTGACCCACATTTAAATACAACTCTTCCTTTTCACAGTGATGGCACACCACTATCATTAATTAGATAAGAACACAAATCAGGAGAGAACTTTCAGTCCCCTAGCAAATATTTCACAAAGCCAGGGTGAGCTTGCCAACCAGACTATCATCATTGCAGAAAATACGTTTCCAAGGAATAACTGTATTATACAGTACTTAGCACATTGTGCCCCTCAGGATAGGATGATAATTGCCTGTGTACAAGAAAAGGCAATTTTGAAGAAACTGTGACTAAGCTGATTACCAACTGATTCTTTAAATCGGGGCCAGCAAACCATGGCCCGTGGGCCAAATCTGGCCCATGGCCTAATTTTGTACAGCGCATAGCTAAAAAAAGGTTTTTGCATTTTTAAATGATGAAAAATCAAAAAGTAGAATAGCATCCCGTGTCATGTGAAAATTATATGGAATTCAAACTTCCTGTCCCTGAGTAAAGTTGTATTAGAACACAGCATGCTCACTCATTTACTTACCATCTATGGCTGTTTTTGCACTAGAAGGGCAGAACCGAGTGGTTGTGATAGAGACCATAAGGCACGCAGTGGTAAAAATATTTGCTATCTGACTCTTTATAGAAAAGGTTTACTGATCCCTGCTTTAGATTCAGGTATAAGTTATTCATGTGCATGTCCATTTGCTTGTTAATGGATAATGCTTTTGTGTTAGAGATATGCCTGGTGATGTGGCCATCAATGAAGCTGTAGAATTCAATACTCCGAATCTTTCCACATTCCTCACTTCCTTCCCCAAATCGGAAGAACGTTATTGTGTGAGAAGAATTAGGTCATCAGGACTATGAGAAATTTTATGGCAACAAATAGAGAAGACCTACTAACTGACTCCAAAAGTTCTAGATCATGAATCTAATTTGAAGCCCTAAAATAACATCAGTACTATTCCTGTATTCTGAAATTTGAAGTTATTTCCTTTTTGCCTTTGAGAAGTCTTTTGAGAGGAATAAATCTTTTATTCTTGTGACCCTTACAAAACACAGTGTCATATCAAATAAGCCCTCTGTTCAGTGACATTATTGTATTGAATGATTTTATTTACTTTATCCTTATATTCAGCTGCCAATGGGATATGATGAATATTCGATACTTGGAAATTAGTAGGATATACCCTTTAGTAGACTGCCTACATCTTAACAGGGTATCCTGTTCATCTGCTGTGACAGTTGAATTAACATTTCCAGCCAACATTGACCCTCCTAGCTGCTAAAATATATATGAGAATTTGAAATTAACATAAAAGTCATACTGCCAACCAATAAAAAATCATTGACAGGAGTACCATAACATAGAATTGAAACTATGAGTCATTTTGATTCAAAATCCCTATTCTGTACACGACTGACCTCAGTTGTCCCCTCTTGTTTTGTTCTGTTTCAGAGGTTGAAGGCCGCGTTGACTCATCACCCTGCCGCCATGTCAAATGGGAATATGAACACCATGGGACACATGATGGAAATGATGGGCTCCCGGCAGGACCAGACGCCACACCATCACATGCACTCACACCCGCATCAGCACCAGACACTGCCAGCCCATCACCCGTACCCACACCAGCACCAGCACCCAGCACACCATCCTCACCCTCAGCCCCATCACCAGCAGAACCACCCACATCATCACTCCCACTCCCACCTTCACGCGCACCCTGCACATCACCAGACCTCGCCACACCCACCCCTGCACTCCGGCAACCAAGCACAGGTAGACCCTTTTATGATCTCTTACCCCCTTGTTGTTATCAGCGCAGGCTTGAATGTGGGGCTCATTGGCAGCAACCTGGTGTGACAAGCTTGGGTGTTCTGAGCTCTGTTCTTTCTTAGGAAATGATGGTAACCTGTAAGACCCTCCCAGATCCTCATTTCTAGAAGTAAATATCAGGTCTACTCTCTGAGGGCAAATGTAAACTTCAAGTTCTCCAAAATCTGGTTGTTTGCAGAGTGTGACAAAGGTAACTCTAAAAAAAGTAATAGCGATGGGAGATCAGGAAGACTTGGAGCATGTGAAGAAAGATGTGAATAAAAAATGAGAAAAATAAATGAATTCTAGCCATGATTTTAACTTCAGTGCTTTGTAACAGAGACTCAGTTTTGGCACCTGTAAAATGGAAGTTAAATACAACGGACAGTCTTCTGACTAACACTAAATGTTAAAAATCTAAAAAATAACAGTTCCAGGCAGACAAAGAAGCTTGGTAATGGATGATAGGGCATAAGGTGCTGTATAAATGATGAACAGAGGTGACTCATGCCACCTAATGTGAAGTGCGTTGGAGGCAGCAGTCAGAGAGCCAAGCTCTGTAGATGATTGGTTCTAGAGAAAGGCCAGATCCCAGGGGTGGAGAGTCACCAGAAGTGGCTAGAAAGAAAGCCAGCATTTAGACTCAACTGAAAGAGGGTTGGGGGACCAGGCAGACGTTATGTCACCCAGCCCAAGAAGAGAGGCGGGTCCATGTGCCCAAGTACGTTTTAGTAAGTGGATGAAGAACATGTCTAGGGGCATGGCTAGCCCAAGACACTTTGGATCTTGAAGCAGGATGACCTTTGTCAGTCCCCTCCACCCATCCCACACTGCCAGGTTCCAACCAGTTGGGTCAGAGTGGTGTTGGTAGCCTGGAATCTCCAAATAACACTTATTCACTGTCTCCTCCATCCTCTGCCTCTGAACTTCACACTAGGCAGTTTGGAGCTTTAGAACCCTCTCCTCTAACACACACCAGACTTGGATGGCCATCAACAAGATGGGTTGTTCACAAGCAACTCTCTGATCTATTATCTCTCTCTTACCTATTCAATAGATAAGCTTATTCATTAGGTCAGCTTACTTTTGCAAAGGTAGTCAGAGGAGTTCTACATAGTGAGTAAGAAAAAATCTGTAATTCTTTTCCCACCTTACTTGCTGTGTGACTGTGGTCAGTCAGCTAAACTCCCTAACCTCAGTGGTCCCATCTGCAAAATGTGGTAATAATAGATGAAATTCATAGACTTCTAGGAGTATTAAGACAATGTCTGGAAAGCCCTTGGCACAGGTATCAATGCATGTTAACCATGATTAATTCCAAACTGAAGTAATATGATAGATGTCTAGCAAGTTGTTCAGCAATAAAATGCCGACCAAAGCACTTATTAGTCAAATGCCTTAGTAGGACATGGAGACAGTTAGAAGTGACAAAGAAAACTAGAAGTGCAAAGATAGGCAAATAAATTCACATTTGTACTTATTTTTTTAAGGAAAAGGATAGCATCAAGCTTTGGTTTCCTTGTCGGCAAGTTACTTCACAGACAAGTATAACCGTTAGTTGAATGTAAAAACCATTCATTAGCTAATTACCAATTAGCCAATTGCCCGCCATTTCAAGTCAGTAAGTGGCCAACTGTATATGCAATTAGTTAATTGCTATTATAATTAGCTGCACAAACAGTTGCTTTTTAATCCCATACTAAAGAGAAAGAGTACAGGTTGCTCTTGTTAACATTTGAACAAGATCATTTAGACAATACTCAAAATGCCACCCTTAAATTATATGAACTTGGCTGATTACTGAGATCTTGTCATATTGCTTAAGCATACAATGATTAGAGCATTAGGAACAGAAGTTTATTGAGGTCCTCCTGACTGTGAGATTCTAATATGACTTCCAATAAATTTGCCTTTATGAACTAACAACTCATTATTTTTTATCAAAAGTTTCAGAGCATCTATGCCAAAAGAATTCTATTTTTAAAATAAAAATAAGTAACAGTAATTACCAGGGATGTATATTCTGGTCTTAGAGTTGCATTTGCAATTCCTCCTGCCTTCTTAGGGATTCTCTTGCATGTAAGGATGTGATTCTAGAGTCCTGGCATCACTCCTCAGTCACTAGGAATTTCTCTTAGCCAAACTGCGCTTTCAACCCTGAACCAAGCCTGAGCCTGAAGCCACCACATAACTTAACCCCTCGGGTAAAGGCACAGGAGAAGTGTCAGAGATAAAGGTTGGTGGGAGAACATCGTATCAACTGAGAGGTCTTGGGGATGGAGGTTCAAAACCCAGTTTTGCCTCCTTGAGAGTCTTGTTTGCGGCTGACAGTTAGACAACACAAATTGCCTAAAAGAAATGGTACAGGCAAAAATGGCCAAGTTAGCAAGTTCCTTCCTAATGCTTTGCTTTGAGGTAGCTAGCTCAGCAGCCAGCATCTGAAATGGCAAGTGCTAACCCTTTGCTAGTAACAAGGCTCGCATTTTCACCAGCCACTCTGGTGAATAAGAACTTCAACACTAAATTTATTTTGTTGTTTCTCTGTGATTGGGAGGAATGGAATCACCAATAAGCACTTTTAGAAAATGTCTCCGGTTTAAATAAAAATCACTGAGATGCAATCTACTTCAGGCCTGAGCCTGATTTCTTCTACAGTGAGTCATAGAAGCTTTGATAGAATTCGGTATTAAAATATATCACTTTCAGTCCACTGATGTCAACCAGTAGTGATTATTAGTACAATTACAGTCACTCTGATGGATTTCAATCATAGATTCGGAATCTGGTAGCAAAGGTTGCTGTGCTTTCTTTTAAACACTTTTTTTTTTTTTGCCTGTTATTTCTATAGGTTAAATGTCTCTTGTAAAACAACTTTATAGATATTGCAGCCATAAGCCTGAGTGACTGAGAAATGAGAAGGAAAAAGAACACCCTTTATTGAGGATGAAGAAAGGAGTGCAGTGCTTTAGGGAAAACATTAGGTGTCCAGACACATAAAGAGTCAGTCGTGAAAATTTCACTCAATGCTGTGTGTCTGCCTTATGAAGGGAAATAAAGCTGTATGGGCAGGAGTCTCCAAAACTTCAGGTACCACTGAGCCTCTTGCAGTTCTTAGAGGGAATCTATAAGTATAGTAAAAATTTTTAATAAAGTGCTTTGCCACTCCTAGGGTTTCCTTACAATATATGTGGTGCTTCCTAGCCCTCTCTCCCTGTAACACAGACAAGGTGTATTACAGGGCTCAGGGCTACTCTGGGCATCCATCGTGTAGGCCCCACTTCCAGCCATCTGGAAAGGCCTGGCTCCGGCTCAGCTCCAAGGGGCAGGTGGACCCATCTGGAATGTGCCAGTCCAGCTAGGCCGTTCGCTTTAAGAACTCTGAAATGGTGAAAATAGGATTGTAGCTGCTTTCTGGGCTTCCCAGGGTTCTTTCGGCAGGAGTTGCAGGGGTGATGATGTTCCACAGGTGTGTTCTAGGAACACGGCTTTGACACCAGGAGAATGAAAGCTCACAACCTGCCCAGAAGGAGTTTTCAGCAGAGGACAGAAGACTCATCAGTATTGTGACAATAACCCTGGTCTCTCTGCTTTCACCTGTAGCCCTGCGCTGGCACGTTAAACCTTTAAAACACACCTTAAATAAAACATGCTTAACATCTGAAGGAGATGTTAAACATGTTTCCTCAGCTGTGGTTCAGCCCAAATGGCTGTCAGGGAAAAAATCTATTTGACTCTGTTTCGCGAATCATTTCTACGTCTTGCCAAAATATCACAGAAGATAGTTCAACGATGCCTTTCATGAGCACGATTTCACTAGTTACTTTGTTCTTAGAAAACAAGTTTGATATGAGCCACCAGCTCTCTGTACTTTGTGTTCCAATACCAGCTTGGGTTTCTTCTCTCACCCAGCATGTTCCTTCTCTGTCCCTGACCCCTTCCCTCCCATGCCCAGCAGGTCTCACCAGCGACGCAACAGATGCAGCCAACCCAGACAATACAGCCGCCCCAGCCCACAGGGGGGCGCCGGCGAAGGGTGGTGGACGAAGATCCCGACGAGAGGCGGAGGAAATTTCTGGAACGGAACCGGGCAGCTGCCACCCGCTGCAGACAGAAGAGGAAGGTCTGGGTGATGTCACTGGAAAAGAAAGCAGAAGAACTCACCCAGACAAACATGCAGCTTCAGGTGCAGGCCACTGTCTCTTTCCTCGGGACTCAAAAAGCCCTGTGTACAGTTGGCATTTCCTGCCCCCGGCAGGCACTTGTTGACCTAAGCAGTAATACCACACGTTAGCCCACAGAGCAACTGCAGGCCTACTCCTCAAGCTTTGGTTAACTCTGGGACACTTTACAAAACAAAATGACCATTCAGTTTTAAATCAATCTGCCTGCAAAGCTCTGAGGAGAGAGAAGCTGCCCAGCTGAGTTGTATAGGGCTGACAGCATAGGCTTTGGTCAGATGAGGTTCACACTCTCCTTCAGCCATTAATTGTGTTGAACCCCCAGGCCCTCAGTGTCCTCATCTATAAAATGGGAGTAATAACCTCATAGAGTCGTTGGGAGTAATAAGTGAACTAATGTCTCCAAAGCAGTTTTCCCGGTACCTAACACATAATAAATCTTCAACCGAAAGGCAGTTCTTTGTATTCACCAGGGAGGGGGTTGCTTTGACTTCCACTGGGTGACCGCTGTTTTTGTTTAATGGAGGAAAAGAACATTCATGGTTGTTATTTTGCTCTATAGGAAAAGACATGTTCCCGTCTCATTTTCTAACTCAACAAGATTTGAATCTTGCAAGATTTTTCCTTTTCGTGGGTGGCTCAGCGGGGGACATTTCCTAACAAGGCCACTTCTGGGAGCATTTGAGAGAAGGGGAGGAAAGTGTAGTACCCAGGGCTCCTCCTGCGGACCTTGTGTGGTACAAATGATGCGTTCAGGGCATCTGTTCTCACACGAAAAGGAATGCCCTCTCCACCAGCAGAAAAAGCAACTAAATAATTATATGCAGGGATAGCTTTAAGAGTTGGGGATTACGGCCTCGTGCTTCTAGAAGCAGAGAGAATGGCTGAAAAGTGGAAGGAAGAGGGGAAAGATTGCCCCAAATGGGGAGGATCTGTTCCTCAATAGTTTTTGTAGGTCACCTTCACCTTTCCCCACCTGGTTCTCTGTGTGTCTTTAGAAAGGAACAGTAGAGGTGCCAAGCTCCCAAAGCTTTTGCATATTCAGTGCATTCAATGGAAATGGCCTTGGGCAGCAAATGTGTACACGAAAATATATAAAGAAAGCTTGGGTTATACATGGACTGCATATAGATGCTTACATTTTCCACTAAATTTATCATCCTTTGTGTGATAGACATGAGAAAGACAATGGGAAACATATATAGCAGATATGGGAAATAGAGTAGTAATTCTTCCCAGTGGCTTATATGTGTATGAAGGTGGGGGCTGTGTCTTATCTTATTGCCCTTTCCCCCTACTCTACTCCCTAACCCTGTTTCTAGTATAGTGTCAAGCTAACATGCTGAGTTCCTGAGTGTCTATACTCAGTATCTGCTTGTTGAGTAAATGAATGAGTTCCCCATCTCTGGAGTGTCCAAGAACTGGCTGCCTGACTACTTGGCAAGGATGTGATTGAAGGGAGTCAAGCCACAGTGGGATGGCTGGACTCTTAACACCTTGAAAGTCATAGCAACTTGAAAATCTGTAGTTCTAAAATCCTGGCAGCCACAGTGGTATGTGAGAAGCTTTTAGGTAGAAGATGGTAAGCACTTTTAACATTCATAGTAATCATGTTTTTATTTTTGTGTATATTGAAAAATGTAATTAGAACATCAGACCTTCAATTTCACAGATACTCTTGGTAAGGATGAGGCTAAATTATTAAATAATGAGTTAATTTGTGCAAACATGTTAAGTCAATAAAAACTCTGGTACATGTGGATCCAGCAAATATTACAGCCACTGGCTCTGCAATGACTGCCGTGTGGGAATCTCTGGAATTTGCTACCAGTTGTGAGGTTTGCAAGAGGACCATGAAAATGGGCAGGATTTTTCAATCTTGGCACTATTGGTTTTGGGCCTTGATAATTCTCTGTTGTATCCTATTCTTAGTAGATATTTAGTAGTATCATTGACCTCTACCTCCTAGGTATGAGTAGCACCCCCTGTCTCACCACCAGGTTGTAACAACCAAAACGTCTCCACACATTGTGATTATACCCTGTGGGGGCAAAATCAGACTAGTGATTGAGAACCACTGTCTTAGATGAAGGAGCCATGAGTAGCCAGCTGGCACATATCAGATGCCAACAAATGTTTAAATCAGTTTTAACTGAAATGAGTCCTTGCAGAATTATATCAGCATATTGACTATGGTCCTAGAGCTTAAAAACAAGGAGAGATCACAGCAGAGATCCAGGGAAAGTGAAGATGCTGGTCTCCCTGAAGTCAGATGTTCTCATGACTTGGCATATGCCTGTATCTTATTGCTTTTACAAAACACATAAGATAAATTTACCCTTTACAAGGCCCTAATCCATTAATTTTTACCATTCTTTAGGACCATAGATGACAAAGGAAAAAAAGATACTAGAGTTCTAGCCCCCCAAAACCAGGGGGTTGGAAAGTTTTATTTGGGCCAGTCAACAGGCACCAATATTTTTGGTTGTTAAAGCAGTGCCCAAGGAAGGGACAGTCTCCGAGAAGACTGAATTCTTTGTGTTTTCCAACCACTGCTTTGCTTCAGAGGGACAGAAACCACAGCCGTTCCATGTTTTCTGGGATGCTGAGTGCTCCACATCATGCCTTGTGATGCTGGAGAGGATATGCAGATTCTGCTACCTTTGAATGACCCTTTCCCTCTTACTGGACCTTTGTCAAAAGAAAAAGGTGTCTCTCTTGAGGCTAGTCCAGTGAGCCAAATTTTAAGTAAACAGAAATGGAAGGTGCTAAGCAAACAAACTCTAGCCAAACGGAATATCCAAGGTCTGGATGGCCAGCTGCCACTTTTGAGTTGTTTTTCAGCATAGAACCTTTTAGCTGGGCTGCAGAGTTTCAGATTGGAAAAAAATCAGACCTAAGAAAACAAAATCAAACTCCCAGACTTCATTTCCTTGTCTCACAACAAATCTAAACCCAAGAGGTCAACACAGGTATAGGAATTGAGGCAAATATCAGAAACCACCCAGTCTGACGTTTCGTAGAGGGAAAAACTGAGGGTCAAGGGGACAAAAGGAGTCTTCCCAAAAGTCACACAACCAGCAAGTATTAGGATGAGGACTCAAGCAAGTCTCCTCTTGACCCAAACCACTGCTGTATGATCTTTCATTGTAGACAATTCTTCAACTAAAGGAATCCACGTTCTTTTCTCTGACAGACTAGCTAAGATCAGCTCTGAATTTATCAACTACTGATGGGGTGCTCGGTGGATTGTTTGTGTGCAGTAGATGATATGGAAATCATCTGGTCGCCCGTGGAAATAATTGCTTTTCTTTTTTAGTGCAAAGACACATGGCCTAAGTCGCTGCTAAAATTTTAGACACATGAGCCCAGGTTTGGGACTTGGCAAGAGAATAGGCCAGATGGGAACTGTTGCCTTACAAATTGAGAGTCCTTTGTTTTAGAATGAACTAAACCTGGCCTCGGCTAATCTACAAAAAAGAAAAAATAAGTGTGTGGGGGTATGTGTGTGTGTGGGTGTGTGTGTGGGTGGGTGCTATATTGTAGGGCCCATTTTGATAATTATTTTTTTGGCACAGACTACTGCTTGCATCAGAAAGCATTCTGGGTTTATCATATTAACAGAATGACATCCCCAAAGCCAAAAACTGCAAATGTAGCTATTAGGAACTTCTTGGAGTACTTGTTTAAAATATGTTATTATGGTATTGAATGTCTGTATAGGGGCACTACTTCACCCCCTAGACAACCTTATGGGTTAAAGAATGGATTAATACAACGGCGTCTAGCCTCTGACAGTCCCTGTCTAAATGGCTAACTGCTTTAGAGTAGCAAACCCAAACTCAGTTCAAAAACTGAAAAAATGAAGGGCGGATTTCAACAGGATAATTAATACTGATTATTAATACTTTGCTTTTGTAAAGTACTTTTATATGAAGACCTAGAACGATTATTATAACCCATGCAGGGGAGTAAAAAAAATTGGTGATTTGCCTCAATTCATAAAGCAAGGTAATTCAGAGTAAGAAAGTGCCTCTGGAAGGCCTGGTTTTTATTTCCCTCCTAGAGCTGCGGGCAACATTTTATTTCTTCCATGCATTTTGAAACATTTGCTATCTGGTTGTTCTCTCCCAAAATGAATTCAAGGTGATTCTACTTATGTTCCCTCGAAAAGCATTTTTATTTTAAATATAGTCTAGCATCTCCTAGGTCAGTTAGCATGGAGACTTGAAGATGGTGATTATGCGTGTGCACGGCACATGATCTACTCTGCTTTCTCTAGGTCAGCGATTCTCAAACTTTCTTAATCCAAAGTCTCCCTAATGGGATCTGATGAAGGCTCTACAGACTCTCTCAACAATATGGACACATACATGGACATGAGGATTTGTGCTAAACTGAGACTGTAGCTATAGCTTTGGAATCTGCCCTGATAAGATTCGGAAGCACGGGCGGTGCCAGAACTGGCCCCCTCAGGAAATACAAGACTTGAAATATAGGCATAGTTGAGAATACTAAAGGTAGTCGACTAATGAATAAAAAATAAAGATCGACTCTTTCATTAGATTATTAGGTGGTTAGCTTTCTCACTAGAAGGCAAAACAGAAACACTCAAAGAGTAACCACCATTTTGGGGGCAGGAATTGGAGAACTCCTCTGACCATCTTGTCACCATTACTTCAGTGTGGCAGTTTGGGAGGCCAGACAGTATTATTCTGAAACCCCTGTTGAGAGCTCCTTTTCCTGCTGGAAGTTGCCCTGGGATTTTCTGTTGCTTCTGTGGCCAAAAGACTTTGATTTCATCCTTAACAGCATCGGAATTACGTGTGTATGATCCAAACAAGAGGCTGATTGTTCTTCTTTATGGAGAATATTGATTGGCATTGGTTTTCCAACCATAACTCAACTAACATAATTACTAATGCATTACTTTAAGAAATATGTCCATATTCACATCTATCTTTAAAGGATCAGTTACCACGGTAGTCTTCAGGTTCCTACACTTGTACAGACCATCCTACTCCCAGGTTCTCGGTTCCTATACTGACAATGTATTGCTTTATTAATAAAGAGCTTTGCTATCTCTAGACCAAAAGTGCCCCTTGAGTTATCAATTTTGTTTGGGCCTTTGGTTAAAGGCCGAGACACTATATATGCCGTTCATAGCGGTGATCCGTGCTGTTCTGTTGTAGCCTCTCATGGAAGCAAAAGGTTTACTGTGAAACAATTTGGGGTGTGCCAAGTATTGCAGGCAGTTAGCAACTTGCGATTGTAAAAGCCCAAAGAACGGAATTCAAAGTGTTTTTTTAAGGAAGGGGCAATGAACACTTTGTGCCTGGGAGATTGAACACTGCCTAGAGAAGGTGGGACGGAGCAGAATGTAGTTGGGGAGGAAACAGAGAATAAAATCAACCTCTCCAAGAGGGCCACCGGGTGGGAATTTTTTTTTCTCCCCTTCTAGAAGTGTAAGAAAGCAAGAGAATCTTATTTGGTTTTGTTTTAAATATTTTCCTTATTTGTTGTTTCCTAGGTCACAGAAGAAAAAATGTGGGAGGATATCGTAAAAATTGGAGCTTGACTCCATTTTCTAAGAACGATTGTCTGCATTATCTGCAGCTGAGAGTTTCTCCTTAGAGTGCAGGTGTCTTGGCAGTTGTGGGGTTAGAAAAGTGCTGTATCTAGAATCCAGTTGCAAATAATGACATTTCATTTTGTTTTCTTTTTCTCTATTTTCATTTTGTGTTTGTTTGTTTGTTTGTTTGTTTGTTTTGTTTTTAACCAGGGGTTGCCTTCTATTTAACAGTCTAACTTTCTTTTACACATGCCATTTTTAAGCAAAGGGAATCTGGGAAAAGCAAGGACGGCTATCTGAATTTAAATGGGCATTAAAATCAAAGAGGAAAGAATTAGTATTTAAGGCTAAAATAAGTTGTCCTATAAATAAAGGTTGCACTGACCCCAGAATTGACAAGGGTCAGTTTTGGCTTTCATAAGGCCCCATACCAGTCATACTCCTTTGGAGGTGGGAGATGCAGTTCACTCTCCTGAATGTTTGCAGATTAAGAGCAATTAAGTGATTTATTTGTCATTAATGCTAATTTCCCAGACAGGCATTTTTATTTTGTAAAATTTGGAGAAAGGTTTTTGTAGATAAGATTCTTACTATTTTGTTACTTATGTTACTCAACATTTTATTATCTATAATATAGTTTGCAAATAAATTTGGAAAAGGGAGGTATTCCTTAAAACAAGTCGCAAAAAAAATATTTTAATTACTTTTAGAATCCCAAACTTACTTTTTTAGGTGGTAAATGCATGCCTGAAAAGCCAAGTTCATATTGAAAGTGTAGATACAACTTAATGACAGCAATGTTAAAACACCCTTTTCTGTGTGCATGTTTTTTTTAAAGTCTCCCACATGTGGAGTACAATGCCTGGCAGCCACAAATGAACATTGGCCAAAAAGAGGGTACTATTTATCACAACTATAAAATGGCTTATTTGAGATAGTGCTGTGTTTACAGTTTACTTTTATCAAGTGGAAGCACCTTAGAACCAACCACCTATTCTACATTTATATTTACAGACAGTAGTGCCAAGCACATTATTCTACAAAGCTATGAATCGGTCTTTGTGAATTACTACATAAAGTGGAGATTTGAGGCACAAGAAACACACACACACACACACACACACACACACACGGAATCCACAATACCCTGATATTGATGCCAGAAAGAATTCATAGGCTTAAATGAGCCAAACTAGTTAATGAACCAATCAAACTAATTTAATCGTGGCCAAAGCTTCATTGCCCCTCACATTTCTGGGCTGACCTCATCCTACCAGTAGAGGATCAACATTTGTTCCACGTGTTCCACGTTCACTTTTTCATCACATTGAGTGTCAACCTGAGCTTATCAGACAGTGTGAAGATGATTATTATGAATAGCTAAATTCAGTGATTGCTCAGTATGTGCCAGGCAATATTCCTGATGTTTTACATCTGTTGCCTCATTCCGTCCTCACAACTCCAAGAACTTTATTCTGGTTTTATCCCCAATTATAAACAAGGTCACTGAAGCTCAGCTGGCTTACGTTTCCTGCCTAGAGTCACCCAGGTTGTGTAGAGTGGAGATTCCCACCCAAGTAACATGTCCCAGAGTCCACCACCTGAAGGGTATGCTCTGGACTTTTAATAGGATTCAGCTCTTGAATTTAAATTGGGTATTTTCAAAAAGTCCCAGGTAAAGGTGAGGAGCAAATTAAAGGCAAGCTACACATTTTCAAGTGAATCCCATTAAATATTATTCTTAATGTCATTCAGACACAACAGAAAAGTTTGCCAATATCATCGTTGAAGGTGCATGGGGACTTGTATTCTCTGGTCTTTTCAACATGGCTTTGATATGTCTCTTTCCAGAATGAAGTGTCCATGTTGAAAAATGAGGTGGCACAGCTGAAACAGCTGTTGTTAACGCATAAAGACTGTCCAATAACAGCCATGCAGAAAGAATCCCAAGGATATCTAAGTAAGTCATTGACTTTTTCTCTTTTCTTAGTGTCCAATATTTTTGCCATTAATTTCGCATTGGATTTTATTGAAAGAGCAAAAGTAAAGTGTAGATTGCACACCCGGGCAGATATCATACTAGAAGTCTTCAGTGGCTGCCAGACTATTGCACTGGGGGATCCCTCTTTTCTGGCCCTATCACCATGCCCACCACCTCCCAAAAATTTCTGGCTAGCCTTTCCCTGGCATTTCACATTATAAACTCCTACCGAATTCCAATTATGCAGCCAGTAGGAAAATAGCTTGCGGGAGCCCAACTACCAGTGGGCTAGCAGTCTTCCAGAGAAATAAATGGGCTGGGGTAGAGGCATTAGGTGAATCACATGCAATGCCTTAAGTTATGCTGCCTGTTATTCACTGGGCTGAAAAGCTAGTGACCTTGTCTTAGTTTTCCAAGAAGTAAAGTGAACCCCTTCCTCTAGACCCCAATTTCTGCATCTGGAACGTCAATAAGTTAAATGCTAGTTGAGTGGGGGATGGTGGGAGGAGCAGGGATTCATGGCTGAAGGTCAATTTATTTTCAAATAATTTTTTAGATTGAGCAACACAGATTCTCCCACCACATGTGAGTATTTTTCCACATTTGATATATGGATGGCTATGTGAAGATACAAAAATGGGGAAGTTCACATATCAAGACTCGAACACATGAAATCAGTTTTGCTGGTCTAGAAAGCATGGCTTTGCTTGTAGCTAATAAAGTGGGAAGGCATAGCTTTTGACTACAGTTTAAAATAAAGTTTTGAAATTAACGTCCAGGAGCAAATGTGTGAAACTCTTCTATTTCTAGTAAACACGTAGTAATATTTTCCTGAGTAGCCCACAGGTCCACCCAAGAAGAGCTATATTGGTATGTGTGTGTGTGTGCTTTTTCCTAGGTCCGGAGAGCAGTCCTCCTGCCAGCCCCGTCCCAGCTTGCTCTCAGCAGCAGGTCATCCAACATAATACCATCACCACTTCCTCCGCAGTGAGCGAGGTGGTGGGAAGCTCCACCCTCAGTCAGCTTACCACTCACCGAACAGACCTGAATCCCATCCTTTAAAATCCACTGGTGGGTCAGACCTTGCCTCCAAGAAGAGCTGTCGCATATCATGCGTCCTTCTTTTAAGGGCATTTTTAGAATTAACTCAGACCTGGAAGACTCCTCAGCCCTTCAGAGACTGGCTTTCATTTTTATAGTTATTATGGAAATGTTGTCTTTTATACTTAGTTATATAAGAAAAAAAGGGAGTTATGCAATTAATTAATCTATCAGCTTGGGAAATGCTTTGGTGCTTTTCTCCAATTTTCTGGTACCAGTTAACTTGTTTATAAACTGAACTCTTTCTGTATATAGAAACGGTTTCATTCTTATCAGTCCAACCCTTTGCCTGAAACATTGAATCTTGTTAAACCGCAGCTTTTAGCCAAAATGAGGCATACCTAGATGTCACGTAAACGGATGCAAGGTAACTGGGTGGTGAGTCTGGCGACATCATAACACATATTGAATTTGCGCTGTGATGTCGCTAGAGTTCCAGATAAACACAGAGCCTATTCCATATTTTCTTCTCTTCCTATAAAAAATTATAAGATCCGTTGATGTCCAAATAAAACCACCGAGCATCTCGCCACCTCTCTTCCTCTTCTTGGTCCACTTCCTCGAATTATCCTCTAATTTCCTCCAATCTTCCTTTCCATTTCCACTTTTTCCTGGGCTCCCTGTGTACTCTTCATTTTTACTTTCTGCTGACTTATACCCCCCACCCTGCCCCTTAGCATCGCAGGTAAAGAAGAAAGTAATTCCTAAAGGGAAAAAAAAGCAAATCTCAAAAATATGGATCTAGCCATCGCTTCCCTTGCCCATGATCCACAGCTGGATTCATTCAGCTCTTGCTTTTTACAAAAATGGTAAGCAGGAGATGTTTAACGCGCCTGATTTAATGCTTTTAATAATCAGAGCAAATAAAAGGTGGCTTAGCCATAGGTGAAGCACTGTTGAATGCCAGCTGTGGAGACACCAGGGAAGGGAGCCTTATAAGCCTCGATTGTGAAGGTCCAAATTATGATGCGGGCTATAACATCACACCCTCAAATTACAACTGGTTTTATATGGCCTGTCTATAAGGTTGAAAATCCATATACTATATAATAATTCAGAAGGGCTCTCTATTCACTACACAGATCACATTGTTCCATCATCAGCTGCTAATAGACTAAGATTTATTACTATTTTTTTTCTTAAGCCTATGGAACTGCCTTTGCCGTTATGGTGGGTGAAAGTGGACACACCACTGGAGGAACAAAGAAAGAAAGAAAACCTAACGTTTCCAGAGGGGTGCTTTCAGCCCTCCCAGAACAGCCAAAGCCTTCTTTGGCTGCTGAAAAAATCCCATGGATGTGGCTTCTCCACTCTTCTGAATAATTCTGATTTATATTTTCAGCAACTTTCATCGACTTGCCCATTTTAGAAAGCAGAGAGTCCCAAACCACGGTTGTGCCTCCTTGAAACAAGCCATTCGACTGTGCTAATGTTTTAATATCACATCTCACAAGTAACGGGGCTAATGTTTTCCTCCAGCAGTCTAGACAGGTGCTGGTGTTTCATCTCCATTTGAATGCTTGATTGACCTCCTAACACAGTGTGTGTGTGTATGTGTGTGTGTTCGCGCACGCGCGCGTTCATGGGATTTAGAATAATAGTATTTTACAAAAGGTGTAGCTTTTATAAGAGTTCAGAAAAGGGAAAGATGTGTGTGGGTGTGTGTCTATTTGTTTATCTCTCTATAGCATAAGAATCTATTTTGGAGAAAAAAGACAATACGAGGGTCGTGAAGCATGATTTTTATAACTAGTTTCAGTTTTATCTAATAACTTGCTTTTTAAATCAGTATTTATCAACAATTTTTTTTATGTATGCAGTGCTTTCAAAAGAAAGTTTCGAGTGTCCAGGGAAACTCATGACTGGATATGTGGTCTAAACATCAACACAAAAGCAAAAACAAAACAGGAAAACAAACCCACACACACACACGCAAAAAAAAAAAACCCAAAAAACAAAACAAAACAAAACAAAAAAAAAACAAAAAAGAAAAAAAAAGAGAGAAAAAAAGAAAAATGCAAATGAAAAGAATTTTCTATTATATTTTAGACAAACATATCTTTTTTTAAGTATTTTAAATACTGAATTCATAGTTATTTTGTTTTGCATCCCAGCAGTAACAGCTAAATGGTTGAACCTAACTGGCTTCCTAAGAAATATTTAAGGTATATCTGTATACTGATATTAAGTTTAATTTTTTCAAAACTCCTTTCTAGGACCATGTATGTGTCTCTCTAAAAAAGATGAAAAGCTCATTGAACTGTTTGCTCGGGTTTTAAATTTTTACATCTTTATTTTATTTTTTGCTTTAAGTAAACAAAAACTTTTCTTTCTTTCCTGCATGCATAGCACTTAATCAAATGGATTTTTTAAAAAATCCACTGGTAATATCAGAATGTCCAGGGAGTGGGCTGTCACTAAAATTATGGTTTACTTTACTTCTGTTCCACCTCTTGATTGAATATTTAGTTGTTAAACTGAAAGCCTCTGTAGTGAAGAACTTGCCTGAGTTTTCTTAATTCAGCAACTTGACAGTTTGACTGATGTGCATTATATAGAGCTCAATTATGTCTGTTTTTTATGCTAAGTAGGCAGACCAACCACACACACACACACACACACACACACACACGTTAGCAAACGGCCCTCAATGTATAATTAGAATAAACTGTCTTCTTGTTATACTTAGAGCTTTTAGGTATATTCATTAGCAGTGTGGAAATACAGTAAAATGGAAGACGCCAGCTCATTGTCAGAGCATCTTGAAACCCTGAACAGAAAGGCTCATTGGTCAAATCCAACACTCGGCTTATCAGTATTAAGTACTTCACTGGAAGGTCCAGCCTTCACCAGCCTGCCTGAAAATCCCTCCGTGCCCTACATTTTTTTGCCAATCTGGGAAAACATCTTTTTTCTGCCCCATTCTCCTCTCCCACTCAATTAATGGGTCATCCACCTAGATCTTCATGAATCCATTGTAATGACCTTCGGAGCACACCCATCCTGAGGAGGGAAGGCCCCTGCAACCCCTGCAACACTGCCCCTCCTCATTAATGCATGGTTTTTTTTTTTTTTTTTTAATTGGCAGCATCTGCCTTTCAAGTCACTGCCAGCCTACCTGGAAATTTCTACATCGCTTTCCCCTCACCGTATGTGATGGGACTTGACAGCTTAGATAAGTAGACCTGATGGCATTTTCCCACCAGGCGATCCTAAATTGAGGCGTCCACTTCGTAATTATTCCTCCTTAGGACATTTCCTAACATTTGATGCCAGGACAGGTAGAGAGAAATCCTAGCCGGATGATCGTCCTCATGTTAAAGCCTGTGTGAAGCTGATTTTTGTCCCTTTCCACCCCCACTCATCCCTCTCCTACCTCCACGTCAGTGTGAGTGAGTCCCAGTGTTCACGCGGCCTGTGGGAGATGGCAATTTGTGTGGTGTCGTTGCATGAACTGTGATAATTAGGGTGACTTACTTGGGGCAAAAGCCCTTTGGAGCCCATCCGGACAAAGAAATCAAATACAGCGCATGTTCTGAATAGAGGGGCACCGATGGTGGATGTTCAGGTGGTTTTGTTGCCTGTTAGTAAATTCTAGTGTGTCAGTTGAGTTTGCCATTAAAATCTGAAGCCAGCTGCGGTGAAAGACCAGCCTTGGGCTGGGGTGTTGTAAGCATCAGTAACTGCTATAAAACTAGCCATCCAGTTAGGATAGAATGTGCTTCTTTCTGGTTAATAAAAACCATCTAAGAAAATATATATGTATGTATGTGTGTATACAGTGGAATTCAAGGACCAAAGCAAAAATTTGAACAGGAATCTATTAATTTAGAATTTTATAAGATATTTATTAATAAATGTTATTTTAAAACATTCCATTTGAACAGTATTCTTCTGTAGGATCTACTTGTTTTTAAAGTATTAGTTCATAATAAACTACTCTAGTTGTGTATATCTTCATTTTTCAGGGTTTCAAATGGCTATTCTCCATCATTTGGTGGAAGTGTTTTGCCTAGATCTCTGTGCATAGAAATTTCAAGGATTTTTTATTGCTCTGTGAGTTATTTTTTAATCTGTGTTCTGAACAGTTTTTTAAAAACTTTTATTTCTTCTTCTTCTTTTTTTAATTTTTAAAAAGTAAGCTCTTTTCCCTTAGGAAGCAGAGTTCAGCTAAAGGGAATCGGTAACTATAACTGGAACAGCTTTCTTGTCCAAGTGTAGAAACAACTTCATCTCTGCTTCTCCCTGCCCCACCCCAATTTCCTAGAATGCCTTGCACTATTCAGCTTCCTTAGTGCTCGTTTTGTCCGTCCCAAACAATGTGCAGTAGCTTGAAGCCATTCAAGTTCCATTATGCAGCATATCTGAGAAGGAAAAGGAAACAACCCATTTAAATTTGAATAAAACTGTGCCTCTGTGAACAGTAGCAATGTAGAGTCTCTCTTCTGCTTTTAAAATAATTTATATTTTAAAATTGCACTTTAGCTTTTTCGACCCCTTTCTGTTTCTCCTGTTCTCTCTCAAAAGTCCCTCCCTGTCCTCAAACTTGCCTCCTGCTCTCCTCTTTCCACCTCCCCACCCTCCCTCTAAGGCTCTGAGCTGCATCATTTACAAATACTTTACAGAATATTTGCACCAGGTACATGTGCGTGTGTTCCTTAGTATCCTAGCAAAGCCATGTTCCTCACATCAGCCTAGATTAAGCCTGCTACGAGAATACCAAGGAGAAGAGCCAGTTTGTACTCTTTAGCCCTTTATTCATAGCATGTTTTTTTTTTTAATGTTATATTATGCAACAGATGTGAGGCAGCAGCTAAGCTACACTTAAGAGTTTTCTATCTCATCCTCCAAACCAAAGTGTCCTGAATGAGCCAGGAGACTTACTCTTTTGTGCACCATGGTGCATGTGGACTGGTGTCCCAGCCGTCGTCTCTCTGAGGCTGCTGAAGTAACAGTGGCCCCGTCTATTTCATTCCTAGGTCTCAAAAATACAATGTTGCCTTGTGACATAATTAGGGACAGCACCTCTCTTTTACAGTGATAATCTGAGAAAGGACAAGAAGGCACTGAAGCAATAAACCTACTCGTAAAATTCAATACCAAAACAAAGAAATGAAAAACAGAAAACAAAACAAAAACCCTAGCTCATCATGTTGTGAAAAATGAAAAAGTGTATGTCCACTCAAAATATTTTACTATTTCTTGGGGAGTTTTTCAGTGATGTAATGCTTATAGCCAAATTGCTTAAAGAGTGTTTATATATTTTTTTCCTTATAAATTGTCTATTTTTTAAAAAAAAAGAAACTATTTACCACAAGTTGAAGAGGGGGGTAAGGCCAAATTGCCAGCATTTGTTAAAAGATTAATATTCTTAAGTAGCACTCTGATACATTTCCAAGCTTATCATCAGAGGGGAATCAGTAACGATCCGCTATTGTATTTCGACCAACTTCTAATATGTAGCTCATTAGAAGCCAGGATTTAGAAAGCTCTTCTTAAGCCATTTAGGATTTCTTACATTGAGTTTCATATTATAGAACTTTCTAGGATTAAAAAAAAAAAACAGAATCATTTTAGCCTCAGGACTGAGAATGTGGAACCTGAATAAATTAGCTTTAAGTATATCATTAAAATCTTATGCACAATAAGCTCATTAGATTCTAGTTGGCTCCTTTAGAATACCAATGCCATAGGCCGGAGATAATGGAAGTTATCAGCAGTGCTGCAGTGGAGGGGGTTTCAGAGAAGGGACCCTTCCCAACCAGCCAGCCAGTAGAAGAGGAGACCTACTCACCCTCTTTCCTTCTATGTTCTGCTAAATCACACCTGCCTCATAGAGAGAGGAGTTCTGCCTTTGAGGTTTGTCTTAGAGAAATGATAAGCTTGAAATGTTCTCCCTGGCGGGGACATGGGGTTTGGGATCTTCTGAAAAGGCCCAGAAAAATGGCTCCGTTCAAACACAGTGTTCTAGGACAATTGGAATATAAATATTGTCCAAAAATAGAACCTAAAAAGTTTAGCACTGTACAAAGTAAGTGCTAACTAAGGAAGTCCCAAAAAAAGGTGCTGTCACTTTAAGTTCTGGACTGGGGGGGTTGTTTGTAATTGTAAACAGCAAAGCATTTATGTTTGTCTGTCTATTTGTAAAGCAACCACCTTCCTTACTGGAAGGAGAAAAAAAAATTGGGGGTACATGTAAATACTTGCTGCAGCATTTAATATGTTCAATTTTATGTTAAGCTTTTTGTTGCATCGTGAACACATTTATTGTTACCAATGGACAATGAGTTCATTAAGACTGTTCAACGAGGTCAGATTTTTACATCTCTTTCGAGCAAGAAGAGACAAGATTTTGTGCATTTGTACAAATGTTAATAATATCACTGCAATTCCAATATAATAAAGCACTCAAATGCAAATAATACATGTAACTTTTGTATGATGAAATTCGGGTTTGGGGATAATGGTATCTATCCTGCACATGGTCTCATTCATGCCTTGTAAACGAAGGCTTGCTTTTCCAGGGTCATGATGATCTAGGGACAGAAGGAGGTGGGATTTTCTCCTTCCTAGACCACCACTATGCTCCCACTGCCTCTTCCATCCAACATCCCAACTAAGGCCACCAGCCTAACACAATCACAGCGAGTAGGCCAACTAAACTTCACCTTGGGGTCAACAGATTTTAGCAGTCCAGAAAAACAGCCAGCATAAATTCACGTTCAAGATGTCCAGGAGCCAAGCATCACATGCTGGCCACTGAGGCAATCAAATCCTGGATTTCTTTGCTTGACTTACAGAAAAGTCCTAAGGATAGTCTTAGCCCTATTGAGTGTGCACTCTTCAAGGTATCCTCCTCCCTTCCATCCCCTTCTACCTTCTTTCCCTCCATCCATTTCATTAATGTTTTCATCATGCTTCTCTTTCTCCTACATTTAATGTCTGATCCATCAGTGTGGCCAGAATCCAACCACCATTGATCGCTGGCTTTACTATTACAGCTCTGTCCAAATTACCAGCATCTTTCACCTGAATTATTGGATACTCTCCTAACTGGCAGCCAGAGGGAACTTTTGAAAAGGGAAGACAGATCATGTCCCTCCACTGCTCAAAACCCTCTAAGGACTTCTCTCCTCGTTCAAAGCAAAAGCCTGCTTTCCGTGCCAATAGCCTTCTCGCAGAGATGGTGAACGTTCCTAAAACCCGCCAGACTTTCTGCGAGAAGTGTGGCAAGCAACCCCACAAAGTGACACAGTACAAGAAAGGCAAAGATTCTCTTTATGCCCAGGGAAAGCAGCGTTATGACAGGAAGCAGAGTGGCTATGGTGGGCAGACTGAGCCATTTTTTCCAGAAAAAGGCTAAAACTACAAAGAACATTGTGCTGAGGCTTGAATGCGTTGAGCCCAACTGCAGATCTAAGAGAACTCTGGCTATTAAGAGGTGCAAGCAGTTTGAACTAGGAGGAGATAAGAAGAGAAAGGGCCAAGTGATCCAGTTCTAAGCTTCATGTTTTGTTATGAAGACAATAAAATCTTGACGTTATGTCCACTTCAAAAAAAAAAAAAAAAAAAAGCAAAGCCAATTCCTTACTACCAAGTTCTGGAAAGGCCTCCATGTCCTGCCCCTCATTAATTCCGTGAGCTCATCTATCATTATCTTTCCCCCTCACACCTCTCCAGCTCCACTGATATCCTTGAGGTTCCTTGAGCCACCCAACTGAGAGCCTTTTCACATGCCCTTCGTTCCCTCTACCCAGAATATTCTTCTCTCAAATGTCTTCCTCACATCCTCACCTGCCTCCCAACTAGTTAAGCCTTTCCTGACCATCCTCTATAAGATTATGCCACCTTCACTCTTCCCCTCACCTGCCTTGTACAGACTTTATTTTCTATAGCATTTACCAACATCTAACATAATTTTTATTTAGTTGTAATTTTTTATTGTCTGTCTCCTCTAAGCGGAATGTGAGCCCCACAAGAGCAAGGGTTGGTTTGCTATTCATTCACCTTGGTCACCCAAGGTCTAGAACAGCCAGACATAATGGGCACACAATAAATATTTGGGGAATGGATAATCTTCTGTTTCCTGTCTTCCTTCTTGATCTCAGAACACTCTGACCCAACCACCTGGTCCTATGGCCACAACAGTCATATTTTAAAATTAAGTACCAGGATGTGTCATCTGACACATAGCCTGACAGGATATTTGAAATTGGGACAGAAACAACAATTTGGGTGGAGAGGATGACTGCTGTTCTAATGGCAATCCCATCTGTTACATTTACATTTGGACCACTCACTACACTCATAGTTCCCATGAGAGTCTTTCTAATGCCCATCCCACACTCATTTGCAATTTCAAAGCCATTACTATTGGTTAAAAAAAATTGTTATGATCCCACATTTATACTTTGAAGATAGACAGCTCTAATCTCCATTCTATGTTTCATCCCTTTGTCTCTGGAGCTTCATAATGTCCTTTTATCTTATACTCGCTATTGTGGTTGGTTATTGGTTGGTTGCTGGATCAGATTTTAATTTTGCATTACATATTTTCTTATCTAACAAAAACAGTGTTTTATCAAGACAACTTGCCTTGTGGTTTGGAACCTAAGTATCTTCACCATGAGATCATAAAACTCTGGAGCACTATGAGCCACCTTTTCAAAGCAATTGAAAACAAGACACTTTGTGAGATCTGTTCCCATGGCAGTAATGGCTGATTTTATCAAAAACAACCATGAAAATTAGGCCTCAAAAGAGAAAAAAATATATCAGTTTTAAAAATCTAGAGTCTGGGTTTAGACTTGCACACTTAAGAAGCTACTTCTTTTGGCCACTATAGATGGTTTTTCAGAATGGCTGAAAGGATGGGTACATTATCACATCTAAAAAAAATAGTAGCTAGTAGACCTAGAAAATCAATAATAATAATGAAAATGATTGTATTTAAACCTGAAAATTAATTCATAAATTTTTCAGTGATCACTAAGTTTCATCTTTTATATTGTCAAGTACTATGTCCTTCTTTATATCATATTTCCTTGTACCAACTGGGGGCTGAATCATAGCATTGTCAGCAATCTTCCATAAATCAAAAGAGACACAATGGGCTACAAAGGGTCCCCTATAAGTCACTTGCACTTTCTCAGAAAAAGAGCTGCCTACATGTTTTTAAAAATGAATAAAAAGGGAAGATTCTACATTCACAACACATTTCTAATTTCTTAATATTACAGCAAGAAAATTGTCCTGAATATCTAAGTGTGATATTTAGTATTTATACAGGTTAAGTCCATGATCTACCATCACTGCATTTGCGTTATCTTAAATGAGCACTCTTCTACTTAAGTTGGCTTACTGACAATGATGAGTCTCAGAGTGCCTGTGCTTAAAGAAAGAGAAACTCTTCCAAGGAGGCTTGAGTGAAGGTGGGTTTCTTACAAGGATGTAAGAGGCCACTCATAGAGCCCAGCCAGGCAGTGTAACAACTATCCAAAACAACTCTGGAAAGTCATTAAATAGCTCATCTCTCTGGCTTGTCCATTGCTCAGGGCTTATTGTTCCTCATTCTGTTCTCTCTCTGCTCTCTTTCTCTCACTCCCTTTCTCTCCTCTTTCTCTGCAAACTGGTTTTTATACTCACTCAAGTGTTCCTGCATGGGCCCATCATTTCTGCTCCAAAATGACAGCCTCAGCCTCCAGCATATCTTTGGTCTTCTAGTTCAAACATCCAACGTCAACTTGGTCTCTGTCTTTCTATTCCGATTTCTCAGGAGAGAGAATCTCGTTGACCATATGGGGTCAGGCATTTAATCCTAGGACAATCAACTGTGTCTAGGGGAGCAGGGCTACATGCATTGAAAGCTCCTACTTCTAGGGGCAGAACTGGATTTCCAAAAAGACGGTGAAGAGAAAATGCCTGAAATAGTTGTGATGTCTAAGACTACTTCTAGAAATCTAGTCATTTACCCTTAAAACATACCAAGAGGAAAAAGTACAGTGAGCAGATGAACTCGAAGCTGGGCATAGAGCAGATGTTAACAAATGTTTATTGAATGAATAAATGGTTAATGAGTTGTTATTTTATTGAAAGCTTGGAATTGAAACAAAATTCATTAAAGATTAAATAAAAGTAATTTTATAAAATTAAGAAATTTTCTGGATATTATGGCTCAGTTTGTAGGCCATACTTCCAGAATATAAAAACTAACCATTAAAAAGAGTGAGAAAGATTTTAGTTTGTCCTGTTTACCAGGACTTCCCATTCTCTTGCTTTGAGCTGACTGATCACACATATACTCTCCAAGAAAGATCACTGATATATGTATAGATGATAGATAGATAGATAGATAGATAGATAGATAGATAGATAGATAATCATATATATATGATATATATATCTATATATCATGATAGATATAGAGAGATAGATGATGTAGATAGGTAGATAGATGATGATAGATGAATTATAGATAGATAGATAGGTACTTATAATCTCCAAAGCTGATTCCAGTGTATTTGTGTCTGTAAGGATGTCACCATAATGTCTCCAAGGTGAGGTTAAGAAACACTCTTGTCTTAAAACTCCCACCAGATATTATAATAGCTGATGAAGCCTTTGTGACAAGGAAACAGGGCAGTTTTTTATCAATAAGGCTTCAATAAAAGCAATGAGAATTTCTATAAAGAAGACTAGAACAAAGCTTAAAAGACTATAACAACCTAGAATAAGAATTAATAGTTCTTCATTTTAATACCAAATTGCCACTGATTTCCTATATGACCTTAAACAAACACAGATTTCTGTTCCTTGTCTCTTTTGTCAGTGTAAACACACATGGAGTGAAGTGGAAATTATTCCTATGGTGCCTATCTACAGAACTCAGCCAAATACCACTACCACACCTTTCTCTGGAAATTTCTCTTCCCCACTCTATCATCTGACTCCTCCAGGAGATTCCATGGTCCAGCCCTCTGGCCATAGCTTCTTAGTCCAGTACTCTGCCCTGAACTCCCAATGGAAGAGTGAGCCCCAGCAACTGAATAACCTAGGAGACCTAGAAAGTCAGAGTCTCTCTCTCTCTCTCTCTCATTGCTTGGAATGAAAAAGATGCAAAACTTAGGAGCTAGCAGGATCCATGTTTCCTCCAGGTAAGGGAACCCAGTAGAGCAGGAGAGAGAAATAAAGCCAAAACAGCAGAAACAGAAGCAAGAGGCAGAAAGAGAGCTTTGGAAATGGTCATATCCTATTGAGATAGTTTTTAATGGCTCACTGCAACCACGACTCTCCTCCTAGCATGGTTTTACTGTAAGATAGCCTAAGGACCATCTGATAAATTTCTTTTGACTTCCAGTGGCTGAAACAAATAAGGGTTTATTTTTCTTACATAATAGGAAATCTAGAGATAGGACTCTTGGCACTGATCTGGAAATGAAATGATGTCAACCCAGCAGCTCTACAGTAGTCTTGACCTCTACTTCATGCCTTTCACCCTCTGGTTGCAAGATGGCTATTGAAGCTCTAGAGCACACCCAATCAAGGAAGAAAGAAGGCAGAATGATCAATACCAGGCACACTCCCTGTTGTCCTTTTTTATTTGGAAAACGAAAACTATCCCAGAACTACTGCTGCCCCCGGTCAACTCAATTATGTTTCACTGGCCAGTATTAGGTCATTTGGCCACTCTTAGCTTAGCAATAGTAGGAAATAGGATTGTCATGCTCGCTTAGACCCAAGCTTCTCAACTAGTGTGCTGGGTTGCATAAGGCCTCTGGGTTACAGTTAAGCAACATAAAAGGGATCTCCTCATTTCCTGGTGTAGCAGCGCCCTATGGCTGGTTGTCTCTGGCTACAAGCATGGTCTTCCAGAACATCTTGCAGCTTAACCTGAGAAGACCTCTGCCCAATGGTGTACCCTGTAGTCCCTTTAGTGGTGAGTCTAGGGAGCACTATCTGGCACTTGGTGACAAGACGGTAAGCCTCGCCACGGAGGTATGCACTGGAGCAACTGGCTACAGAGTCCGCAGTGGTAGGGTTGGTGATCTGAGGGCTGCTGGAGAGGTTTGTATAGCAGGTGTTCAAGGAGACTGCACAGCCACAGATCATTAGGGGTTGGGAATCAGGGAAGTCAAATAGGGGCTTCTGTAGGACCAACTCTGGTTGACTACCCCTAATTTCAGCCTTCTTCTTCCTATATTAGAAACTTCTGTCCATGTGCAGTTGATACACTATTTTAGTACATCCAACCTACCTGAGGCCAAGTGTGGTTTGAGAAGGCAACATGTTATATTACAATATTTTCCAGTTCACAAAGTGCTTTCACACAGTCCCATTCACATGTTCTGCAACTTACAGCTTCGTCATGATTTTTAGATCCTTGATATGAAAAGTTTGGATTTATAACACATTCACATTATTACACAAAACTTTAATACTGTATTTGTCAAAACAATGTTAGACTCAAAAAAGTCATTTCAACTATTACAAACCTTGAATTGTTATAAATACAGTTCTAGGTTTTTTTTTTTTTAGTCACCAATTTGTACGAGCAAAATTGTGATGACTTTCATTAATTTGAAGGGACTGTAAAAAAAAAAAAAAGCTAGAAAAGAGATTATCATTTCAACCCTAAAACCCTAAAAATCTGATTATTAAAATTAAGGTTTGTAGAAGCCAGCTTGAGTTTCTCATTTAAAAAAAATTAGAAAATATTTTATTTTGACATTTTATCCAAATTTAATAATTCATATCTTTCTAAATATTTTATTTTTCTTATAATTATATAATATGAAGAGCATGTAATAGATTCGTTTTTGCCAAGCCCCATACTGATGCCTCCAAATCCCCTCCAGGTTAGCACAGAGCACAGAATGCAAATTTAATCATTTTCCATGTGTCAAGTCATGAAAAATGTTTGGAAGCACTGGCTGAGACCCGTCATCCATCCCCAAAGGGGGACATGCCACCATCCTAAATGCACAGAGGTCTTTTTTTGCAAAGAAGATGGTGAATGAATGGCAGCTGGGCAACCCAACAGCATCTGCCACAATGGGTTCTAAGTTTCCACTGTATTCATTTCAGGACATTGAGTAATTGTGTGCTTATTTCCTTAGCTCTCATTTAAAGGTATGCTAAGACTTGGCCCCCAGTACAAAGTAATTAAGTGAAGCATCTCCACGCACAGCTCCTTTCTCCAGATGTCTTGCAGTACGGTTCAATTACCTTAATAACAACAGCACAGACTAACTCCATTTTGAACAGATTTTTTTTTATTTTTTTATTTTTTTTTTTGCCAGACATAAGCCAAGTGTTCTAGCTGAATTGAGATGGCCACACTATTTCCTGTTGTTCCCTTGCCATCTCCCAGTCTCTAAGAACAAAGAAAGAATTTCAAGAGGAAAATGCCTGGTGCAAAACCATTCTACCCGCATCTCATGGGAAGAACTGAGTTTGCCTTGATCACCTTAAATTTTGTATTATCTACGGCTCTCCCTCTCCCTTAATTTTCTACCTCTGATTTAATTTGCCATGCATTGATTTAGCACTTACCGTGTGCTAGTGATGAAGGAACAGAAGGCAAGCTGAGGACAGTGCACAAGCTGACACCCAGAACCATCCTCTCTGCAGCTCCCACTCTCGGGTGGGATCTGTGTGACATTCCTCAGGCACTCCCAGATGCCCTAAAACTAAGGGAAGGAAAAGACAAATGGTTAACTAATAGAGATCATAGTCCTGCAGGACAGGAGTCTTCCTCTGTTTACAAATGTCTTAGTGATTTACAAGGAAAAAGCATCCTTATCAATAGCCTAACTTCCAGAAAACTATAGACTCAATTTCATGGAGCCCCAATGTCACTCTCCCCTCCATAGTGATGTGGGAAATGAAGGTAGAAGGAAATGGAGGGAAAATTAAATGTCCTTATGACCTGTAGCCCATTGACAAATACTTGAGGCAGGCAGAGTGTAACCTTCCTCCAGGAAGCTCCCGACTGTCTTAATGCTTTGTGGGGCACCCGGGTGCTGGCTAAGCAGTGAAGCCTCTGCCTTCAGCCCAGGTCATGATCCCAGGACCCTGGGATTGAGTTGCATACCAGGCTCCCTGAGCCTGCTTCTCCCTCCCTCTGCCTGCCACATCCCCTGCTTGCACTCTCTCTCTCTCTCAAATAAATAAAATCTTTTTTTAAAAATGTTAATCCTTTACTAGAGGGAAAAACAACTTTAACAATAGCAAGGCCTCCAGTATCTTTTTTTTTTTTTTTTTTTTTTACATTTTTTAAATTTAAATTCAATTTGCCAACATATAGTATAACACCCAGGGCTCACCCCATCAAGTGCCCTCCTCAGTGCCGATCACCCAGTTCCGCCAACCCCCTGCCCACCTCCCCTTCCACAACCCTTTGTCTCCCAGAGTCAGGAGTCTCTCATGGTTTGTCTCCCTCTCTAATTTTTCCCACTCAGTTCCCCTCCTTTCCCTTATAATCCCTTTCACTATTTCTTATATTCCATGTATGAGTGGAATCATATGATGATTGTCCTTCTCCGATTGACTTCACTCAGCATAAACCCTCCAGTTTCATCCCCGTCGAAGCAAATGATGGGTATTCGTCTCTTCTGATGGCTGAGTATTATTCAGGCCTTCAGTACCTTGTAAGTCCTCTTTAGCACATGAAAATCTTTTTGAAAACCTCTCTTTTTCCTTACCTCTCCTAACTCTCAAGTACATAACCAGTCACCCCACACACCTTTATAATGCAGCTCTTTCTGTCCACGGGTCTGATCCCTGTGCTTTAATAAAATCACTTTTTTGCACCAAAGACATCTCAAGAATTCTTTCTTATCTGTTGGCTCCCGACCCCACCACTTCGAACTACATCACTAGTCTGGAGAGCACAAAGGTGATTTATTTACCCTAGAGCTGGCCCAGGATGCCAGATGATGTGCTGAAAGCGGACAGACCAAAGGCCGAGAATATTTGGTCTCATATACCTCAAAGGTGATTTGTCTAGTGTGGCAGGGCAAGAAGAGGAGTGAAGATGGAAACCGAAGCAAAATGCTGAAGATCTAAAGAATTTAAACTTTAGGCAAGAGACAACAGGAAGCCTTCGAAGATTTTAAGGCCAAGTGTGGTTTGAGAAAGCAACATGCTATGTTATAATGTTTCCCGGTTTACTAAGTGCTTTCACACATATTCCCATTGATGGGTTCCTGAATTTTCAGCAAATTAATTATGAATGGGTACAAAGGAAGCCACAGCTAAAGGAACATTTCGATCAGTCAGGTGCATGCTTTCAGAGTAGCAACACAAGAGGGAGAGCTCTGGCATCCAAATGCCTGGATTTGCAGCTTGGCTTCACTGCTTCCTGCTGTCTGAACCTGGACAGTCTTTAGCCTCTCTGTGCCTCAGTTTCCTAATATGCAAAATGGGGCTAGTTATAGTATCTACTTCACTGAGTTACTGTAAAAGTCGAATGACAAAATATATAAACACACATATGAAGTCTTGAGAATAATGCTTTGTGTGTAAGTTCTAAAAAATCTATTATTACCATGGGATACTATTTTCAATCTCAAAATTAACAATTTTCTATATATATCTGGCATATATACACATTTTTGCACATATACACACACATAATTTCCTCCACTAGAATTAAGATTCATGAGAAGAGAGTGGCCTGTCATGTTCCAATGTCAACTATAGCACTTGACATAGAGTAGCCTCTTAATTAATATTCATTAAATGAATGAACTGTGGGTGAGACAATGCTAGGCACTCACCAAACCTTTGTATTCTGTTCTGAGCAATTACAAGGGGCCATGTTTCCCAGGCTCACTTTATCTAGGTGGAACCATGTGACATGTTATGAAAAGGGAACGTGCTCTGGCCCCTAAAACCTCTGTGAGATCCTCCAGACTCTCTCTTCGCTCCCCTGAGGAGGTTCTTGCAGAGGATTCTGAAGCCCTGGGTTTGAAATTTGCTTGGATTCCTGAGCCTTCACATGTAGGAGGGGTACCCAGGGGAGCTGACACAGCAGAAATTGCCATGCTGGAGTTTGCAGAAGCAAGAAGTAAACGTCCATTTTGTTAATCCACTAAGATTTTTTTTTTCCTAATAGCAGTTAACTTCTTTTGACTAATGCAAAAGGAAGGAAGGAAGCAAGGAGGCAGGCACATTCACTTTCATGCTTTTGTCTAATAAGAATAAGCAATACTAGCAAAGTAGGACTTAGAACTAGGAGAAACAGGGCAGCTAGGTTAACTTTCTCACTCTGCAGTAAAGAATCAGACGCCAGATGTGGTTACGCCACTCATTCAAGGTCACACAGCTGAAACTGGACACCAGAACTCCTGATTTCCCGGCCAGTGTTCTGTTTCATCTTGTTTTGTTTTTCCTATTGGCCCTATTGGTTTCTTATATCAGTTTTCCTAGGAACTGAATATATTTTTGTCCTCCACACCAAGTCCATAAGAACAACAAAATAAGGAAGTTCTCTTTTTAAAATGAAACAGGAAACGGAGAGAAGGTGACATTTAACTAGCAGTCAAAGGTAAATTAAAACTAATTACACATTGATTTTTTTTAGTTCATTCAGATGAAAACTTTCCAACATTGTCCCAGTTATGCAGCCTAATTTCTTTGCCTGGCTAAGCCACCTGCCTCTCAGATCCCAGGCACTTTGGACCGGGAGGTCCAGTTACTACAATAATAGTCTTTAAATCCAAACACTGTGCATTAAACATTAATGATGGCATGATAATACTTAATTGTGCCTGAGCCCCTTCTTGACTAAATCATAATAGCATTAACTAATAAGAGATTAAAACATTTAGATTCAACCTAGAGAGTTTCCAAAGCCAATTCCCCAAAGTCACTCAGTTTTATTTATTCTTAAAACAACTTTAAAGCTCTTCCAAACAATAAAGTAGAGAGCAAATTCATCAGGGACGATAAAAATAAAAATTGCAAATGAACAAAGCATCGAGGAACATTTTTTTTTTTTTTTTTTTAAGTGCACGAATCCCATGAGCCAGGACAATGGACTTGAAGTCAGTATTGCTAGGCCTGGATGCTTGTTCTGTCACTGGCAGTTTAACCTGACAAATTAACCTCTCAAGGCCTCAGTTCCTGCATCTGTAAAGTCAGGACAACAATTTATATCACAGGAGGTGTTTATGAGATACTACATGAAGGCCAGCACAGTGCTTAGGAAATATTTGTTTTCCAAAAGTGAGGAAAAGCCTTCAGACTAAGAGACTTGAACTTGGCCAGTGCTAGCTGCAAAACATAATCACTGAATCTAGTTACTGGAGGAAAAGTTCATGAAAGTTGCAAATCCCATGAAAGCAGCCAGATCTATTTTTGCCTAACATGGATGCTGAAAGTCCTGAGGGCTGGGGGCAGATTCTGAGGGGATCAGAAGGAAGAAAGCCTACCTGATAATCCTGACTCCCGCCACCCCATTGCCATGGACACCAGCCATGTTTCTCTACTTGCTCATTCCCCAATCAATAGAACACTCTCTTTGAGGCTTTACCTACACAAATTCCCCCTCCGTCCAAGTTTTTCTCCTGGATTATAGCCAACCTTAGAACCTAGACTGGCATGCTCATCATGCCTAAATGCATAAGGTGTTCGATAAAAATGTACTACTGTCCTGACCAGGAGCACCTGGGTGACTCAGTGGTTGAGCATCTACCTTTGGCTCTGGTCATGATCCTGGGGTCTAGGGATCGAGTCCTGCATCAGGCTCCCCATGGGGAACCTGCTTCTCCCTCTGCCCGTGTCTTTGCCTCTCTCTCTCTCTCTGTCTCTCATAAATAATAAATAAAATCTAAAAACAAAACAAAACAAAAAACAAAAAACTGTCCTGACCAGAAGCTCACTGGGGTTGGAGATACATCAGGCATTGAAAAGGACTGCACGTAGGCAAATGAAGAAAGCTGGCTTGCCGCTCCCTAGGCTAGAGGCCACTGGTGATTCCAAGACCTCCATGGGGCTCACCACTCTTTGTCCTATTTCATGTGGTGTGGCCCAGAATCAAGGGAAAGGTCCAAAAACCCACAATTGACTCCAAAACCCAGAAACCAGTTTATAAGATTCATTGGAAAAGTGAACTCAAACTCATGATTTAGCACAGGGAAATGATGCTTGTCCCAGAGAGATTTGAAAACTAACAAAGGAGAGCATTCATTCACTCAACAGTCTCCAGCTATGAACTCGGCAGTACCAGGATCATTTGGACAACGAGAGAGAAACACAACTCCACTGGCTTAATATGTGGCAGGAGCTATGCAAGCCAACCAAACATGCTGGCATGGCTGGAAGGTGAGAAGATAAATCAGAAGAAAGCGATGTGAGGCTTCAAGGCTTTGCCCCGACGACGGCACTGGTGCACACCCACGACGCCGGTGAACAAGAACCAGCCACGCTGATGTCACCTGGGAGCAGATTAGAAATGCAGACTCTCGGGCCTCACCCCAGACCTAATGAACCAGAATCTGCATTTTAATAAGAAACCCAGATCATTGATGAACAGTTCAAGTTTGAAAAGCATTCTTGGAGGTAGAGTTTGTCCATCGGGTACAGGTTTCATTCACTCAGAGACACAAGGCCTCCAATGCTAATTTCGAATTCAGCTTTGCTCTGCTCCTTTTCTGTTCCCCATCCAACACTTTCCTCAGACCTTCCTTTCATCCAATACCACTGCTTGCTTCTAACTTCGGCCTCCCGTCTACATGGAGGGGAACTATTATCCAACCAGAATGCCTACTTTACATCCGTGAAGCAGGAAATTCATTCTGCTGATAAATAAAAGTCACAAATAGGAATTTCAACAGTCAGAGGCACCTGAGTGACACAGTCAGTTAAGCGTCCAACTCTTGGTTTCAGCTCAGGTCCAGATCTCAGGGTCATGAGATCGAGCCCCACGTCGGGTTCTGCACTCAGCTGGGAGTCTGCTTAAGCCTCACTCTCTCCCTCTGCCCCTCCCCATCATCTCTCTAAAATAAATAAATAAATATTTGGGAGAAAAAAAGGAAATTTCAACAATTAACCCTTTTCTTGGGAATTAGAATCCAACATTTAGGGTTACTTCACTGTATAATTTTTTTTTTACTATTTATTTTTAATTGAGATATATTTGACTTACAACATTCTCTAAATTTAACATGGACAACATGTGTATTTGACACATTTATATCTGATGATTGCCATTGTAGCACCTCTGTCAGGTCACATAATTATTTCCTTTAAAGATTTGGTCTCTCAGCAAGTTTGATGATTATACTCAGTATCATTGTCTACATTCACTATCCTGTGAATTAGATGTCCAAGACTTACATATCCACAAGATGCACATTTGTACCCCTCAACAACATCTTTCCTATCCCCCCACCACCCTGGTAAAGACCACTCTACTCTGTTTTTAGGAGCTTGGCTTGTTTGAATTCTACATATAAGTCATATTGTACAGTATTTGTCTTCCTCCATCTGACTTAGCTCACTTCTCATAATATCCTCAAGGTTTATCCATGATGTTGCAAACACTCTACCACTACTCTACCTAAATGCACTTGTAAAAAGTCTCCTTTCTAGTAGAAATCAGATAGGTTTTGGATGAATAAAAAATTGGAAGAGGTCTCATTATTTTGAGTTGATCAGTTACCATGAGAGAAGAGTTTCCATTAAAGCTTGTTGGATTTTCTAGTGCTGTTAAGTGAGCTTAGCCATTGCCAAATAAAGTGGTTCCCAAAGTGTGGTCTTTGGATAAGCAGCAGCACCTGGAAACCTATAAGAAATACAAATTCTCAGGCCCCATCTTAGACTTGTTAAACCAGACAGTCTGGGGGTAAGGCCCAGCAATCTGTGTCCTAAGCCCTCCAGCTGACTCTGACACCCACTCAGATTTAAAAATTGCTGATTTAATTTAATTTAAGGACAGATTGACACATCAAGAAGACAGGTTAGGCCAAGAGAGCCAAGGAGTTTCCACAGAAAAATCTAAGACATACTCATGGCAAATATTTCCAAACAGGATCACGAGACTCAGAACTAGTCAGTCAAAGGCAAGATTTGAGGATTCCATTGTTTAAAGAGTCAGGTAGGAATAAGGAATACTGTGTTCAAGGATAGTTATAGTTGGTTGGAAACCTTGAAATACTCATTTATATGGGAATATTTTCAAAGCAGACACTGTTTTTAAATCAGCTAGTGGTCTAAAGAAGACCTGAAAGGATCCTGGCAATTCCTCTGGTGGTGTTGCTTCTCCTCTTTCAAGACTTAAAAAAAAAAAAAATATTCTGCTCCTGGGTCATTTCATTTTATTCTTGTCAACTTAGAGTTTCAGATTACAAAACACTTAATAATCCAGTAGAGGGGCTCTTCTTCATCCTATAGTGCATTCAGCTTTTCAGCTAATGGATAAATTTCCACTCAGTTTCCAAGTGTTCACTTAGCCTAAGAAGAAGCATTTGAACTCCATTTTGGTATGCAAACAGCCAAATCATGCAATTAGCCCATGCCTGGTTCTTCAGAACCAGGGAGCAGCATGGGCATAGGTCAGGACCGTGCGATTTTTATGTTCAGGAGTCGATTATACTAGCTAAGGGAGATGCACTTAAGTAAAGTGCACGAGGCTTTAATAGCTGGCTGTCTTTACGATATAGGGAAAGCCAACATCTTAATACCTACAGTCTTGTTATCAACTTAATCAAATTTTTAATATCAGAATGTGTATTACTGTTATGTCACTTAGTGTGGGCCAAGACCCTTCTGCCTCCCTCCTAGGTCTGTTCCGCAGGCCATGCAATGCCCTGTGATGAAAACTACCCTTTAAACCTGATAAAATATTTAAGACGTGTGTCCTGATAGTGTTATGTAAGCAAATACCAAGAAAAATCCAGTCATTAGTGAACCTGATCAGACCAATCTCCAAGGACTGGGCAAACAATCCAGTCATGGCTACAGTGCTGATGTGCAAGGAGAGCTTCCCAAGGTGTGGACTCCTGTAAGCTCGGAGCACAAACACCCTCCACACTCCTTGAAAAATGATTCTTTGTCTCATTACTTTAACCAGGTTCAAGAGTCACTGAGTCTAGGGGACTTCACTTAAGAAAGATTAAATATCTGTGCCTATCACATTGAGATCACAATGTGAAAAGGCAAAGATCTTAAATGCAAGGCAATTTTATATAGATAGATAGATATAATACATATATATATATCTATATAGATAGGTATAGATGGCAATATATAATGCAGGTGCTTACTCTTGTGTTTCTCCTTATCAGGCAGAAACCCTGAAACAACTGTTCTCTCTTTCTCAGCATCCTTTTTCTCAGCAAAAGAAATATATAAATCATGCTAAAGGGAGCTTTGAGGACTGAAGGATCAGATAATTTTATGAGACCTTCCTCCCACTGATGAATTTCCTCCCAGGTGAGCCATCTGACCACCTAAATTCACCAATCACTTCTAGAAGGACAACTCCCAAGTCTAACTAAATAGAACCTATTTAGTCTCATGATTTTCCATCCTCAATCCCCAGAGCCATTGGAGTCACATTTATCTGTCTTAAATCTCCACTGTGTCCCAGTTCCCAGCTCAGTACCTGCCCTGCTCAGTAACAATTTGCTGCGTGCCCTACTAAAGGGATGTGTGGGTGTGTACACTCGTTCCTTCTCACCCTCCATCTCAGGCCAGCTTGCTGCCGTGGAGCCCCTGTACATTTTGTCCATGCTTTCACACCCAGCTCTAATCAGCAAACCCTGGCAATCTTGCCTTTGTGATAAAACTTAAATCTGTCTCCTCTTTATTGTGCCCACTTCTCTTTCATAGAATCTCGTTATCTCCAAGCTGGGTTACCATAATATCCTGCTCACTGGTCTCCCCTGTTTCTGTTCATGTCCTTGCCCCTTTCACACTGCCAATGCAGCTCCTTTGCAAAGCACAGAACTCTCCTGTGTCCTCCCTCCTTGCTCGTCCTTCCCTCATGCACACGCATGCACACGCATGTACTCCTGCCCCAATTCATATACCTTTAATGACTCTCCATTATGTGCCAGGCAAAGCCCAGATTTAGTAACCTGGTGGCTGCAGAGATGATTGCACACTGTCACTCTTCCATCTCTCTGCATACTCTATATCTTCTTGCCCACCCTCACCCTCTGCCCGCACACCATCCCAGGGAGGCTGTTGCACGCACAAGTCCTGTCCCTTCTCTCTGGAACACTGTTCTATAGTTCCCTCTGCCAGGAACCCTTCCACCGACCCCTCTGCCCCAAGGGAGACTGCCAAACTCACTCATCCTCTGAGCCTGGGCCCACTGCCCATTTGTTCAGAAAGCCTTTCCAAGATCTTGCCAACTAAAATGCATCTACCCATCTACTCTACTTTATCATATCCTATTGTAGCTCATTTCACAGTGTGCTTCATATAAATATTTATACGTGTTTGTCTCTCTCACCAGATGATGGCATCTATGGGATCAGTGTTGTACATCACTCATTTCTATCATCTCTTATGGCTTAGCATACAGCATAGCACTGAGAAAGAGCTCAGAAATGTTTTGCAATGTATGCCATTAATTTCTATAATGTCAGAGATCTACATATTCTCTCTCATTTTCTCTCTCTCTCTCTCTCTCTCTCTCTCTCTCTCACACACACACACACACACATACACACACCATTGGCCCCAGCTCAAAATGAAAATCCTACCTAAGGACTCTGAGGCCCACATGTGAGAATATTTTGCCTAACCCATGCACAGCCTATGGCCTTCACTTTTGTCATATAGCTTCTTCAGGTAATTAGTCAAATTGTCATGTGATGAACATGTAACATGCAAGCTCCCTGAAAAGCACACATGGTTGAGAATCCACAGCACAGCACCTGGCCCTTTCCTAGGTGACTGCACCTACTTTGCATTGGGAGAACCATCTGTCCAGAAGCCCTACACCAAACCACAGGGATGTGCTCCTTTAGGCAGTCAAGCAGGGCTCCCTGGTCTGCATTCAACCCTAACCACCATCCCTTTGATTAGGTGGGGCTGCTCTCTCCCAAATCTGACTTTTTCTGACTCACACCCAATGGGTGGCCCTGGAGCTAACAGTCTTTGCCAGATAAGCTTTCAGATAAGCTGAAGTTGAAAGGAGCTTCCTGAGTCTCCTATTGGATTAGATCCGCTTGTGACTACACAGATGCTGGCTGCAGGGTGCTCTGCTCAGAGCTGATTGCCAACTTGCCCTTGGGATCGAGGCATTCCGATCTGTTTCCCAACCAGCAAGCACAAACTTTGTCTACATTTTTCTTAATTTAGCAAATAAACTATTCATTCTAGATAGTAGCCAAGTCTCAAAGGTGATAAACAAAGAAATGTGATTAAGACACCAAAAAATTACATTAAAATTCTCAGAGCAAAAATATCACTCAGTCTAGGGGCGCCTGAGTGACTCAATCAGTTAAGGATCTGCCTTCAGCTTAGGTCATGATCTCAGGGTCCTGGGATGGAGCCCTGTGTCAGACTCCCTGCTCACTGGGGAGTCTGCTTCTCCCTCTGCCCTCCCTCCCCATCCCACCCCCCTACCTCCCCTCTCATGCACACTTTCTCTCTCTCAAATAAATAAATAAAATCTTTTAAAAATATATCATTCAGTCTGAAGTGGGGAAAAAGGCACTGGAAAGCTGAGGATGGAATTTTAAAATTACTAAATATAAGACCAAAAATATTTGTTTCCATATTTTCCCTATTCCTATTTTGAGGTGGAGAAAATTATTTCTCTTCCAGATCATTTCCTCCTGAGAGGTTGTACTTGGCAGCCAGAGCAGTTCTAATCCTTTGATTGGTAAGAACTGTAGAAGAGAATATTTAATTAAATCCTATTTTCTGGAAATAAATAGGCTAGTTAGCTGCTATTTACCTCTCATGCACTTCTTTCTTATCAATTGTACTATCAGTTGAAGAAAATGTAGATTTGATTCACCCCCAATTCCAAGTAGGAAAGGGCTCCTGGCATTATCCTTAGGTTTTTCTTTCACTGGTAAAATGTATTTGGAAAAAAATTTATAAATAAAATGCTCCATAATAAGACCTAGATTTAAGAAGTGTTGGACTAGTTCCATCAATTTTCCTGCAACAAAGCTGTAATGTTTATTATTAATATTGTCGAAGTCATATTTTTAAAATATTTTATTTATTTATTTGAGAGAAAGACAGAGAGAGAGAGAGAGAGAGAATGAGCCGGGGGAGAGACAGAGGGAGAAATAGACTTCCTGCAGGGAGCCTGACATGGGTCTTGATCATAGGACCTTGAGATCATGACCTGAGCCGAAGGCAGACACTTAACTGACTAAGCCACCCAGGTGTCCGTATTAAAGTCATATTTTAAGCAGCTTCTCTTTTTGTCTTTCTCTGTCTCTCTATAGATATCTCTCAATAGATAGATATAGATACACACACACACACACACACACACACACACACACACAGAGATACATGTATATCATTACATTTAAGTCCCCTAGAGGTTTCAGAAGCAGAGAATGTTTAGTTTAGAGGTTTGGGGAAGCCACATATATCAGTGGTCTGAATAATAGAAGAACCCATTTGGGTCCATCCAACTGCAGTCATATTCAGGAATGAGCTGTCACCAGGAGCCTGTAGTAAGAATGACGGTGAAAGAGGCTAAAGCTGGCTGTCCCCGCTCTCATAGCTTCTGCATCTCTGCATCTCAGAGATGTCCTATCTCTGCATCTGAAAACACAGGTCCTCCATGTCGCTCCAATAGAACAAAACACCCCCATTAGGCAGACCATCGTCTTATTTCCAGTCTATACTCTCTTACCCAAACCAACATGAATGAAGCTCAATGGCCAATCTCCTAGAATCAGTGTGACATTAATTCACTTATTAAGTCAATCAACAGAATTCAAGTGAGCTTAAAAAATAAAGAACATTCAGTTAGAAATTATGGTGATAAATGAGACACAGCTTTTGCCTCAATTCGCAGTCCCTCAGTGAGGATAGGCAGGCAGCACCAGCATAGGTGAGCCCAGTGCTGGAGCCCTAAAGGAGGTAGATTGCCTGGTGGGCTTCACAGAGGAGGTGACCTGCATGGAGATTCCCAATGGACATAGATTCCAAGGAAGTAAAATTTAAGAAATGCAGCCCTGGATATCAGAGCAGAAAATGAAGACTTCATAGGCGATGTCTTTACAACAAAACTTTCTTAAGCAGAGCTGTCAGTTTTTGTTTCTTACGGTGACAGATTATAGTTTCTACAAATGACAACAGTATCCCACATACCCTTCTGCAGTGTGACCTTGGCCATCTCCCATTAAGAAGCGGAGTCTATGTCTTCAGCCCTTAAATGTGGGTGGGCCCTGTGAGTGCTTTCACCAGTCAAATTCCATGAAGGTAGCAGTGAGATCCTTAGGAGGCACAAGTTTTCCTTGGCCTGGCTGCTTTCACTTCTTGCCTCTTGGAATCCAGCCCCCATGTGTGAAGCATGCCTACCTTGAGACCACCATGCTGGAGAGAGGCCAAGCCACGTGCAGAGGCCTTAAGGGAAGAGATGTCACACAGGGAGGGGGAGGAGGGAGAGAGAGAGAGATTGAGAGAGACAGAGAGAGAAGAGACAGGAGGAGGAGGAGAAGGAGGAAGATGAGGAGAAAGACGAGGAGGGGGAAGAGGAGAGAGTGGAGAGATGCTAAGAAGCATAGAGGTACCGGATACTTGAATGAAGTCACCTTGGAAAGCATCTCCAGCCCCAGGGGCTGACTCGTGTGGGCCAGAGATGAACTGCCCACCGATCCCTTCCTGCATATGTGACCTACAGAACTGTGAACAAAGTAAAATGGTTGGTTGAAGCTACTAGGTTTGGGGATAGTCTGTGCAAGGGATCCCTCCCCAAAGCATAGAGGTCCTACAGTGCTACATGATGCCAAGGGAAATAGAATCCTAACATGACTTAGGATGTCATCGTGTTGGTCCCAAAGTATGGAGATAAAGAGAAACCTAAGTCCCTTTTGTTCTCCTCTCTTTCGTGCTTCCATACTTCTATTCCCGTGCTGGGACTCATCTTCTCCCATTATGTAGGTCAAGGGTAGACAGCACAGCAATATTCCTTCCTTTTCTTTTTCTTTTTTTTTTTTTTTTTTTTTTTATAATATTCCTTCCTAATGCTTAAAAGATCTTTTGGGGAAGCTATGGAGGCTCCGAAGGTGTTGCCCTCCTTATGCAAGGAAACCAACCTCTAAGCAAGGAGATGTTTTAAGTATTAGTCTGCCAAAAAATGGAGAAAACACTCTTTGTCCATTTTTCATCTTTTATAAACTCCAAAGGGTATAACTCACCCAAAGATTAATAGAGACTTAGGTGGCCATCACTCATGGGACCTCAGAACATGATTACCTGCTTCAAAGGCTTTTAAAATCTCCTAGAGGACAATGTAACATTTCACTGCACTGAAGGGAAGAGTCTATGCCTGGTTAATACCAAAGAGGAGAAACAAATCTGCTAAGGGTCTTGAGTTTTATATTAAGCAGGGAATATTTTAGTCTTAGAATAGGCTAGAATCTGTGCTCGCTTCAGCAGCACATATAATAAATAGGCTAGAATCACTCACTATGTGACTATGGGCCCACACGTCCCACCAAAAACTGAGATGCCACCCAGAACTTTCCAAAATATAGTGAACTCACTCAAACATTATGAATGCAGTGAGGTATAGTCAACAGTTCAGTCTTATTGCTTCTCTCTCTGCCCCCATCCATCCCCAACGTCGGCTTTGAGTCCTGGATTGACGGACTCTGATTCATTCTACTTGGAAATTAGCAAAGAGTTAGACTGATCAAAAAAACTTGTCATCAGACGGGACCTTTGTGAAATGGCTGTTTAATTAGCCATTTCATATTTTTGTTATTTCTTTGGCGATTCATGTTAAAAATATGTTCCACGGATGCCAGTCTGCTAGATTGCAAAGAGCCCTTGTCACTCAGCAGTAGTTCAGTGAAATAATAAATAAGAGCAACAGCAGCCCTGGCCCCCCCTCCAGCATTAGCTCTTCCCCACCGCTCCCCCTCCCCCAAGGCCATGTGCCTAGGCTCCCCACCCCATCATCGGGCTCTGTGGCAAGCACTGAGCGGTCAACACAGACAAGAAAGGGATCTTGCCTCCCAGGAGCCTTCTCTCTACAACGATGGGCGGGTGGGTATGTCTCCTGAATCTGAGGTCACCCAAGGACTGGGTGTAAAAGGCTGTCTTCTTTGACACACTGTTATCGCAAGCAGCATATCTCTTGAGTGAAATTTCAGGAATGGAAGTTCCTAAGGGAAAGATGCCATTTCATCCACTAAGCCAGATCAGCTGGAACTGGAAGGCAAAGGCTTACATCTGTGGAACAGCTTGGACCAGGACCTCATGTTCTGTTAGCTTTTAGGTGGGGCCCACCCGCTGGCTCCCGCCAAGATTTCAGCCGGGTCCTAGCCCCACCCTGGCCCACATTAATCGTCCTTACTGAGCATCTCAGGAAAGAAACAGTAACTTCCCCTAAGAGGCTCACCCTTCCTCGTCAGTGTTAGAAAAACAGTAGGGATCTATCAAAATATGACAGAGGAAGATGTTACTCAGGCAACCCTGGGCTAGGGTCATAATGCTCATGATAGTAAGCCAACTGTGGCTTTACGTACCAGGCGGTCTGTTGGCGGGAGATGATGGAGATAGAAAGCAGCAAGGCAGAGAATCCTGCCTCCTTCCCTACTTTGCAGAAGGCCAGATTTTTCATTTAGGGCCAAGGGTTTTGATTCACTCTATAAACGGAGATGACAAAGAAATAAGAAAAGTCTATTATCACCATTGGAATCCACATTCACTCAGGGACACTCAGAAGCACTCCTGTTCATTCTAGAACCTTCCACGAACATGCAATGAACAGGGAGCCCTGATCAGAGATCCCCACTGAGCCCCCATCTTTTCTTTGTATCCTCCTTAGCACACAGTTCCCCAGGGAGTGGGTCTTGGATGCTTTTTACTTCATAGATGTCTAGATCATGTCAGTCTCTTGATCTAGCAGCCGTATGTGAAGAGAACTGGAGACCACCACCGAAAAGTCACATGTTGGATGACAGGAAATGAGCAGAAAGGATAGAGCTGAGGAAAGCAGTTCTGTTATTCCTTCAAGGTCCTACGGCATGAAATAAAGAATAAGGACAGTTAGTGATATGTTCTAGTCATTTACTCTTCTTTTGGCTTTCCTGATTTTTTTAAGCAATAATTTTGTGATTTGGACCTATAAAAAACATTCATCCTTTTAAAAAGTCCATTGTCTTAATTAGGTACCATTTCTAAACAGAGAGTAGGTTTTTCTTAACTTTCTTAATTTTCCTATGTAGCAGGAAAATTGGTTTTAGAGATAGACAATTTTTTCTCATAGAAAATATGAGGTTTTGCTGAAATCTTAAATTGACAGTGTTTTCCGATTATTGGGCAGAAGCATGCTGAATGCCACTGCTTACTATACAGGTGGAACATCTTCTTCCCAGACTCATAAGGAATGCAAGCAGAACCTACCTACCTGTTCCGTATTTTTTCTTCCTGACACTCCAAACATTATTAAAGGAACCGAACTCACTTTATAAGTATACATCCTAGGGAGAAGGTCCTTGGGACAATCTAGAAAAGCAGAATAATGATGTGACCACAAATGGCCTTTTGATTATTTGCATGGAATTTTTAAACCTGTTTTTTTCTGAGAGACAAAACACAAAGTCCCTGTTTTTACGTTGTATTTCACACCAACCAACCAATAATCTAACAAACCCTGAAAATAATATAAACGGTGAATGACGGAAAGCTGTTTGAATTAATTTTGTTATATTTATACAGTGTAATGCTCTAAAGTGCATTTAAAATAGTGATGGCTTCTGTATTTATCCATGTCAAAAGATGCCCATGACATTGTTAAGTGAAAAAGTAGGTTAGATTGTGTAGTATAAATGCATATTTTGTTTTTTAAAAGGTGCATCATAAGGGTGCCTGGGTGGCCCAGTTGATAAAGCAGCTGCCTTTTGTTCAGGTCATGATCCCAGGCTCCTGGAATTGAACCCCATGCCTTTGAGTCCCTGCTCAGCCGGAGTCTGCTCCTCCCTCTCCTTCTGCCCCTACCCCCTCCCACCACCCAGCTTGTGCTTTCTCTCTTTCAAATAAATAAATAAAATCTTTAAAATAAAATAAAAAATTTAAATGTGCATATATATCCATAGAAAAATATCTGGGCAAACGTGTTAAATAGAATATATGTCAAAATGGTAACTGTGCTTCTTCCTGTGTGTTGGACAGAATTATGATGGGTTTTTATTTTCTTCTTTAGACTTTTCTTTATGTATGACTTATCTTAATTCAGAACATCTATTACTTTGTATTAAAAATGATATTTTCAAAAAAAGATGATTATTTTCAATTAAAATATTTTTCCCTAAAATATGGATATTTAGCCCAATTTTAAACTGGGTTAGCTCATGCTGCCGTTCAGTGCTGAAGACCCTGGGCTGGCTGTAAAGCTGTCTGTCCTCAGAGATACTCGTAAAGGGGAAGGCCGTGCAAAACAATCGGAAAAGGTGATAAAGACACGTTCAAGATATAAAGCTGGCATAAAAGAGTGAAGGAGACCACATATGCAGGCCGTTTTAAAATTCTCAACCTGAATGGTTTTTGGAAATGTTTTAGAAACATTTATTGATTCAAAACCCACCAGTTCAGAACTTGTAAAAAGTCTTTTGTCGCTGAGTAGAAGTTATCTTTTGAGAGTTACTTATTAAGAAAGACTTATTAAAACAACAAGTAAATTGGATTATGTGAAGACTTGGTTGATTTTTCTAAACAAGCCACTGGACTGGTCTAGGGGACACGGCATCCTTCTTTTTCCTTGTGTAAGCCCACGTCATGCAGGGCCAGACACTGCATAGGTGCTTCAGTAAAGGGTTTTTGATATTATATTATCATATGATAGCACATAATAGTGTATTCCTTATATGCAAATAAGGCTGTTTCTTACAAATGGGAACTATCAATAGTCATTCAGTTAAACTCACTTGGAACTAACACTGAGAAGTGCTCTTTATACCGAAAAGTAATACAACTGCATTCCATTCAGGCTTTGCACTAACTTTTTTCCTTGATTAGCCTAAAGATTAACAGGTTACATAATGTTGGATTTAATTAATAAAATTTAAACTGCCAGAATGTTAAATGAATCATAATCAAATACCATACATTTCATGTGAAAATTGAGATCCTTTTACATATTTTGCTTTTGACTGCTTACTATTTGATTTGAATACATTAACATTTTCTTTTCACCATAATCAAATCAAACAACTCCAACACGAAATGTCATTTTCCCGCAAAGTATTCTTATGGTATAACATCCTTTTCATGCATAGCATTGTGATTAGTATTGTTTGCTGCTGTCTTTAAATCACATTCATTATAGACAGGTATCGGTTTCATAAAGAGAGAACATTGGGATGCAGCAAAGAATGAGATATTATTCCCCATTTCATTGTCAGCCAACAGGGATGATGCTCAAAGAGAAAGTGAGTTGTGTGTATATCAAGCACGAAGAGTAATAGGGACAGAAAGATCACATCTGAGCAGTAATGAAGCAGAATAGTCTTCTCTGACTGATTTTGAGAAAGAAAGAAGGGGAAATTGACTTCTCTAAATAATATTATTCTTTAAATTCAGCGTGAATGAGATAGTAAAAAGGAGGACAGGTAATATCCCAAAGCAGAGGCTTTCTGCCTCCCTGATTCTTCCTCTCCCTCTTCCCCCTGCTGCTCTGTCTTCCTGTGTCCCCCATTCCCATCACACACACACACACACACACACACACACACACACACACACACATGCACACACCCCAGACACACAGCATTACAGTAGCTAGGAATTTACCCAAATATAACAATAGTCATACAAATGAAGATATTCACTGCCCTTAACTCTAAGAATAGGCCGAAACTATGTACCAGAAAAATCTGGATCCAGACCTTTGGCTCTGGTACATTGGGCTTTTCCACGCTTCACTGTGTGAAGTCAGAGGTCTGTCATCTACGAAACACAGAACACTGACTTGTTGCTTAAGAAATAGCCGGCCGTTTCATGTGCTCCCATCTTGATTCCAGATTTAAACATACAATTGAAGAGAAACAGAGCCCTTCTTGAATTGGAGAATCCAATGGGAAAATGGGGGGGGGGAAGGGGGGGAAGGCAACAAAAATTCTCTTCCAAACCTGAATCTTATTTTTTTTTTACTTTTCTTATTAACTAATAAAGTACAAATTGATAGCTAAACATCAGATGAAAATTAATCAAAATCCCGATAATTAAGAATTTTTAATTTTTTTTGTCTAAAGGTCTTAATATTTTTTCTCTTTTTTTTCTTTCTGTTATTTATTTAAAAATTTTTTTAGCATAGTCAAGTGAAGAAATTCCAGCACAAACTCTCATCTTCCTGAAACGTTTCATTAGAGTAAAACACCCTTTCTTTGTATCTGAGTTCACTTTTTTGGATGGAAGAAGAGAGGGTAAGATTCTGACGTAAGAGAATGGCAATGAAAGATGCTTTCTGCCACGCTGTAGGGCAGTTTACTTTAAAATGTACGTGGGAGAAATTTTCGAGACTCTGCCTTTCTGCACCTAATAACTCAACCTTCAAGCCTCCCTGCCCGTACTTATCAAGGTTGGGAACAATTTTTTTTTCGGTCATTTAAAAGTCTTCATTGCAGCAACTTCCTCTGAAACAGACCACCTCTTTCATTAGGAATATTTATGGGAAATAATATATTTGTACAGTTGAAAGCATCACCTGTTTTGCCAAGTCAGTTCTTGTCTGGATGCAAATAGACTGTTAGAGGGTTTACTCAACAACACTTGCTAATGGAAAGTACTAATCAAAACTTTGCTACAGCCGTAAATTTTTATATTTTTTAACCACTGGATTCCAATTAAATGTATTCAATATAGCACGCTTTGATTAAAAAATTTTTAAAAGAGATTATGTATACAGCACTGTGTAAAACAAGGCAGGTTAGGTATGCGAGCACTTGTACATTCTTAATAGAAGTCTTTACCTGAAGGTAAAACCCAATAAAATGTACCCTATAATGTGCTATGGACTCTATGTTGATTTACCTGGGTTACCCCGTCAGCAGAAACCAACTTTACCAGGTACACACTACGCTTATATATTTAGTGCATATAAAAATGCATATAAAGAAGTACTGAATTCATTAGGGCACACTTTTTCTTTAAAAAGTTCTTTGTTAACCATGGGATATACTGATTGCAAATAAAGGAAGTTATGGCACTCTGCTGATGCTTATAAAGGGAGAGAAAATCCTTAACGTGAGCCTACAATTTCAATGAAAAAAAAAGCATAAATAGAAGGGTTGGCTGTACTCAAATATACATTAGCAACATATTTCAAAGAATCTTCTTGCTTTCACCGATATAGAAATACTCACCAAAAGAGATGTTATTTGATTTAATTGAAGTCCATGAGGACAGGTCTGGGAATAGATGGCTAAAAATTATGGGTCTTGGGGGCGGGGGGGAGGGGAGGTGCGTGGATCTCAGTTTTTCCTTATCTGGGGATTTTTAAACAGAACATTTTTTGCACATTTCCCTTAAAAGTTTCACGGACCTTTCATATGTGGGATTCTTTTCCCCGTATTTAGGTTTCAGGATTAGTTGCCGTCTTAAAAAAATATTTAATTCCCTTTGCTCTGTGACATGGCTTAATGAACCCAGGCTGAGTCTCTTTAGGAAATGTAAGAACTTCTTGACAACTGAGAAGTCTCCCAGACACTCATCCCCGCCAGAGTTTTCCAAAACCACACGTAAGCTGAGGCCACGAGGTGCCTGCATCAGACAAGAAAAGAAGAACACGGCTTCTCTCCTCCACCTCCGTTATATTTGAGGGAGGAGAAGTGTGTTTATTGCTCAGTCTCGCTGAGTGGTTAAATGTCCCTATTGTGCAAATCCTGAGGCCTTTGAATGCAAATTATGGGTGCAGCGGACATTCTCTATAATTTCCAACGGTCTGATCTACTCTATTTGTCCTTGGTAACCACCCACCTTTGAGAATTGCAAAAAGCCATGCTCGTTATTATTTTTAATAAGGCCGTTGCATTAAACCTTGGTGGAAGTCCTCTAGTGATTTTTCTTTCCCTCAAAATCTATATCGCCGTTAAAAGCATTTCATTAAGACTCTGCCTTTATAAGGAGGGAAGAGAAGAGGAGGAATGGTTGATATTAGCTGCAACGAAATGCTTTTTAATCCCCAAATTAAAAATAATAATATTAACCTAACAAAATAACAGATATCAACCTAACAAAAAATAGCAATATTAACTGAAAAGAGCTGCCTGCCTCTTTGCCTCGGACCCTTGATTTCTAGGGCGTGGGGCTGCTGATGAGGGGGGCGCCTGAGTGGGAGGCGATGCAGGTGGGCCTGCAAACTGCAGCAGCTGGAAGGCAGGGAGCCCTGGCCGGGTCTGCGCGCACCCACTGGGGGGGGGCAGGTGCCTTCCCCCCGGGGCCAGGGGGCCTTCCTACGCTCCCAGCACCCAGACAAGTCGCCCACGGGTTTCAGGAGCAGGTGGCAGGGGCCACCATGTGACCAGTGAGGGAAGAAACAGCCCCGTCTCCCCTGCCTGTGCTGGGGCCCCCAGGCTCTCCCCAGCAAACGCGCCCTCCCACTCCTTAAGCGGCAGAGTGACCCCGCTTCTCTCGCTCGCTGCTGCTGCCTCCTCCTGCCTGAGCCGCGCACCGAAGGGAGCGCGGGCGGGTGCGCGGGCCCCGGGAAGGGCCGCCTCCAGCCCCGGAGGCCCGGCCTGCTCGCCTCGCAGCACCTGCAGGGCTCCTCCGGGTCCGCGGGTTTCCCTCCCCTCGGGCGCCCTCTGGCGCTGCTCTGGAGAAACTCACCCGGGGCCCGCGCGGCGGCTCTGGCTGCGAGAGCCGCGAAGGGGGCTGCTGGTTCGGGGCCCATCGCCCCCCCGAAACGTTGGGCCCGGCTCTGCCCCAGTGTGCCAAGGCTGCGGAACCCCACGGTTGCCCTGGGCAACCTGTTAGACGCCGGTGACCTTCCCCAAATAGGCTTGTGTGAGACTCCAGATCTCAGGGAGAGCAAGGAGGTCCCACGACTTCCAGAACCATCTTTTGCCTCTCTCTACATGCACACGTACCTGTTTTCTTTATTCATCCACAAGGTCTCCAATGCATTAGTCTTAAACCCACGTGTGGGTTTTTTTTTTTTTTTTTTTTGATGTTTATGACATTAGACCCGAATCGAGATGGGACTGTGAGGGGGGGTTGCAGATGTCATGGAAATCATTAATGAGGGGGCCACCTGGGTGGCTCAGTGGTTGAGCATCTGCCTTCGGCTCAGGGCATGATCCTGGGGTCCTGGGATCGAGTCCCCGATCCGGCTCCCCACAGGGAGCCTGCTTCTCCCTCTCCCCCCTATCCCTGCCTCTCTCTGTGTGTCTCTCATGAGTAAATAAAATCTTTAAAAAAAATCATTATTGAGTATAAATAAAAGAGATCATACTGGATAGTCTGGGTGGGCCTGACTCAATCAGCTAGAAGCCAATGAAGGCCTGGCTGAGACTTCCCAGGGAGGGAGAGACAGGGAAGAAATTCCACCTGTGGACAACAGCTCCGGCCCTGCCCGTCGAGCTCCGCTCTACTTCTGATCTTCTCTTCCTAATTGCCTGCCCTACAAATTTCGGACTTGCTTGGCCAGCTCCCACAATAGTATAAGCCAATTCCCTGTAAAATCTTTTAATATATAGACGGGTTCTGCATCTCTGGTTGAACCATAGCTATACAACTCACGTGGCTTAAATCAGAAAAGGTATTAAGGAAATTCACAGTACTAGAAGATTCCATCCAAATTCCCCCTGTCAGGCAGCAGATACTTTCTGAATGTCTACTGGCGGTAGGCATGAGGCACTGTGTTCCGGAGATGCAACCAGGAGCAGAGCTGATGGGATTTCTCCCCTAATTTGTAGCTCCCCAGATTTGTATCTGCTACTAAGGTCAGTGATTGAGAGAGGTATTGGTTATAATAGTTGGTGACGCTCTCTCACACGCACACCCAGTTCCATGTGGCAATTGGAACTATTCAAACCTGGACCAGAAGCTGGCTCGAATTAATGGTTTGCTGTGGATGCTACTGGTGGCATGCTTGGAGCTATACAAAAGTATAGGAGAAGGAGGAACAACCAGGAGAACCAGACAGCAGTCTTTGCCTCAAGGGCCCTCAGTCTATCACCATGGAAGGTAAAAGGCTCATTTATCCCATTGCCAAACACCCTGAGTCATCCACCCCCACAGCTCGTTTTCCTCTCGCTTGCTGTTTCTATATAAGGCAAAGGGGTGACACTTCCTGATAGTGGATCAGAGCTGCAGAATGTTGGCAAAAGCAAATTCAAACACCCCTAGGAAAAGGGAGTCTTCTCTCTAGATTCATCAGCAGAACCACTGTTCCTGGGCCAGACTGAAAAGCCCAATAAAAGACCTCAATCCTTCTCCAAAATCTCCTACCCCTGCCTCAAGGCTCATGGCTTATTCCATGATGGCATTAATCCAGTGCATTGCAATCCAACAAACGTTTAATGAGTACCTTCCATGCTACGAGTTCACCCTCTACAGCCTTGTGTCCTGAAATAGCTTTTGTAATCACCAGTAGCCTGCAAATAAATTGCTATATGTAGTGATACCTTTCATGGGTATCCTGTTGACATAATTTTTTATCTTCTGGGTTACTTTCTACTTGATAGTCACACCTACGCCTGGGCTGGATCAGAATTCTCTCCTAATTTTACCTCTCCTTCTTCTTAGCCTCTTTGGAAGAATTTTCTTCTCGTCCCAATCCTCATGATTGCCAAGTAGGGGGGTGTTCAAGGGCTCTGGATGGGTCACCCTATTGTCTGAAGCCATTCTGTATTCTCAAGAGATGAACCATACGCCGTGATCCCACATAAACACCTCAGGCTTGGACCTCTCTCCTGAGCCCGTGTATTACATTGATGTGGACACTTAGGTGCACCACGAGCACCTAAGTTCATTCACCAAATGAACGTCCCTCTGTGCTAATCTGTTGCTCATCCTCAAAGCCCTAGCTGATGCCATGAACTGTGTCTGCCCAAAAGCCCATGCCAGGAACTCAAGAGGCAGTCCAGATTTCCTCTTGCTGACCTCGCACAGCCAATTGTATCTGTATCTGGCTTTATCACCTCACTACAGAATGTCTCTGGTGTCTGCTCCTCCTCCCCATCCTTACTGTAGGCGCTTTAGTCTAGGCCTTTCACATTTCACATCAGGGGCAAATGGTCTTTTAATGATACATCCGGCTCCCTATCTCTGCCTTCTCCCGTTGTTCTTTCTAAAATGCAAATCCTCTTATGACACCTTCCTATTTTAGAAGTGTCAATGGTTTCCTGAAAGATTTCCTTGACTCTCCTCCCCACCCCACCCCCACCCACTCCGGGGGGTCCTACTCTTGGTTCCCTCTGCATCCTAACTTATCCCATATCATAGCACTTAGCACATGTAGCGTTTTCTTCTTTGATGAAATATCCCAAACAAAGAGAATTGTGCAAAACAGAATGTAAAAAATACCCACGTCCTCGCCATCCAAATTGGACAAATCTTTGATGTACTGATGTCGCTGCTTTTTATTTTTAATTTTTCTTTAAAGATTTTATTTATTTATTCATGAGAGACACACACACACAGAGAGAGAGAGAGAGAGAGAGGCAGAGACATAGGCAGAGGGAGAAGCAGGTTCCCTGCAGGGAGCTGGGTGCAGGACTCGATCCCAGGACCCCAGGATCATGCTCTAGGCAGAAGGCAGATGCTCAACCTCGGAGCTACCCAGGTGCCCTCATTGCTTTTTTTTTAAAAGAATTTAGCCCTGATAAAAATAGTCAAGGTCCCCCTGTGACCCATCCTTTGTGGAAGCCACCGCCGTTCAAGTTTGGGATTGGTTTTATTATTTAGCTCTGCACTTGACTGTTATATCCCCAAGAATAGCTTCTCTGTCTTGTTCAACCAGAGGAAAGTAAATAAAAGGATTGAGTGAAAGGTTTGTTGAACAATTGTATGAATGGATGGATCCACGTCTACAACTCTTGTGGACCATTCTTTGTCACATCTCTGAAAATTTGCCCAGTTAACATCCAATGCTTTTAGAAGCATTTGATTTTAATAAGTTATCCCTGCTCTCCAGAAGTGTTCCTCCTAACCAGTGCTTCTCTACATTGACTGCACACTGGAATCAACAGGGGAGATATTAGAGTACTAATATCTGGATCCTGCCCCTTCAGCAATCCTGATTAATGGGTGAGGTGCCTCCTAGGCATGGGTTGTTAAAAGCTCCCAGGTGCTCGTAATGTACAGACCAGGCTAAGAACCTCTCTTACCTCCTACCTGGCATCATTATCACCAGCAGCATCATTACCGCCAGCACCAGCAATTGCTCACACTAACTAGATGCTGTTTGTGTGCATTATCCTATTGATTCCTCACCACAATCTAAATATTTTTATTATCCCCATTTTACAGATGAAGAAAGTGACACTCGGAGGGGTCAAGTCAACTTGCCCAAAGTCAAATTAGCCGTTCTCTGCTGTTCTCACTCTACCATCAGTTTCTACTATGACCATAGTTCCATCCCTTAATTTAGCTATGGCTCTTACAAAGCCCAGGATTAATAGAATTTCAAATACCCTAAAGAAAGTCACTGAAGCCTGATATTACCAGCGCTCTCTAAGATGCTGAGCTTTAAGTATTAACCCTGCCTCTTTCTTGAGTCGCTTGCTGAAGCTTGCCATAAACTCCTTGCCTGAGCAGCCGCCAGAGACTCAAAAAGGTGGAGTCCTTCCTGCCGTCGCCCACCACACCCTCTTTGACTATAGGAATTATTCCTCTCAATTACATTCTTTAGCACTCTGTTCCTCCCTCCCTTATCATACTGGCCTGCCTTTCCCATTGTTCCCTGCCTCTTGTTCTCCTTCTCCTGGAGGACATGGAACCATCCACCAAAAATATGGAAGACTGACGACTCAAGACCACACTGCTGCCTCTTTATTCTCCTTCTGCTCTTTTTAATTAAGCAAGTGCAGGAGGAAAATACACATCGGTATTTGCTCTGTATACTGATTTCTTTATGGGCCTAATGCACATGCTTAACAAAAGTGTTCCAAAAACAGGATTTTGCTGTAGGAGAAAGCAAATTGCATCATCTTAGAATCAGAGGCCCTTACAGTTTAAAGGAATCTGGGAGATCACCTAGCCCAGGGGTACTGCAATAACAGAAGTACTCAGGAGTGAAATAGGCAGCACTGCCTCACTAGTTAGGCAGCGGACAGTGAGGAGATTAGTGTTCAATTTGGGGAACATAGTACTTCCTGTTGTGCAAGTCTACTGCCTGCAATCACATAAGAGATCACAGGATTGTAAGCCTATCGCTCCAAGGAAGAGGCCGCTATAGACCATGTGCGGCCAAGTATCAAGAGAAAGAGATGAGCTCAAGAAAGAATGACTGTTTCACAAGAAGAGAGAAAGGAGATACATTCCAAAATTTGAGACCTGATAAATTTAGTCAAGGGACCACTTCATGATTCCTAATAATACTGAGAAAACATTCGACCCAAAGCAATTTAGGGAAAGGAATCAGACTAATGATGTGGTGCTCAAAAATAGCTTTCTGTTGGATAAAAAGACTCAGGGTAAAATCCTATGAAAGGAGTGACCGTGCCACCAAAGCGGACAGCAATGTGAAGTTGAGATGAGACGTGGAGCGCGGCAGAGGCAAGAGAGCAAGGACACAGAGATTAAATCATTTCTCCGAAGCAACTTAACAACAACAATGAAATGATGGGTGTCATTGCTGGCTCATAGAATTGGCTGGAAGCAGATAGAGGAGAAAATTACTGTTGGTTTGAAAGAGACGATTGGAGAGTTAATATTTTTTTTAAATATTTTATTTATTTATTCATGAGAGACAGAGAGAGAGAGAGAGAGAGAGAGGCAGAGACATAGGCAGAGGGAGAAGCAGGCTCCATGCAGGGAGCCCGATGTGGGACTTGATCCCAGGACCCCAGGATCACTCCCTGGGCCGCAGGTGGTGCTAAACCGCTGAGCCACCCGGGCTGCCCAAGAGTGTTAATATTTTACAAGCAAGAAGTGGGCTGAGAGAGCCATGCATCTCTCTAGGAGAACATGTTCCCCAACACTCATTTCATATTTAACCCAGGAAATTAATGAAAAAGGAAAAGACTTCCAGAGCTTCCAGAGACGGAACCAAAGGTCATGTTGAACTCTGGGCTCTGTTACTGACCAGAGGTCACTATGCATCTCACAATATTCTCTTTTCCAAAAGGGAGTGTGTTTTGTGGTTGTCTGTCCCTGTGGCACTGTTGCGTATTGGGTGTGGGGGAAGGTAGAGAACGTCGCTTTAGTTGACGGGTCTCTGGACCACAATAAGCTTCATCCTGCTCTGATGGAGATGCCACCTCTAGCACATCCCCCTCATACCCTCCCGGAGATCCTGGACGAAGAGCTGTATGCAATGACTAGTTGGGACTTTGGACAAGCTCCCCTGGAGAGGTGTTTGTAGTTGTATGTGTGTTCCAGGGTGGACTGTTGCGGAAACTTTTCCACTCATCACATAGGCACTTATGGGGCCTCTATACGGCAAGCCCCCTTGCGATTACTCAGCCCTGTGGGCAGTTCTGGCTAGAGGGCTGTGGTCAGGCACAGTGACTGTCACTTCTGGGCCAGAGCATTTAGAAGCTGGTGTGGGAATGGTCAGCTTTCTCTTTGCCTGCTGCGAGACCAGGAAGGCATTTATTGTGATGGCAGCATCCTAACACCAACACGGGCTAGACTCCTGCATTGCCACGTGGACAAGAGGCATCCTGGAAAGTGACCCAGCCTGCGCCGTATAAGTAAAGCCACTGAGGTTTGGAGCATATTTGTTACTGTGGCTTTGCCTAAAAAAATGATATTTTGACTTCTGGTGTGTCATTTTGTTATCCACATGACTGAGGCCCAGGTTGCTGTGGCTGACCATGTTATTGATCTCACTGGAGAGACAGACCCAATAATTGGCCGAGTGCCACTCCGAAAACCATTCACCAGGCAATAAGAATGGGTTTTCATTACTACTGAGGGCCCAGAAAATAAATATTCATGTGTGAGCCTTCTCTCACTCATTCTCTCAACAGTATTTATTGAGCTTTTACCATGTACCAAACATTTATGGGCACTAGAGATATGGTGCCCAAGAGACATGAGGTCTGTAGTCCTATAGAGCTGACATTCCAGTTGGAGATGATCAGGAATGAAAAGGACAATGAGATCATTTCAGAATGAATAACTGCTCCTAAGAAAATAATTGGAGCACAGTAGTAGAGAGTGAGTGGGTGGTCAGGAAAGGTCTCTAGAAGGGGGTGGCGGTTAAGCTAATAACAGGAAGTAGCCCTGTGAAGATCTGGCGGTGGAACTTCCAGACAGAGGGAACAGTAGCTGCAAAACTCTGAGGTGGACATGTTCTTATTTGGTGGCCTTGAGTTTTCAGTTTGATGGGAATTTGCTTTGGCTGGAATGTCATGAATGGAGAATAGAGAGAGTGAAGTCAGAGATAGATAGGGGATCACCTAGGGCCTTTTAAGCCATCACAAGGTGGCTGGATTTTATTTGAAGAGCAATGGAGGGACGCCTGGGTGGCTCAGTGGTTGAGCATCTGCCTTTGGCTCAGGGCGTGATCCTGGAGTCCCAGGATCGAATCCCACATTGGGCTCCCTGCATGGAGCCTGCTTCTCCCTCTGCCTGTGTCTCTGCCTTTCTATATCTCTGGGTCTCTCATGAATCAATAAATAAAATCTTTTTTTAAAAAATGAAGAGCAATGGAAAGCTGTTCAATGACTTGAAAGAGAAAAGGTACAAGATTTGATGGAGGCTGATTAGCAGGATGCTATGCCTCAGTGAGAAAGGATGGGGCAATAATGGGTACGTGTTGAAGAAACAACCCTCGCAGATGGTTTACATGGTACAAATGAGAATAAGAGAGAAAGGAATAAAGAACAACCTGTGGATTTGCAGCTTGAGTAACTGAAAATGAATAGTGTGGTGCCATTTCCGGAGATGGGAAGGCTTGGAGAAGCCTGGACTGGGGGCCTCACGGAGGGTGTGATGTTAAGAATTCTCAGTTAGAGATGCCAACAGACATTCACGTGACTACAAGAGGGAAGCAGGTGGAGTTTCAGGGCAAGGTTTGGCCTGGAGATATAAATTTGGGGCCTATCAGTTTATAAATGTTATTTAAAGCCACGGAACAGGATGAGATCACTTAGGGAGAGAGTGTAAATACAGACGAGGTCCCAAGACTGGGGTCTGGGATCCAACATCTATCTAGAGGTCAAGGGGAGGAGAAGCCATTCTTCCAGAATACTGAGACCTTTTCCACTCCAAAGGGCTGTTTGCTTTTTAAAAGATGTCCTAAGACATATAGATTTTTCCACATATCTTAGTAATAAATGTTACATCAGAGTCTCCTGTGAGTGTTAAGTCACATGTGTCACTGTGAGGAAGCAGCTGTAGTAGAATGGAAAATGTGTGACACCGAGGGTCAGAAAACCCTAGGAGCTTTCAAACACTTGGCTACTCACTAGTGATGTGACAAGAGTTAAGTCACACATTCTCTGGGCCTCAACTTCCTCTGCCATAACTCGAGAGTAATGAAGGCTCCTCGTTGGGCTGGTGTCTAAATTAAAGAAGGTAATGGAGGTAAACGTGTTTTGCACACTCCATGATTACACTGTCCCTTACAGGAGCCACTAACCACATGCCATTTACACTAAGATGAAATCAAACTAAATTTTCAGGTCTTCAAGACTCTGAAGACATAATGTATAAATACAATGTGGGATCCAGGACTGGATCCTAGAACAGATGAAAGGTCAGTAGTAGAAAAGCTGGTGCAATCTGAATAAAGCCTGTAGGTTAGGGATGCCTGGGTGGCTCAGCGATTGAGTGTCTGCCTTCAGCCCAGGCTGTGATTCCAGATCCAGGGATCGAGTCCCGCATGGGGCTCCCTGTGTGGATCCTGCTTCTCCCTCTGCCTATGTCCCTGCCTTTCTGTGTGTGTGTGTCTCTCATGAATAAATAAATAAAATATTTTTTTTAAAAGCCCGTAGGTTAGTTAATAGTATCATACTAAGGCTGATTTCTTCATTTTGACAAATGCAGTGGGGGTTGTGTAAGTTGTCAACGTCCCAGGGAAGCTGCAAGGAAAATAGAGGAAAACTCTCTGTGCTTCCACAATAAAAAGTTAAACAAAAATTCAGTTGGTCTGGTCACACGGGCCAGACTAGTCAAGTGCCCATTAGTCCCATCAGTGGTGCTTATATGGACTATTTCCATCACGGCAGAAAGTTCTATTGCACAGGGTTGGCTACAGCATTAAAGAAATCTATGGTTCTACTGGGCAAGGCACTGACCATAGCACCGTGCCTTAAGATGATTTCTGTGGAAGAGATTCAAGGGCTTTGGTGAAAGCCTTGAAGTCATGTCTAGAAATAAAAGTTCTGTCTGCTCTCCCACACCCAAATTAGACTAACTTCTGTTCTTTCCTCCAATAGATGACAGGGTTAAACCAAATGATCTCTAAAGTACCTTTTACAGTGAACGTTCTATGGATCCTGGACAAAGAACACAAAAGGAAATGGCTCATTATCTCAGTAGCCCATGGAGTAAAGTGCTCCTACGGCAAAATCTGAGTATGTGGGGTGGGAGCTGGCAGCGATTCCCTGCCCCTACTGGATCTGCCTGGGTGCCGAGTTTTAATGAGTGGGCAAGGGGACGAGAATAAATAGAAGATAATTTTTTTCAATGTGAGAAACATCCTACTCTCTGCTGTTTTTGTGCTCATCACTCCTTGTTTAAAAAAAAAAAAATGAAATAACTCAGGTCAGACTGCATAGGGATTTAGAAAACACTATTGACCAGGGAAGTTAGTGACTATTGATTTTTCTCCTCTTCATACCCCAGTGAGCAGTCAGTAATAATCTGCTGTTCTAACGAAGCACTTTTCATCCAAAGACATTTCAGATGAAGCATGACTATTAACCCATTTACTTCACCATGTTCATTGACAGTTAGATATGGTCTTTTCATATCTACTATTTATAAAGAAAAAACATGAGATTATGTCACTGTTGAGAGGAAGATAATCTGGTGCCTAAGTAGAATGTACATACATATATGCAAGGTTCCGTTCCCCTTGAATCATCTTGGAATACTGACCAAAATTAATTTTTAGTTTTTCATCAGATTAATAGTTATTAAATATATCTGAAATTCTGACCACTATGTATTTACCTATTTATCTCGTTCTTCATAAAGGGTATATCAGTTAGGATTCTTGGCTAAAAGCAAAAGAGACTTTTTTCTGGCAAATTTAAGCCAAAGGGATTCTTACACCATGCATCTCCTGGGAGACTCGTCTTGGGATTCCCTAATTCCCTCAAAGGAAACTGGAATGCCAATAGACAAGAGCAGGTGGAAAGGAAGGAATGCCCACTACCAAGTTCAACCTATCTATATTTTTATGCACATTCATCCTTTTTATAAGTTAAGTATAATCTGAATGTGTTAAGTGTGGAACTTTTTAATTTAAATTACAGCACACACACTCCATCTGTGTTTGTGTGAGTTCATCAGAAAAGGTACATGCGGTCATTGATATTCATCGTCTTCAGTTAAGCAGCAAATAAAGATCCAAGTAAAAGCCCTTGATCTCCAAACACTCTACTTCCAACAGAACAAATTAGAAATATGAACAAAGGAATAGAGATCAGTATAATGTGTCATTTGTTTAATAAATATTATTTTGATGTGTTAGTAAGTCCTGTAATAGAAACTGTTGTTCAAACACCCAACTATTGGGTTGAACAAATGTTCAAAGAGGCACTTTCTATCAATAACTTGATAGTTAATGATCACTAACCGGGGGATATATGATATTGCTAGCAGGAAGGTCATGAGAGGACTGCTGTTCTCAAATGTACTCTTGCACCCATATGTACCTGGAATCCACATTCTCACCTGTACTTTCATAGCTGTTGCTTATAAGCTGATCTTATAATAACTTTTAAAAGTTTAAGAGAATTCCTTCTGTCCTATCCAAGCTTTGAAGAAGGAGATATTATTTCTCCTTGTTACAGTATTTGAGTTTGCTTTAACAGCACGTTAGGGCAATAATGTTATTTCTCCATGTGCACCATTGTTACAGACTTCTCCACCACCCCTTAGAAATTTTTAGTTGCATTTGTTAAAAACCAAACTGCCGTGAAACTGCATGTTATTTTATTCATCTTGAGATTAACGGTGTCTTCCTAAGAGAAATGCAAACATTTGTCACATTTCAGAGGAATGACTGAAAGTAGCCAAGCAGATTCCAGAACTGTCACTGAGCGTTAAGATATGTTTCTGAGGGAAGGGTGGTGGTGTTTGTCTTTCACATCCTTTTCTACAGGTGTGCCACCCAGAAAAGACCCAGGGAGCCATCGATGGCACCAACTCCCTCTCCCAGGAGATGCAAAACCACCAATGACATTGCTAGTCAAATTCAGTGTTCTGATAACTCAGAGACTATACCAGGGACACACTAAGCTGAAATAGCCACCTCTCCTGCATTACAGCATCTTCAATATCCTTTTAAGAAGAGTGTTTTGGGAGGGGCACCTGGATGGCTCAGTGGCTGAGCATTTGCCTTTGGCTGAGGGTGTGATCCCGGGGTCCTGGGATCAAGTCCCGCATAGGGCTACCCACAGGGAGTCTGCTTCTCCTTCTGCCTGTGTCTCTGCCTCTCTCTCTCTGTCTCTCCTGAATAAATAAATAAAATCTTTTAAAAAAGAAGAAGAATGTATTGGGAAATCACTTGGTATTCTTGACATTGACATTTCCTGTGGAAGGCTAACACTGAAAATCTATCAGATGACACCTTGGCAAGGATTGCTGATGGCTCACCCATGCTGCCTCTGCTCCAGGAACCTAGGGAAGTGTGAGGGAGCAGCTCTGAGAAGGGGTGATTGCCACAAAAAAACCTGATCCCAGGTCAAGTCAATCTGGCAGCCCTCGGTTGGGTGTCACAGTCAAGAGATAGCAAGGCCACTGTTGGTATCAGGCAGGAAGGTAAAAAAAGTCAGGGTTAGGACAGAATGAGGTGTAAGGCCCCTCAAAACTCCTGGTTGCTGGATACTTTTACATAGGATAACTGAGATTCCTCATAGCTGAAGGGAGTAGAGCCTTCCCCAACCAGGCCCAAGAGAACTTACCCAGAGAAGGGAGAAGGAGAGCACTAATGAGAGAGCAGTAGGATTTAAAAACCCAACATCTGAAGGTGATACTTGCATTCCCAACTGTTCCTCTACCAAGCATACCGCTGCCTCAGGGCCTTTGAACTTGCTCATCTTTCAGAAAAGAAAACTGTTGCTCCAAGATCCACAAATATCCTCCCTGGTCTCATTCAAGTCTCTCCCCATGAAAGAGGCCCTCTCTAATCACACTATTAACACCTTCTATACTGTCTACTCATCCTACGTAATTTTTCTACATAGCTCTAGCATCAGCATACATATTAAATATTTATTTGAAAATGTAGAACTCAAGCTCTCTGAGAGCAGGAACTTAGGGTGTTTTTTCCATTCCTGTGCCCCTAGCACTGAGTATCATTCTTGGCTGGTGCTCAAGAAATTGCAAAATCAACCCTGCATACTTACGTGAGTTTGATTTACATGGTACAATCCTCTTGTGTTTGGGATCTAATTACATGATTCTTCTTTGATTTTGTAAAATATTTCAGTATACGGTACAGTCCCTGTCTCTCTCTGCTTTTCCTCTACTCCCTTCCTTCTGACTCCCACCCATGCCCAAGCTTGGCCATCAATAAAATATTTTTGCATAATTCATTCATGAATCTGTTCAATAGTTTTTGGATACTCACAATGTGCTAAGCATAATGCTAAGTGCTGGGGATTTAATAGCAAAGCAAGAAAAAGAAACAATTGCTGCCAAGAAGAGAGTTATGGTCTAATTGAAGAAGCCAGGAATTAATTTTTAAAAGCTCACAAATACACGGAAATCACCACTTGGTGGGGGCTGCTAGGACAGATGTGTGCTCTGAGTGCTGTTCGCGAGGGATGAGATGGTCAAGGAACCCGGGGAAGACTCCCATGAGGACATGATGAGGTCCTTCCATGGTGACAAAGGGTTTCAAAGGCTCAAGAAAGGCAGAAGGGCAGTGTGGCTGTAGAAGTAGGTAGGGGGCACATCGTGCAGGGCCTGGAAAGTGATGCTGGGGACTTTAGCCATTATCCTGAGATATGAAGAGCCATGGGACTCCTCTGAAGGGTCTGGTAAATAAGTGGAAAAGGAGAAAGAGAAAATGAGAGAGAAAAGTGGTCACATGGGTGGAAATTCAGGAGGTCCAGGTTAGACATTGGGATCCATTCTTATAAAAGATTCAAAGATGGGGTATCTGGGGGGCTCCGTGGGTTGGTTAAGTGTTGGACTCTTGAATTTAACTCAGGTCTTGATCTCAGAGTCATGAGTTCAAGCCCTGCATTAGGCTTCATGCCCAGAGTGGAGTCCACTTTAAATAAATGAATAAATAAAACAATAAATAAAGAAAACAAAACAAAGATAAACAATCCCTGTCCGCAAAAGCTTAAATTCAGAATGCCCATTTGCTAGATAAAAGAAAAAAATCAAACATAATGATTCCTGGTCAAAGTCTCCAAAAGATAGTCACAAAATATCCTTATGGAACTAACTTTCTGACCAAGATCAGTGGATCCCTAGATGATCCCTAACCAACCTGTTGAACCCTAGTATTTTCAAATAACAAGAAAATAAGATCTTCAAAGAATTAAATTTAAGTTTTCTGTGATTATAACATGGCGGATGGAGGGGAAAAAAAAAAAACAACAACCTCATCTGCCATTTGCCTCTTCTTGGTGTCAGCTTCTGCCTCTTGAGGTTTTGTAATGAAAGGCTCTGGGTTTGGTTGATCTGGACAAACCCACCGGTCAAGTTCATTGCCAGCATTAACAATAATAAATGAAACCATCAATTTTACTACAGAAGCACAAGGGCACTTAGTGCCTTCGATGTGAGGGATATTATCCCTCTGTGAAATAGCTTGAGAAAATAAAAAATGTTATCTTATGTCAGACTCATTTAATGTGTATTCATTTATTTGACTTTAAAGTTATTTAAGGGATAAAGGGGTTCATCTTTAATCTTCCTCCAGCATGGCGGAGCATTACTAAATAAATCTGAAATAGACAATAAGGATAGAAGACAAGGAGGCGGAATTAAGAAGTGAAAAGGGGGAAGTTACTGCGCTATAGTAAAAACATTAGAAAAAGGATTCCTTAATACTCTTAGATTGGTTGATGTGGCCATAATTTTTTTTTCTCAAACAAAACAATACGAAACAAAACAAAAAGGTCTGAGTGTGGATCTAGGGAGGCATAGGGAAAGGGAGACAAGATCATAACACTCTCCTTTTGGGGGGAGTCCCTCCCTGCCCCTCCTTTATGCGTATTGAAGATAAGGAGCATGAAAACCATAACCCCAACCACCACCAGCGTGGTGTGGGTTTTCTGTAATGTCGGACTTCATTTTAGTGACTATTTAGTATTTTCTTAATCTGGCACACCTTTTATCTGACATCCTGGAACATTTCCCTGTTCCTTCTTTATTATTTCCTTCCCCACTAATGATGTTTCTGGAACTGAAGTCTGTTCTTGAAATGGGTTCTCTTCATTAACAGAGGGAGCACTGGGTTTGATTTATATGCAAAACCCTTGGGATGACTTTTGTGCTTAGATGTCAAAGAAATTCTCCATCTCCTTCTAAACCATTAATTTTATCATTATGGAAATAGCTTCCATAATTGATAAAACATTGTCAACTGAGTTTGACAGACTATTAAAACACTTCTGAAGATTTGTAATCTCGAGCTCCTGTCTCTTGGGGCTTGCTTAAAACACGCACACCCATATTTATATTCTCTCTTAAATGTCAATGGAAAAAATCTTCGAGATAAGGTCATTGTAATGCACACAGACAGTGATCAAGAGTAATTTCCCTCCTGTCCTGGCCAACTCATGTTATTATTAATAAAACAGGGTAAGCCATTCATCTTTTCCCACTAACTGAGAAAGTTAAAGCTCTATCATAAATGGGAAGAGGACCACCCTGTAAAAGGCATAGCCTGTTGTGAAGTCTGGAGGGGGGGGGGGTCTACTTTTTAAAAAAAAAAATTTTTTTTTGTTAAAATTTTTTTTTAATTTTTATTTTTTTAAAGATTTTATTTACTTATTTGAGAGAGCGCGCACATGAGCACAAGCAGGGGGAGGGACAGAGGGAAAGGGAGAAACAGACTCTCCACTGAGCAGGGAGCCCCACGTGGGGCTCGATCCCAGGACTCCAAGATCACGACCTAAGCTGAAAGCAGATGCTTAACTGACTGAGCCACCCGGGTACCCCTAAAACATCTTTACTTTTTTAATTAAATCTTTTTTTACTTTTTAAATTAATTTTTTTAAAATTTTGAGATAATTGTAGATTGGTTATAAGAACTAAAAGAGATCCCATGTGCCCTGTACCCAGTGGCCCCCAAGGATGACATCCTGTAAAAACTATGGAACAATATCTCAACCAGATTATTGACATGGATATTATTCAGATTTCTTGTTTCATTTGTACTCATAAGTGTGTAAGTTCCATGCAATTTTATCACACGTGCATACCTGTGTATGCGCCACCACAGTCAAGAACAGGACAGTTCCAACACTGCAAGGATCCCTCATCTCATTCTTTTATAGTCACACCCATCGACCTCCCCCCACCCCCAATGGGGTATCCACTTTTCTCAGAGCTTTTTTTTTTTTAACTTTTCTGCATAATAAAGAGAAACCAAGTTTGTGACGATTATTTGCCCTCAGTGAAAGCATCTGAGCTTTTAGAAAAAGATGTCCCCTGGTGATGGATGCAGCCAGAGCTTGATTTCTGAACATGAGTTTCGGTCCTCACAGATCTACCTGGATGATAGGCACTTTTGTGCAGGGTGCAGCCTTCACAAATGTAGGCTGTGGCTTTGTGTTCAAGGCAACAACAGTTAAGAAAAGAGGTGTTCTGTGTTAGTAAGCTTCAATTTTTTTTTTTTTTGCAAAATCCCATTTATATTATTCCATTGAAATGATGAATTTTCAGGTAAATCAAGAAGTTGCTTCCAATTGCTCAATCTCGAGGGTTTCTTGGGAAGTTATGAGTGAGAGCGTCCAAGGTGCATGAGCAGCTTCTAGTTGGGACTAGGATAGTATCATTCTCTGGAATTTTGTACTTAGAGCAAAATGGACTATAAGAATATCCAGAATTCTTTGTTTTTAAATATGGGAAGTCAGCTTGAGTTTCTATCCTTTGCTACAAGCTGATTTTATACACACACTCTCTTTTTCTCTCTCCCAGGCTGCTCCCAGGCTGACTCTTCCCATCTGCTACTGTAGGCATTTTTGCCCATCTGATATAATATGCTGGAAAGTAAGTCCTCAAATCCAGCTCAATGGCTCCATAAAATATGGTCTTCCTGTCACCCCTAGTGCTTAAATCATTTGTTGTCAAACTGGGTGGCTTTCAGAGTTGACATTTACTGCTGTTTGCTGCAAAAGAGATTGTAGCCTCAAAGAGAGGGCCAGAACTGTCATTAAGCACTGCCAACTATGAGAACAAAGGACTTGGTTAATTTTTTGTGATTTTGTTGCTGCCCTATGGTTCTTAAGATGGATCATTTTTAAATAATGGATTTCCAGCAAGAGACACTCATGAAGTGTTTACCCAGTGGTCCCAATGGCCTCATGCCTACACAGACACTCAAAGCCATACAAAGAAATATTAAAAGACCCTTTATCTTCCCTCTCGCTGTGCTCGATTCAGCAGCACATACACCATCTTCCCTCTCCCTATTCCTGCCCTCCCCCCCACTTCTCATGTTCTTTCATAGTTTTTTTTTTGTTTTTGTTGTTGTTTTTTTTTCAAAATCTCTAGGTTAGATCCAACATGGACAGGTAATAGGAATGAATTTAAAGAAGCTTTCAAGATTCCATTTGACAAAGATAAATCCAGTGACTTATATGTTTATGGCACTATGATAATTGATCATTGCTTTGGTAGATATCAGAATGAATCTCTTCTTTCAAAAGGGAAGAAACTGGGACACCTGGGTAGCTCAGCGGTTAAACATCTGCCTTTGGCTCAGAGCATGATCCCAGGGTCCTGGGATGGAGTCCCTGTATCAGGCTCCCTGCAGGGAGCCTACTTCTCCCTCTGTCTATGTTTTTGCCTCTCTGTGTCTCTCATGAATAAATAAATATAATATTTTTAAAAGGAGGGGGAACTAATATTTATCAAGCATTCCCATGAGCCAAGCACTTTGCATTTGTTATTTCATGCTGTCCTCATGGAGACTCTGATATTATGGTACTAAGATTTTCTGTATCAGGAAACAGGAGCCCAGTGAGGTTCAAGGGTCTGCCCAGGGTCAGACAGCTATTAAGAGGTAAAGCTGAGATTCAAACCAGTTATACCTGACTCTGAAGTCCATGCTCTTTCTATACTGTCTCCTTTAACTTACAAAGAAGGGAATAATAGAAGTATGGAAATGTGGAAATGCAAGAGTACACAAAACTGTAGGACAGAGTAAATTATTCTAAATTGCATAAAAAATGTTGAATCAAAGAGTTCCAAGGAAATTCAATATATGTGTGATGTGGACACTGAGGATCCCCTCTCCGTGAAGGGCTCATTGTCCCAGCTGCTGGGAGTGCTGATGACATACAACCTTCAACTGTCCCATCTACAGAGAACCACCTAATCCAAAGTCATACCCCTCCCTAAGAAGCCCACATCCATTGACTAATTGATATGGAAGTAAAAACATGGACATCTTGATTCAACTTGGGATAACCTGTTAAGGACAATTCTGGTCCAGAGCTCCCTATGTATTGCTTGACCTGTTGTTGAGGCTTCACAGCAGCTCCTGCTTCACCCCTCCCTTTCACAGGTGTCAACCCCAAGGACACTCCTTAATAAACATCCTGCATGTTTAGCTTGGCTCAGAGATTGTCCCCCAGAGAATCCAATCCCTAACAGTTGAGTTGACCAGACACTTCTTTACAGGAAATTTGTCTTGTAGGAAATAGGTCTTGGGTGACAAATATGATTTCAACAGGACCACCATGTAGGTATTGTTGAAAAGGCAATTGTGAGTCTGCTATGGAAGATCTCCAAGACTAGAAAAGGAGCCTGTACCGAGCTGAGAAATAGAGAGCCAAGAAGGCTTTGAGCAGAGGCAGGCTGTAGCTGAGGAAAATGGTGTGGTCATTTACAAGGACAAATGTTGCAGATGGAGGCAGAAGATGGGGAGCCAGTGGTCTAGATAGTTTCCATGAGCAGACTATCAGATTTCTGGCAGAAAACTTAGGTCTGAATCCTGGCTCTGCCACTTATTATCTGATGGACTTGTAGAAGTTTCTTAATTCCTCCAAACTTAATTTCTTCCTCTGCCAACTAAGATAATATTTGCAGTGTGGAATGGCTGGGAGTTTGTGAAGCATTACAGACATACACGCATGCAAAAATCAGCCTATAAATCCCTAAACAAATACAAGTTTTAACTGTGAAGATAAAGAAGGTTGGCCTAGAGCAGGAGCTAGTGAACTACAACTCTCCACCTTACTCAGGCAGCAAGTTTTATAAACAAACTGTTACTGGCACACGCGTTGTGCCCATTCATTTAGATATTGTCTATGGCAGCTTTCAAGCTACAATGGCAGAGATGTGTGGTTGCAACAGAGACCATATGACCCCGTAAAACCTCAAATACCTACTATTTGGCCCTTTACATAAAAAGTTTGCCACCTCTGACCCTGAGTATCAGAAGTAAAAAAGAAGTGACTGATATAAAGAACACGATGGGGTCAAATCTTTAAGACCTAGTAACTGCTCGGTCTTAGAAAAAAGCGAGCAAAAGAAAGGACCCATAACCCAGAGTTTTCTAGCTCAGGGCCCAGCGAAAGTGGCACTGTCATTACACTGAAGAAACCAGGAGGAGCCCTTACCCTTGATGGTTGGCTGAACTCTGGGCATTCTGCATTTCAGGTGCTGGCAAAAATGTTCAGCCAGAGAATAGAAAATATGAACCTGGTATTTTGGCAAGGGCTCAGGGATGAAGTGTTGGCTTTTGGAATAGTGTCCATGGATGTGAAAAAATGAGGGAAAATTGGTAATCCTGTAGGTGGTATAATTTCCATGTTAAGTTTCTACTTTTCAATGGATCAAGCTCTGTATTATATTTGAGGAGTTACCCAAAGACTTAATGCTTAGAACTGGTAAGTTAAAGTAAGGCTTTGCTGACCATTATTCTATTGAGCAGAAAAATGAGAAAAGGGCAGTAAAGTTTTATTGTCGCTAGAAAGAAAATATTTCAGGACCAGGCAAAGACTCCCCTGCACGGAAGACTTATCTGACCATGTTACTGGCCACTAAACAACACATGAAAACCAATTTTCTGTCCCAAGCAATGTGTGTCCCGTGAGATACTAAATACTTTTCTGCAAATCAAAGGATTTCATGGTTAAACAACTTTGGAGAAAACCAGATTAAAGAAATGTAAAGCTTTCTTTATTATAGAACTTCTCAGAGTCTTTATTTTTTACTTTATTTTATTTTTTTAAAGATTTTATTTGTTTATTCATGAGAGACACACAGAGAGAGGCAGGAGAAGCAGGCTCCCTGCAGGGAACTCGATCCTGGGACTCTGGGACCACGTCCTGAGCCAGAGGCAGATGCTCAAACACTGAGCCACCCAGGTGTCCCACTCGGAGTCTTTAATATGTGAATAAGTACTGGGAATCCCCAAGAAGAGCCACAGTAAGGAGATAAGAAAACTTGGTCTCAGTACTGGCACAAAAACAGACACAAAGATCAATGGAACAGAGTAGAGAACCCAGAAATGGACCCTCAACTCTGGTCAACAAATATTCGACAAAGCAGGAAAGACTATCCACTGGAAAAAGGACAGTCTCTTCAATAAATGGTGCTGGGAAAATTGGACATCCACATGCAGAAGAATGAAACTGGACCATTCTCTTACACCATACACAAAGATGAACTCAAAATGGATGAAAGATCTAAATGTGAGACAAAAATTCATCAAAATCCTAGAGGAGAACACAGGCAACATCCTTTTTGAACTTGGCCACAGCAACTTCTTGCAAGATAAATTCATGAAGGCAAAGGAAACAAAGGCAAAAATGAATTATTGGGACTTCATCAAGATAAAAAGCTTCTGTACCGCAAAAGAAACAGTCAACAAAACTAAAAGACAACCTACAGAATGGGAAAAGATATTTGCAAATGACATATCAGGTAAAAAGCTAGTATCCAAGATCTATGAAGAACTTATTAAACTCAACAGCAAAGATACAGACAATCCAATCATGAAATGGGCAAAAGACATGAACAGAAATTTCACCAAGGAAGACGTAGACATGGCCAACATGCACATGAGAAAATGCTCTGCATCACTTGCCATCAGGGAAATACAAATCAAAACCACGATGAGATACCACCTCACACCAGTGAGAATGGGGCAAATTAGTAAGACAGGAAAGAACAAATGTGGAAGAGGATGTGGAGAAAGGGGAACCCTCCTGCACTGTTGGTGGGAATGTGAACTGGTGCAGCCACTCTGGAGAACTGTGCGGAGGTTCCTCAAAGAGTTAAAAATAGAGCTACCCTACGACCCAGCAATTGCACTGTTGGGGATTTACCCCAAAGATACAGAAGCAGTGAAACAGCAGGATGCCTGCACCCCGATGTCCACAATAGCCAAACTGTGGAAGGAGCCTCGGTGTCCATCTAAAGATGAATGAATGAAGCAGCTGTGGTCTATGTATACAATGGAATATTACTCAGCTATTAGAAATGACAAATACCCACCATTTGCTTTAACGTGGATGGAACTGGAGGGTATTATGCTGAGTGAAGTATGTCAGTTGGAGAAGGACAAAAATTGTATGGTTTCATTCATTTGGGGAATATAAAAAATAGTGAAAGGGAATAAAGGGGAAAGGAGAGAAAATGAGTGGAAAATATCAGTGAGGGTGACAGTACATGAGAGACTCCTAACTCTGGGAAACGAACAAGGGGTGATACAAAGGGAGATGGGTGGGGGGTTAGGGTGACTGGGTGATGGGCGCTGAGGGGGGCGCTTGATGGGATGAGCACTGGGTGTTATGCTTTATGTTGGCAAATTGAACTCCAATAAAAAAAATATACAAAAAAAAAAAAAAAAAAGCAAACTTGGTCTCAAAGTAGGAACTTGCCCAGGATTACAGAGCTATTAAGAGGGAGAGCCAGGAATCAAAGTCGGAAACTTTGCTTCAGAGCTGGTAGCAATTATGCCTTCCTAATGGTGACGACGATAAGGGTTGATGGCGGGGGCGGTGGCGGCGGTGGTGGTGGTGGTGGTGGTGCTGAGAAGTGTCATTACTGCCAAGTGCCCCCTTTGGTACATGATAACCCTTGGAAAGCTATGTAGTCCTCAGACAGTATATCAGCCCCCTGGTGACAATATAACATGATGTCAAACACTGAAACTTCAGTGGCATACAACCATAAACATTTGTTATGTCATGTGCATCTGCAGGCTGGCAAGGACAACTTTGCTGATCTCATCTGGATCTGGCTCCAGCTTGCAGGTTCCAACCAGGTCTGCTCTCATCTGTCTGGGATGAGCAGACTGCCATGAGCATAGTCCTCTTGAGCTGGGGGCAGGATGGCTCCATTTGCATCTCCAAGTCACACACCTGCACTGGAGACAAGGAGCAGGGATTTCCAGGCAGGGATCTCTAGTCACATGGTAAAAGCTGTGGGTATGGGAAAGAGTGAAGAAATGGAATCAATTCTTCAATCTCCCATGACCCATGTGTAAAATTCAGCTTAGGAACATGACATAAAAAAATTGAATCTGTCTGTTTAAATAATTTATAGAAACCTGGCACCCTGAATTCAAGTTCAGTCAATGCACTATGTGAGATTAGGTGTTATTCATCTTATCTCTACTTATTCAGAATCTGTTCAAGCCTGGGCTAAATAAGGTATACACTCTTAGAATCATGCTAAGGGTTTACTAAATACATGACAAAATGGTCTGCGAGTCCCTTTGTATTCCCTTAGCTCAGGCATCAGAACTGTTGACTTGGCCTCTCTGCTAATGCTTCTCGGGGTCCTGCCATGCGAGGGCCCTGCTGTCCAACCTCCTCTGCCAGCCAGGCCAGTGGGGCTTGAGCCTTAATCCAAGGCTAAGGTCTTGGGAGTACTGGGTCTGGATAGCTTGCCTGTTTATGAGGATCCATGAGCCTGTGAGGACTACCTAGGCCAAGAGAGCAAGGGGGGTGGTTGGAGAAAAGAATGAACAGGAGAAAACTGGTGAAATCAAGGGAAGAATGAAGGTGCTCTGAAGCTTATGCTGAGAAAATGCATGGAAGAAGAGTGAGCTTTTTGTGAGGGTTTGTGGTTTAGTTCTGGAAAAAAAGAGAGAATGGGTTGCCTGAGTGGCTCAGTCAGTTGAGCATCTGGCTCTTGATTTGGCTCAATTCACAATTTTGGGGTGCTGGGATTGAGCCCCACATCTGGCTCCATGCTAAGAGGGGAGTTTGCTTGTCCTTCCTCCTCTGCCACACCCCCATTCTCTCTCTTTTGCTATTTCTAAAATATAAAGATAAAAAAAATTTTTTTATTATATTTATGATAGTCACAGAGAGAGAGAGAGAGAGGCAGAGACACAGGCAGAGGGAGAAGCGGGCTCCATGCACCGGGAGCTCGACCTGGGATTCGATCCCGGGTCTCCAGGATCGCGCCCTGGGCCAAAGGCAGGCGCCAAACCGCTGCGCCACCCAGGGATCCCTAAAAAAATTGTTTAAAAAGAAAAAAAAAGGGAGAGGGAAGCCGGAGACCATATTTCCCATTTTTGATGAAGGTGATGATGATGCTTCTGCTGACAATGAAATATTGGATATATGAACAAGGATATACATGACATATATAAACTTGGAAACCCAGTCATAAAACCCCACCCATGACCTCACCACGCAACTTAAAAAGCAGCGTATGACATCTACTGTTATTCCACTATTGGAATGTTGTGTTTGTCATTCTCTTGCTTTTCAAAAAGATTGTTACATGTTGTATGTGCATTCTCAAACAAACAGGATACGATACTGAGGCTTTCTCCTCTTTGAGTTTTATAAAAAGGGTGTCAAGTTGCATGTAATCTTCTGCACTTCATCACTATCATGTTCCTGAAATTCCTTCATGCTTTGGAATCACTTTAGTTCATTGATCTTCACTGCTCCATGATCAACTTTATTAGAAATATACCACAGCTTGTTTATTCATTCTCTTGTTCATAAACATTTTAGGCTGTTCCATTTTTGCTATTATAAACAATTCCATTCCCAGTGAATTTGTATGTGTCTCCAGGTGCACAGATCCAAGAGTTTCTCTGGAATATGTAGTTCAGAGTGGAATCTGGTTTATAAGCTTTTCTTTTTTTTTTTCAATTTAATTCTAGAAAGGTTGTATCAGTTAATAAGCCACTAGCAGGGTATGGGAATTCTTTTTGAATCACATTTTCACCAATACTACATTGTCAGATTTCTATAGTTTCGCCAATTAAGCAGATAGAAAACAAATCACATTTTGTTTTGTGTTTCCCTGATTAATGATGAAGTTGAACTTTTTTTCCACAATTGAATTTACCATGTATATTTCCCCTTCAGCAAAATGTTTGTCTATTTTCTTATTTCTGTTAGTTTCTTATTGATTTCTTATAGTTCATTATAAATATTGAGTGCTAATCACTTGCCAATCACATGAAGTGCAAATATCTTTTCCAATTGTGTGGCTTGCCTTTTTACTTCGTCTATGGTTTCTTTTGATAAGCAGAAATTCTCAGCTTTGGAATAGCCAAATGTATTAAACTTTTCATTGCATCTTCTTTAAGGGGTCGACCCCTGCCCTAACTTTGTAAAGATATCCTCTTCATTTGCCTCCTAAGAGTCTTAAAGCTGTGCTTTGTACACTTAAATTTTTAATGTACTGGGGATATATTTTTGTCAATGGTATGAGGTTGGGAGCCCCCATCCACCTCTTCAGTCATCTGCAAGATGGCCCATGTCAGCTTTTCCATGTAGCAAGGTTGCCTCATGGACCTGGAACATTGATGGGCCCTCTGCTCTGTTGCCTTGGTCAATGTACATCCCAATTTAGACTTTAGAAGTCTTGATAACTGGTAGGGCCTCCTCTGATAGGGCCTTCTAGTAAGTAGGTTACAATTAGAATTTTAGAGGTAAAATGAGTTTCAAACACTTCAAGTAAGAAAATAAGGAAAAGATGTTAAGGATTTTAGGCCATTATGTATTTTAAAATATATCTATCATCTGGCTTCTGCTCCTTAAGGCTGGGGTTACTGTAATTGAAAACGCCTGCTAGTTATTCTGGACTCCATATACATTCTATTTTCAGGTGAGTGAACCATTGCTTTAAGCACAAATAATTCAGATTTCGATGAAGTTGGTGAAATTTGACTTTGCTTTTCTGTTTTTGCTTCAAGTCATCAGCTGATACATTGCAAAAAAGATCACTCCGCTCCTTTAGAAAATAGTCACATTAAAATGTTACTCGTGTTTATTCTGAAGTAACTCTAATGCCAATGTGTCTTTGCATTTCTTCAGTGTTATTTATACAGGGTTTCATGTTTATAAAGCTAAGACAAGGTGATTGGACGAACTTGAAGTTTTCTGGGTGGGGGCAGGGGTCTTAGGCACTCTGCTATAAATATAAACTCTCCTCTCTCTATGGACCACACATTTTATAACTCACTCTGTAAAAACAGCACAAATCTTTTGAGCATTTTCTAACCAGTGAATGTTGAATAAATTCTTTTCAATGGTGACATTGACTCCTTAGGCTGTTTATTTGGACTTCTTCGCTGGAGATATAGCTATACGAATCGAACAATCTTTTAAATGTTGTACCCAGGATGTATTGTAAGTCATGTTTATGAATGGAGTTTTATATTCTCTATGAAGGTGCAGAAGGAAAGAAGGTAGTACACACAGGACCCTCAGGTCAGTCAGTATGTGATAGAGTGAAGAAAGGGTAGCTGTGACCTTGGTAAATGTGTGCCTACCTAAAAGTATATTTTTTAAAGAAATTTGAAAAATGATTTACAAAGAAATATTAAATGTGCAAAGAATTGGCAATGTACATTTAGATATGACTTGCTAGAGAGAACATGCTCATGGTTCGTGGGCAGGAATCAGTGGGAAATGGATAGAGATAAGAAAAAAAGAAATACAAGCAGGAAATAGATTCAGGGAGACACATAATGTAAATGAAAAGAATAGAACTGAAGCCAATAATCAAAATCCTCTACCTTAACAGAGGTAAGCATTATAAATGAGAGAGAGATGATTTTTCAGTAATTTTGGCTGGAGCAAGGAAATAGTGGGTCTTCTATAGAATAGCACTTTTAGTGTGCGCCAAGGTGGAAAAACAATCAGAATTATTGAGCTTCTGTTGGGGCAGGAGGTGGGCGGAGCAGGGAGCAGTAAAAGGAAGTTTGATTTTTGCTATGGTTACAAATTAAGTGTAGCTCAGAATCCAGTCTCTAAAGCTTGTGTGGTGCTCCCAGCTTCCCAGCTTCCTCTCTTCCTTACCATCCTGAGCCCTGCTTTCTCTCTACTTGTAAAACCTGTTTTAGGTCATGCTTCTCTTGGTGCCTTACAACCTAGGAAAATCTTTTCACCCAGCAGCCTGTTAATAACACACATTGCACAGTAGGAAGCAATGCAGCCACAGTGAAGTAGAAAAAAATTGTCAAGAGAAAATAAATATAATTTAAAATTTTTTACATTTGTATTTACATACACCAAAATGTGAATGAACCCTGCAATGGATGAATGATGGCAATGCTCCAATAAATATTCTTTCATGTCATTTACAATTCTTACATTAATAGGGTTGCAAGATTTAGCAAATAAAAATACAGGATCCCCAGTTACATAAATTACATGTCAACAACTAACAGTCCTTTTGGTATAAGTTTATTCTGTTAAATTAATGAAACAAGGAAGCCATTGGACTGTGACTCTACTGCTGTGATGGCCCATGTCAGCAAGCCAAAGTTAAGCCTGTAAATGCCTCAAGATTACAAAACTGAAATGCTAATGACAACCAATCACAACAGCCAAGTAAGCTCTAAGCTATAGTCAATCAATAATTGCCTTGCTTGCTTCTTTCTTTACTCCATAAAAGTCTCTCCCCACGCTCTTGCTGATGAAGGGCTGTGAACCACTTCTGGTTTGGCAGTGCCCTGTTCTAATCGGTTTTTACCCAAATAAACTCTTAAAAAAATTTAATAGGCCTCAGTTTATCTTTTAACAGTCCTATGCAATATTTAGGACATACACTAAAAGTATTCATTGTTTATCTAAAACTCAAATTTAACTGGACATCTGTGTAAAGATGCAATTACAAGGATCAACTTAAAAATAGTAAGTTGAACTAAACGAAAATGAAAATATGACTTAATGAAACCTATGGGATACAGCTAACACTGTAATTAGAGGGATAGTTTAAAAATCCATGTATTCGAAAAAAAGCTTTCTTTACTTATGGGTTATTCCGATGTGTATTACCTAATTTCAAAATATTTGGGGATTTTTCCATAGTGGTTCTCTATTATTATTGACTTCAAGTTTAATTCCATTGTATTCAAGTAGTCTGTTTCCATCCTTCGAGATTTGGTGAGACTTGCTTTGGAGCAAAGCATAAGATTCTTTTGGTAAATCCCATGTGTATTGGAAAAGAATACTTATTCTACAGATGCTGGGTGCAGAGCTCTTTAAGTGTAGATTTGGTAAAGTTACTCTGGCTTTTTGGATTTTCTGTGTATTTATTGAAATTTTATTTATTTATTATCTCAGCTGTGAGAGAGATTTGATAATAAATACAACTAGGATTGTGCATATGGATATTTCTAATTTTAATTCTACCAATTTTTGCTTTATACATTGTGAGATTATGCTATTTATTGTGCAAAAATTTGTGATTGTTATATCTTTTATCTTTATAAAATATCCCTCTTCTAGTAATATTGCTTGTGTGGAAGTCTTATATTTGTTATAGAAAGATGGCTACATCAGCTCTCATTATCTTCATGTGTGCACTTTATATCCTTTTCTATCCTTTAATTTTCAGTATTTCTGTATCCTTTATATTTAAGGTGAGTCTCTTATCAATAACATATACTTGAATGTTGTTTATTTTGCATTAGCAAAGTTTGTCTTTTATTTGAAGTTTTAAATCCATTTATATTTAACTATCACCATATCCGAGTTTGACTCTTCCATCTTGCCATCTGTATGTCCCATCCATTAGTTACTTGTCCCTTTTATCATTTTTTCTTACCATATTTTAGTTTAATTTTTAATTATTTCTTTTCCCCCTCCTAATAACTTGTAAGAGATTATTTCATTATCTTTCACAATCCCCCAGACAAACTCTCAAGATCAGTCCGTTAAAGAGTAGTTAAATGTATCTCCTTAAATTTGATCAATGATGCTTTTAAAAGGGCAAACTCACCAATACCCCTAAATGATCACACCAGAAAACATTTAGCCATGAAATATGAGTTTGTTTTAGACTTGAGACAGAAAAGAAAAATCCTTCCATTAAATATTGGGCTATAAAGGCTTATATTCTTATTTCTGGACCGTCAGGAAAAATTATTTTACAAATTTATCATTAAGATCATAACAGAGCTCAAAATTCCAATATGAAAGACCGCTAGCTAAAGTCCTCTAGAAGACAACAATGACAACCTCAACAATGTATAAAAAATGAAAGGAGGCAGTTTTCCAGGGAGGAGAGAAAATCATAAAGCTGGAATTTACTAGGAAACTGAAGCGTTTCCAGAGGCGATAGAAGCCCTGGGCCTGCTTTGTCACTGGGGCAGTGGGTGCATATCCCGGTCCACCCCCTGTTGTTCCTGGTGAACTAAGAAGCAAATCTTTCTTCTCCTTCTTCTTCTTCTTCTTCTTCTTCTTCTTCTTCTTCTTCTTCTTCTTCTTTTCTTTTCTTCTTCTTCTTCTTCTTCTTCTTCTTCTTCTTCTTCTTTCCTTCTTCTTCTTCTTCTTCTTCTTCTTCTTTCTTCTTCTTCTTTTTAAGATTTTATTTATTCATGAAAGACACAAAGAGAGAGGCAGAGACATAAGCAGAGGGAGAAGCAAGCTCCCTGCAGGGAGCCCGATGTGGGACTCGATCCCAGGACCCCAGGATCATGACCTGAGCCAAAGGCAGTTGAAGAAGCAAATTTCCTATGAGAGTCCTTAGCTCCTCGTGAGTATAAATGGTCACATGGCAAGCATACCATTGGAAAATAGAAAACCCCGAAGAAGTCAGATTTTGGAGCAAAGATGCTTCTCTGTTGCCTCTGGCCCTTTTCCCTACTTGTACAAGGGAAGTGCCTGCCTAAGAAACAAAACTCTGCCTAAGTGTAAAGTTCACAAAAAGCCTTGCCAGGAGCTGGAAGGGCCTTGAGATGAGGTGTGATTCTTGTGTCATTGGGCCCCCGCACGGACTTCCTTTGGGTGTGTCACACATCTGCCGAGGGAGGCCCACAGGAAAGTTTTATAACCTCTCAGGGAGGAACATGAACTAACCTATCTATACAGTTTGTGTAGCTTGTTTTTTGTTTTTCTCCATATATCCCCTTTCCTTTCTTCCTCCTTTCCTTTCTTTTTTCCTTCCTTCCTTTCTCCTTTCCCTACCTTTTCTTCCTTGTTCTTACCTTTCATTCTCTCATCCTTAACCTGGTGGGATTGTGTGTATGTGTGTGTGCTTGGCTGACCTAAATCCTTTTAGCCTTCAAACCAGGCCTCACCTTGGCTCATGGCACATATAGAATAAACATGATTTTTCCTTTGGACGGTTTTCCTGTTCTGACACTTCAGTATTTGAACAGTCCTCCAGAGCCTAGTCTCCATTCTTTGCTGATGTGGTTCTCATTATCTTCTGGCCAGGTGTCTTCCTATTTTTTATTCCCCTGATGGGGCAGTTTTCTTCCCCATTCTGTGTATCCAGAGAATGGAGAAGAATATGTTCAGTGTCACCCGGCTGGATATTTCATTAAATTCTCAGGGTTTGTTTCATATTAGCTGAAGAAAAATATTAACATTCTGTGGCTAGAATGCAAGCTAGTATAAATTACAGTATATTGGTTGCAGAAATGAAGTTTGCATTGGAAAGAGATTCTAATTGGGGATCATAAAGCATGATGAAAAACATTTTAGCTGTGTCATTAGTATTGTAATTTATTCATTGATGCCTGGCCTGTTACTGATGCATTCAGAAGTACCTTTTGGTCCATATCTGTCCCCCACTCTGAGAATCTGATGATGAGAAACTTCAAATTGCCTTCAGAAAAGCAGGGATAAGATCAATTTAAAATGGATGGTGTATTAGTTAGGGTAATAAAGGCTAAGCTCCCATAACAAAAAGACCTCCTCCTTCCACCTTAGGAAAGGGAAAGAGAAAAAATAGAAAGAAAATGATTTTCTTTCACAAAAGTGAGGTAGGAATTGCTCACATCACTGCAGCTTGCATTCCATTGACAAAAAACAGCCACATAGTTATTCCTAACTGCAAAGGATGCTGGGAAATTTCATTTCCAGCTGGGAAGCTATGTTTCCAAGAGGAAAAAGCAAATAGAGGCCTGTGTAAGGTACTCTGAATATCAGACTTGAAACCGATTCCAATTATCATTAGCTCTTTAAGGCAAGATAGTATAATGGTTAAAGGCTCTAACTCTGGAGACAGAAAGCCATGGTTTGGGCTCTACCACTTACTAGTTGTATGGCTATAAGCAGGTTACTTAACTTCCTTAAAACCTCAGTTTCCTTAACAGTAAAGTGGGAAAACATAATATAACTTGTGCTATTAAATAAAAATTTGAAAAGAAAAAAAAAAGAGCTTGTATTAAAGATCATATGAAATCTACAAGTGCTCACCTGGTAAGTGTTCAATACATGTTTGCTTGACTTAGTTTCCTGAAAAGAGGAATTGACCCCTCATTAATAATAAGACTTCCAGGGCAATGAGAGATTAGCCACCAAAGAACTTCTTTGTTTAAGCAAAATTGATTTAACAAGAGTCTACTTCACAGAAGGCACTGAGACAGTCGCTTTTAATATATCAGATAGTTCCACACCTCGAATGACATGGATGTAGCCATGTCTTTTCTCACTGAATTTGGAGGGATAAATGACATATTTTTTTTAAGAGCTTAACTCCCCCTCTAGCATATAGTAAGCACTCGGTACATTATTATATATTACATATATAATATACATAATAGTATAATATTGACCACTTCTGGTAGCAGCTTACATTGTAGACTAGATGGATGAAATGAGAACCTGGGAATCTAGATAGGTAACTTGCTACAGTCCAGGAAAAGAATGATAAGGTTTGAATCTGGGCATTATCATTGAGAATGAAAAGTGGAAAACAGAGAAGAATCACTGACAGAGGTAAAATCAAAAGGTTTTTAAGACATTCTTACTAAGATAAGGAACAAAGCAAGGGTAATCACTGTATCTTCTGTTCAACATTGTCCTAAAGTTATTAGCCAAAGCTATCAAACAAGAGAAATCAATTAGAGGTATTAGAGGTATAAGGTAATTAGAGGTATAAGAATGGTATAAGGTATTTAGAGGTATAAGAATGGTTAAAAAAAGAGGTAAAATGAAGTATAATGATCTCTATTTGGAGACAATATGATAGTATACTAGTAAATCCTCAGAGAATCCATGGTGAAATAAACTAAAATAATAAGACAATTCAGGAAGGTAGCAGGATATAAAATTAGCATTAAAAATCAATAGTTTTCATATGTATAAATAATGAAAAGTTAGAGGATACAGTGGTAGAAAAAAATTTACATTAGTATCAAAAAATACTAGGAGTAAATTTAATTGTTAATATGTAAAACCTATACAAGGAAAATTCTAATAAACTCGCAAAAGACTAAAAAGTAGATTTGAAGAAATGGGAAGACATCTGTTCTTGGATGAGACAGCTCAATATTTTAAAAATGTACGTTCTCTTTAAGTTAATTTACACATGTAATGTAATCCCAATAAAAATACCAATGGAGTCTTTATGGATTAAGTTGTTACCAATGTTTATATGGAAGAACAAACATGCAGAAATAGCCAGGAAACACTGAAAAAAGAATATTTATGGGGGGTGGGAGCCAGCAGACACCAAAACATACTATAAAGTTTCCATAATTAAAACAGTGTGGTACTGGCACAGGGCCAGTAGAATAGAGTAGAAAATCAAGAAATATACTCAAATACATATAAAAATTTAGTATATGATAAGGGTGACATTCCAAACTACCAGAGTAAAGGTGAACTTTTAAAATAAATGATGTTGGACAACTGAATAGCTATTTAGAAAAAGATAAATGTTAAATCCAATATCTCACACTACACATAAGAATAAACTTCAAATAGTCTGGGGACATAAAACTAAAAAAGAAATAAAACCATAGAGTGCTAGAAGTTTATATGGGTGAATTCTTCTGTAGTTTTAATGCGGAAAGTCTTCCTGACAATGGCTCAAAATCCAGAAACAAGCTGAGAAGAGATGGAAAGTAAATGTGACTAATAAAAACTAAAAGGTTTTGTACAATAAAAACAAACAAAATGCCATTTTTGAAAAGCCAACTGACAAACTGGGAGAAAATATTTGCAACATATACCACAGACAAAGGGCTAATATCCCTAATATATGAAGTAAAGTGCAAAATTGTAAATCAAAGTATTGATAGATCATAGTGGGTTACAGATTGAATTCATTAGTTTTCTTAACGCTTTTAAGGTAGGTGGCCGTATTATCTTTCATATGGAGAAAAAGAGGCATAAATATTAGAAGACCAACCTAAACCATGCAGATGACTAAAGTACGTTCTATTGGCAGCCCCCATCCTCCCCAACTGATGCCTCTCTGTGTGCACATCTTCCTCACTGGCCACGCTCTCAAACCCCAGATTTTGTTTCATCTTCCCTCTTATTTAACAACTCCTGGTCACTCCCACCATGCCCCAGAAATCAGTTCAAATCCTACCCTCACTAGACAGCTCCACAGTCACAACCTGTTTGTCTACCATGACGTGTTCTTTCAAGTGTTGGTCGCAAATGGATTTATTTATCCTGTGAGAATTTTCATGTATGTTGACACCTGGCATTTCTTCCCAACTACACTCCTCCCTGTGTCAGTTTCTAGAAGGAAACTAGAATTAGAAAACCATAAAACTCAGCTGAGTAGGTGGTGGCCTTAAAAGCAACACTTGATTGAACAACCATTCATTTATTTTTGCTCTTGTTTAAACTATGGTCTGTCTGGAGTGTTATATTGTGACCTAAGTTTTTCGAAGGCAGCAGCACACCTTCAGGCTGTGGGGGATAGGGGTTACAGTTTTGCCAGGCTAGAGTTTCCAGTTCACCAGGTTAGTTTCCTGTTGAGCTCCAGCGCAGAACTTCTGGACAAATTTAATCCCCAGCCAATTCCAAGGATTTAGCTGCAGGGCCAGCTGATGCCCCAAACTCTTCACTGACCACTCCTGGAACTCCTGGAACCCCAGAACAGAGGGAGGTAAAGAGTTAACCCTTCTCTCATCAGAGCCTAGCCTTGCCAGCACTACCTCTCTGCTATCACCTTCTTCAGTGATGCCTCCTTAAAAAAAGTTGGGAGCTGCTTTTTCTAGCTCCTCCTTTGAATCTTACACTTCAATATCATTCTGCCAGTTGACCAGAGCATCAGTTCACAGTCTTCATGGAAGGAAACAGCAGAGAAGAGACATTGAATTATGGCTGCTCTGGACTCTGTTGGAGTGGAATTTCGGGTGTCAACAGTGTTAAATAGTTATAAATTCTGTTTTGTTCAACCCAAAACTCCAAATTTCCTTTTCTGTGTGCATGTGCTACCACATTAAGTTATTAAGTAATTTCATAATTAAGTTACTTAGCAATTTAATAATTCATTCCTATTACAAAATATTCAAGCAAATAGAAATATATGTGTGTGTATACATATATAACATTTTCCTATATATGGAGGAAAACATAAAATTCATCCTTTATCTGCTATGCTTCCCCCCATCCTAGCCACATTTCCACTTCCTTCCCCAAGGAAAGGCAATCCAACTGGCATATACTCTTGCAAATCTCTCTCAAAATATATACTGATATGCACACTCATATCAATTTCTCTTTCTCCTTTTTTACATTAATGGAATCATACTATACACTTAAACACTGTGACTCTTTTTTCACTTAATATTTTGATAATCTTTCGTAAGGCTGCTTAATTTTTTCTTTTCTTTTTTTTTTTTTTTTTTCTAAGGAAGAGTGAGTACTTCAGGGAAGTCCCCAGGGCCAAGACCCACTTCTCTATCCCCCACAGTCTACTCTATTCTTCATTCTTATGAGTGGTTATGTACTGTTCCACAGGCTGAATGTACCATAACCACTTTCCTATTTTGCATTCAGGAGTGTTCTCAACTGTTATAGCTAAATGATGTTCCCTCAAAATTCACATATTGAAGTCCTAGCCCCCAAACCTCAGAATGTGACTGTATTTGGAGATAGGGTCTTTAACGAGGTTATTAGGTTAAATAAGATCATTGGAGAGAGTCCTAAACCAGTATGACTAGTGTGTCCTTAAAAGAAGAGATTAGGATACAGACACACACAGGAGAAAGACCATGTAATGATGCACAGGGAAGATGCCCATCTATTAGAAGCCTCAGAAAAAAACAAAGCCTGGCAATACCTTGATCTTAAACTTCGAGCTTCCAGAACTGTGAAGAAATGAATCACCAAGCCTGTGGTATGTTTTTATGGCAGCACCAACAAACCAGTTAAATAATACACAAACCTTTTGTAGCTACATAGACCACTCTGGTGAAAAGTCCTGTACATATATATTTTTGCACACGTGTGAGTATTTTTTTAGGCTAAGTTACTAGAAGAGGAATCTCTAGGTAAACCACATGATGACTTTTTAATTTTGACCGGTACTGTCAAATTGCCTTTCAAGAAGTCTTCATCAGTATCATTTTCTCCGTATTTGCCAATCCTTGACATATAAAGCCTTTCAGTATTGCCCAATGATAAATAAAATTTAATATTCCATTGTTTTAGCTGATTACAAACAGGCCTCACAATTCTTGTTTGTTGGCCACTTATATGTAAATATCAATTGTCCAAAATCATTTATCAGATAGAAAAACTTTCTCTATTCATTTGAAAGACTATAAGCATATGCATTTTTCTATTCTCCTTTCATCTAGTCCTCAACAAATACTCATTGATGTAATGATTATGTCTTTACAGTACGTTGATAGCTAACAGGAAAATATTCTCTTTGTCTTCTAATTTTTAAAAACTTCCTTATAAATTCTTTTTCATATTTTCTCTTATAAAGTTTTAGACTTTTTCTACTGACCCTTATAAAAATATCTTGATAGAAATTTCATTGTAATTGCATTGAATTTTTAGATAAATTCGGGGGCAGGATTGTCATTTTTACAATTAAGTTTTCCTATTCAGGAACACGGTACATTTTTGTTTGCTTAAGCCTTTGTAATGTCTTTCAGTAACATTTTATCATTTTCTTTTTTAAGTCTTGCATATTTTTGGTTGCATTTATATTTAGGTATTTATTTTATATTTCAAATTGGTATTCTGAATGAAATCTCTTTTTCCCAATACAATAGTATAAAAGCACAATTGATTTTTATACGTTGATCATTTTCTGGCTACTTTATTGAGCTTATTTTATTGAGTTGCTTTTTTACATAGATATTTGTATTAGTTTGCCAGGTGTACCATAATAACAAACACCACAGATTAGGTGGCTAGAGCAACAGAGATTTATTTTCTCAAAGTTTTGGAGGCTAGAAGTCCAAATCAAGTATTTTCCAGGGTTGGTTTGTTTTGTTTTGTTTTGTTTTGTTTTGGTTTTTGTTTTAAGACCTCTCTCCCTCACTTGCAGATGGCCACTTCTCATTGTGTCCTCACATGACCATACCTCTGTCTGCACATGTTTCTGGGGTCTCTATGTGTCCAAGTTTTCTGTTATTTTTTTAAAATATTTTATTCATTTATTCATGAGAGACAGAGAGAGACAGAAAGGCAGAGATATAGAGGGATGGAAAAGCAGGCTCCACGCAGGAAGCCTGACATGGGACTTGATCCCGAGACTCCAGGATCATGCCCTGAGCCAAAGGCAGAAGCTGAACCACTGAGCCACCCAGACGTCCCAGATTTCTGTTCTTCTAAGGACACCAGTTATCTTGTTTTAGAATCCACCCTAAAAACCTCATTTTAACTTACTCATCTCTTTAAAGATCTTATCTCCAAATATGATTACATCCTGAGGGTTTGGACTGTAATATATAAATTTGGGAAGACACAATTCAGCCCATAGTAACAATCATATTTGCAAAGAGTGACATTTTTATTTCTTCTTATTATTCTATTTATACTTCTAATTTCTTCTTCTTATGACATTGGCAAACTCTCTAACATAGTGTTGAATTACATGGTGATTAAAAACATCCTTTTCTTTTTTCCATTTTTAAGAGGAATGCTTCTAACACTTCACTATTCAGTACGATGTTTGTTCTTGTTTGCTAGTAGGTAATCTTTATTAGGTTGAGCAAATTTTTCTCTCATAACTTACTAAATGTTTGGTGTGTTTTTGTTTATTTGATTGGTTGTTGTCTCTTTTGTTGTCTTTGACTTGTTTTGCAGAGCTGGTATTTGGTCCTAGCTGAGTTTGACTTTTTTCAACTGTCCCACGCTGATTTCAATTAAGCTTTTAAAAAATTGCAAACAACCAATTTGAAGGTATGTGAAAGCAGATTTGGGGTAACATTAAGATCCCTTTTCAATCTCATTGATTGACAGGTACTTCAATCTTCAGTTTTATCCTCAACAAATAATTACATTGATGAATAAAATGGAATTTATTCCAAAGATGTATTTTATAAATGTCTACTGGGAAGGTAGGCAATTGCACTGCAAATAGTGAAAGTCAGACTTCAAATATTCTTGAAATAATGCAGACATTTCTTTATAGTCTCCTTGCCTTGATCTTCACCATGCCCCTTTGTCTTTTGGTTTCTCTAAAAGGCATGTAGAAAGTCCTACATTTGATATATGACCAGATTTTCACACAGAAGTGGAAAAGCCTAAAGATAAACCTATGTTCTTCTGCCTTCCACCAGTCATTACTGAGTTCCCAGTGATAATACTAAGAGTTCCCACTCACTGAGGACCTCTCGTCAGGGCGCTAAGGATGGGTAAGAAACAAAGGGCTCACAGTCAATGTCTGAATCAATCTACTAATTCAAGTTGGTTGTATTTTCCCACAGATTCTGTTCAATTTGTTGGCCGTGCTTGGGTAAGGTCAGATAGCACTTAATTGCAAACAATTCTGGAGCTTCTTGGCAATGCAAAACTACTTGAAATGAGAGAATAGCAAGTATACTACATGATGAATAATATTAGGACCCAGAGGGCATTTAGAAGACGGAAAAAAGGAGTGGGTTAATTTTGAACCATTTTCAATTTCCATACCAGTCATTACCCACATTAGTGGATTTATTATGTTCTTTTTCTTCCTCTAATAAGAGCCTTGTAAAATTCAGCATATCATCAGGCAACCTAATAATTACTGTATTTAGGGGCAAATGTTAGATCCTAGACAGAGACCATTTATTATGTTCCATTCCCTAAAGTTTGACTGAATGGTCATTTTTCTGCTTCCTCATTAATAATTATAATAAGTAAACTGCAAGAAAGAGGAGGAAAGAACTCAGCAAATCAAAACGTAGAAAACTGGAAAGGTCAGAGCAATAAAGCATCCTGCCATTACTCACACACTGTGTGAGATATTAGAGTTATGATTCTTAATTTTCAAGACCAAAATTCTAAAGGGAACAAAAATGGCACCAAATGAATCCATTCAATTAATGTGGAAGCCCAGATGGAAAAAGAGCAAAATAAATAATTCCCTGAATCTGCCTTTTATCAACTCAAGTCCAAAACTGTAGGCCTCCCTGGAGCCCAAGAATCACAAAACAAAAGCTTAATGTGACCGGTAATTTAAGTGTTTGCTAACCTTTTGTCCTTCAAGCTCTGTGGAACACCAGAAAAACATTACGTGATGAAGTTGCTCTGGTTGAATGTGCACTGGGTAATGGCATTAATCTTCCAATATTCTTGATTCAGGATTTGAGATACAGAAATAACTCCACCCATAAGATTTTTATTTTTTTTATTTTTTTATTTTTTTATTTTTTTATTTTTTTATTTTTTAGAAAGCTCTTTTTCTTTGGATCACACTCAAGGATTTTCTTGCTAATTTTCCAAAAGCACGTTGTTCTTTTACCAAGCTTACTTCCCGCTTTATCACAAAACGTGTTATAGATAGATACCTAAACTGTAATGCAATTCCATTGCACGTGAAGGGAATGTTTGTGAGCTACCAAATAATTTTTTGGTGACCCATTGTTTGGCTTTCCATCTGAAAATGCCTTCTGCACAAACATGAAGATCCACTCTGGAAGATTTTGCATTTTATTTATTTATTGATTGCTTTTCTGTTTTCTTCTGCAAACATGGAACCAATTGCTTCATTCCTATTACAATTTTCTTTCCCTCCTCTGAAAGTCTGGGCAGCCCGAGTGGGTGTTTAAAGACACCTTCTTAAAATATTCCCTAAGGCTAAAGCAGCAAGAACTCACTCTCTGTTTTTGAAAAGTTAGAGCAGTTGGAAACTTTTGAACAACCACTTAGTGCCAATGTTGCCCTTGATCCCCTCTTTACAGTACATGGGGTTTACATTTTGTGAGCCAGATTCAATCCCAGCGGACCTCTGCTGGAGAACACAGGAAGAAATCTCCCCACACGTCTGCAGGGAGCATTTTCCAGCCAGAATGCATAAACCATTGAGAATATCTCCCATGGAGTCACTGAGAGGAAGATAATCCATTCCCCTCCAGGCATTTGGCTGCAGTAGGAAAGACTGGGGAGCCCCGCCTCGGGTGATAATAATGGGAGTTACATTTGAAAACCTCTTAAAAGCCAAATTCTGGAATCCAGTTTTCTCCTCACAGGTTTTTCATTTCTCAGAAAGCAACACAAGGAGACACGGAGAATCAGAATGTAAATCATGACCTTTAAGAAAACATATAAATCAAAAGAATGGATAAATATATTGTATTTGCATAGCCCCTCTGATGACTTGCATTAGCTCGATTCCATACAAACCCGTGTGCCCCAGTTTCATAAAGCCTTCTCTCCTTGGCCAAATGAAATCAGCCTCTCCAAGTGACCCTCAACTTTAACACTTCAAAGTAAAGCACAGAGTTACTTTGATTATTACCACAGTACTTGACCACTATCCAGAGAAAGTCAATGAAAACCAGGACCAGATAGAGTTAATGCTTTCATAGAAACAAAATGCCGCCTGTGGATGTTGAGTGCCAGCACATCATTAAGGGAAGGATAGGAATAAGGCCTTCTTAAGAGCTGACATTAAAAATTGAAATCCATTCTGTAAAAGACAGGCTTTGTGTATTTTTTAAAGCCCAGAGCTATAGCAGCTGAAGGGTAATAAAAATCGTATATAAGAACATTATGGTGGTTAGATTGTTCCCAAGAACCCTTGATTCAGGATTGGGTATATAACTATATAAATTGGGAATATATCTATGTAAAAATTCCACCCAAAGTTAGTAGAGCTTTTCCGATTTTAGGGTGAGGAGAACCAACGGTCTGATGTAAAAACGAGCAAGTCATCTGAAAGCACACTGTTCACCGAAAATGAAATATAAGTGGGATACAAATATTTGAAAAGATACTTGACCATAATCATAATTAAGGAAAATAATTTTAGGAAAAACAAACACTTTCACCTATGAGAGAAGCGATAATGAACTCGTTTGGTGACACACGAGTTAACCAAGTAGGGAAAAGGCATGCTTGTTTTCTGTGGCTGGAAGTGCCATTTGGCCGTCTTTTGGAGATATTTTGAGTATAAATAGACCCAATTAGCTTGGCAATATTTATCAGAATTTTAAAATGTATATTCCTTTTGCTCCAGCAATTCTACCTCTAGGGGTTTACAGACGGATGTACTTGCACTCACATACAAAGACAAGGATGTTCACAGCAGCAAGTTTTTAATAACAGAAAACAACTACATGTTTAGGACTGGCTACATTAAATATGATACATCCGTTAGTGGAGTACTTGGGGGCATTGCTGGATATAACGAAGCGGATCAACAAATAAATACTGACTTGGAAAGATCTTCAAAGTAGAGCGTTGTTTTGTTTTGTTTTTTTCCCCAAATGTGATAATATTCTCCTCTTTTTGTAAAAAGAAAGAAGAACATAAGTGCAAATGTTTATATGCTTACAAATCATAGACAAATCCTGGGAGGATATATAAGAAATCGTTAATAATGGTTGCCCCAGGGAATGAGATTATAATGTGTGCTTCATTTTATGCACACATAAAATATTTTGTAAAGCTTGAAATATTTTATCATGTATATATTCTTATATATATTCTTGTGTATACATATCTTGTATATACATATATACATATACATGTGTGTATATATGTAAATATATGAGCATGTATGTATATATATATATATGCTTGTATACATATGCAAGGAAAAATGAAGAGATGGTCGGGTGGGTGTGAAGGTGGGATTGTGATCATTAGCATGGTGCTCTTGTTTGAGGGGCTGGAAACAATAAGAGACCCCCGATGGACAGCTCTGACATGGAGGGTCCTCAAAAGGCCACCAGAGGACAATCTCAATCATACATACACTGTACTCTTGGAAAGTCTTTCATAGGAGAAACTGTCTTAAATCTCATTTTTTTTTCTTTTAAAGTGTAGTCAGCATGCTGTACATCACATACCCGGAACTTACTTATCTTATAACTGGAAGTTTGCACATTTGGCCACCCTCACCCATTTTGCCCTCTGTCCATCCCCCATCCCTAGCAGACACTGACCTGTTTGCTGTGTCTATAAGCACAAATTTTTTAAGATTCCACATACAATTGAAATCATCCAGGATTTGTCTTTCTTTGTCTGACCTCCCTTAATTGATGCCGTGGGCATACAGAAATGATTTCTATGTTTAGGATTCTGTTTAAAGTAATGCGTATATTGATTCAAATAAAGTGAATGTTTTACCAGGTTTTGTTCCTCAGTGAAAGTATCCAACAGATCTTTTTTTTTTAACCAGAGAAATGCTTGTTTTGCAGATGGTATTTCCATGAGCTTCAATAAATATTTCAAACTCTTGCTTCCTTTAAATAATTAACTTAATCAAGTTTTAAGAATGCCTACTATGTGCTTAACTTGGAAGTATTTGGCATGAGTATTACGTAGGGGAGGGGAACCGACAACTAATAGAAAGTGGTATTACAGATTTTCGTTCTTAAGTAAGCATTTGACAAACACTGAGCTATCGTTTTCCACTGAAAATCTGTTGTCGGAGTTAAATCAAGAAATGACGCATTCATCCAAATGTCAATCACTGGCAAACTTGGCCATCTATCCTGCATTTGGAAATATTAAAAATGAAATAAAAGAGCTGAAGAACAACAGAATTATCACAAAACCAAGAAGGAGGCAAGATACATTTTGCATTTGTTCATTGAATTAACAGAGGAAGGAATGAGAAGTAACCATGAAGGGAGGCAATATGAGACCATTGAGAAGCTCTTTGGACCCCTTTATTTTTAAAATTTTATTTATTTATTTGAGAGACATATAGAGATAATGAGAGAGAGAGTGTGAGCAGGGAGCAGAAGGAGAAGTGGACTCAATCCCAGGACCCTGGGATCATGATCTGAGCTGACCAAGCACTGGCGGACCCTTGGTTTCATGCAAAGTCTCCCCAAGAAACCAACTCAGTTGCAAGTATAATGCAAGGTCATCTGGCTGCAGGTCTGTGGTCCCCCTGAAGGTCAGAATTGATTCCATGTTTTTCCTCTTCCTCATCACTCAAGTCTGAGCTTCCTAAATGAATGACAATCTTTCTTTCATTTGGGTAAAAGTAGGGTGGCTCTGTGGTCAGGTTTGCCAAGGGCTAGCCCTGGTTTGCTCTTGTAGGTTTTTAATGTCATACAAACCCTCTTCATTCCCCCATAGTGTCCTTGTGTGGATGATAAATTGTATGGTCACCTTAATATAAGTATATTAAAGTGGAGAGTGAGGAGACAGGGCCTCTTTGATTATGACTGCAATATTGACTCTAAATAATAAGTCATTGGTGGGCTATTAAAAAAATTATTAACAAAAATCAACTGGATTTCTCTGCAGACACCACTCTACATAGCTCAGAAAAAGGCAATGCATTCTTTGTTATTTACCCAAAGTATGTTGTCTGCAGCATGGAAAGCACGTTGTAGTATATTTTAAGTCTTACTATTTACTCTGTGTAGTAGGCGAACTTCTAAGATAATCCCCGCCTCCTGCTATGTATGCTCTTACATAATCCCCTCCCCTTGAGTGCCCTCACAAAATACCCTCTCCTTGGCTGGAGCAAGCGACTTGCTTTTAACCAAGAGAATGTGGGAAAGGTGATGGTGGTCACTTTTGTGAGTCAGTTACAAAAGTTCATGACTTGCATTCTCCCAGCAGCCTCACTGCCTTCCTGGTTTTGATGAAGCAAACTGCACATCTAAGAGGCCCAAGTGGTTGGGGACAAGAGGAGCCTCTAGCCAACAACTAACAAGGAACCAAGGCCCAAAGTACAACAACCTTAAATCTGAATTCTTCCAATAACTACATAACTGAGCCTGGAAGGGGGACTCTTCCTCGGGGGAGCTTTCAGACAAGACTCCAGCCCTGGCTGACATCTTGGTTGCAGCCTTGTGAGGAGACCCTGAAGAAGAGGACCCAGCTAAGCTGTGCCTGATTCCTGATGCACAGAAACTATGAGATATCAAGTTGTGTAGGCTGCCAAATTTGGGGGAGGGTGTAATTTATGACCTATGTAGATAACTATTATACTCAGTGTGATGCTGGGGTAAACCACAGACCTCCTCTACACTTCAGTTTTCTTCTCTGCCTGGTATGTAGTAAGGCTGAATAAATGCTCGTGGCCTGAATGAATGGGATACTGAGGTTGGACCAGATAACACCTAAGATTTCTCCTAATGCAAACAATCTACCATGTTTTGCTGAGAAAGTGACAACTCTTGCTGACGGATTTTAAATACTGGTTGTACTACTTTTCCTTTGATACTACATTTTTTGGTAATTTTTAAATTGCTTTAAAATTTAATTTGCTTTTAAAAGAACCTCAAAACAGAGGTCTCTTGTTTGAAAACTCTCCTCACCAACTTTTCTTGTTTTAAAAATATTCTGACCTGTGGGTGTCTGTGCAGTCTGGCTGAGGATCACCGCATACCCCAATGCTGCCTTTGATGTCAATGGTTATGTGCCCTGCAACTTTCAAGTAGATACGTGTGGATTTTATGATCACCATCTCACCTGGCTCCAGAGCAACACCTGCCTTTCATTTAAGATACAAGGCGACTGCAAGCTGGCCAGGGTGTTGGACACATTTCATTTTGCCTCCCTCTGAATTCACTGGTGGAACCTTTTAAAAAAAAAAAAATCTTACAGGTCATTACCAAGAATCTCTGGTACTAAAATACCACCAGTCTGTGCTAACCCTGCTTTCCTGAGGATTAAACTTTGCTCCATTGTGGATAAAAATGGTGTTTTACAGGCTGGAAACAATGTCTTTGATGCTAAAACCATTCCTGTGGTGGACCCTAAAAAACTTTTTGGAGGCAACAACTCAAAATCTTTACCAAAACCTCTTTTGACATTTAAAACAATTCTTTCATTTTAGAGGGAGTCATTTAAACAGTGAAAGAAATAAGCTGCCATCCAGGTGCCATCTTGTGCATGTGCCCATGTGCATGTTTCATGCCTGTAGCTTCAAAAGTCAGAGAAACACCCATCCTACAGCTGTTGCAAAGGGCTTGGGTTCAGCAGAGTGGAGATAAAGTAGTCAGAAGTGGAGTTCATTTTCTTTTGTTTATATCTTGGATATTCTGGCTTTATGCAATGAGCCATTCATTGACCCATCAGATTATTTTTATAGTGGCATTCTATAAAAGGCACCAATTTTGGTTTAAATAAGCAAACAAAAACACAACAAAGAAATCTCTCTCTCGAACTGAGTGGGAGAAATTAGAGAGGGAGACACCATGAGAGACACCTAACTCTGGGAAATGAACAAAGGATTGCAGAAGGGGAGGTGGGCAGGGGGATAGGGTGACTGGGTGATGGGCACTGAGGAGGGCACTTAATGGGATGAGCCCTGGATGTTATACTATATGTTGGCAAATCAAACTTTAATAAAAACAAATGAAAAAAAAAAAAGAAAACTCTCCCTCCTTGGATAGAAAAATAGGAAAAACTATGAAATTTATGAACATGACAGAGGATAAAAATCCCAACTTTATGTTTTCTAGAGTCACGGATATCTCCTTGTTATCTTTTATCTTTACAGAGAGCTTAAAGGATTTCTCTTACCTCCACTGCAGGATCTTTCTTGTCCTTGAAGTGTAGGTTAATATGTCAGCCACGTGCTGTTTCCACAGAAGGCTTGTAAGGGGGTAACTTGAAAGATCTTGTAATCAAGAGCACCTAGTGTGGACACATTAACGCTACCATCCTACCGAATTGAGGCAGAGTGGGGATATTTTCGACTTCACTGCCACCATGCCAGTCGTTTCTGGGCAAAGTCAACTAAAAGAAGCTGTTAGGAAAGGCAAGTGATTAACGCCAAGAACTATGATTTCTGTGAGGGGTTTTGTTTGGTGATCATTGTTAGTGTAATTTAAAAAAATAGGAATGACCATGTATGGCATGTCATAGAAGCATGGGGTTTCAAACTAAGAAATCAGAGAGTATAATTCAGGCACCTCATTGTTTGGATTACAGAAGATCATCAACAGTTGAGTGACTCAAGCAAAAACATGTATCTAGTGGAAGAATGCAAGACTCTGGCTCCTATGGGGGGGGGGGAGGAGTTAATGCGGGTCCAAGGTTGAAAGATTGCTGAAACATGAAACTTCTAAGTTTATAGTATGACTATTTAAAAATATCTTTGCGGAGAAGCTGTAAAGATGTGATCTATACGATGCTGGAGGGACAAGTTCTGGTACCTTTAGCTTTTTGCGGTGGAGATACTCTACTATATCTACCCCACTTAACAGATAATAGAAAATCTTACAGGATAAAAAACTAAAACTAAGAGTCAAATTATCACCATAACCAAGGAAGATTTTCCATGAACTTACAGAAATTGTGGAGCTAGACTGAAAACACGAGACCATGAAAGCCCAGAGTTTGTCAGGAACCCAGAACCAGCCTGCCAAAACAAAAGAAGGTAGAAATAGGCTAGCCCACTTCCTATGCCGTCTGATTCCTGGCTCGGAGACTAAGAAACTAGCCAAAACACTAGAAAACAATAATCACAAGAGCAAAAATAAAATTAACAGGGAAATGGCCAAGAGTGAAAATGACACATCACTTAGGACAACAAATCACGGAGGCCGAGAAATCTTTGAAAAGATCAGGAGAACACACAAAATGAGGAAGCCAAGGAAAGGTGGGTAGTTCTGGAGGCAAACACAAGACTCGATCATCAAGGAGAGGGATTCTAACCCATAAAGGTCAGGAAACTCAAGGAAAACCTGCAACTGAGTTGAGACCAAAGAGATGACCGAAAAGAAACTAATACTGGTAGACTTAACAATTTTAATAGTTACACTTATTTAGGTTTTAGGTGTTTTTAAGATAAGATAAAACAATGAAAAAGAAAGGAAACGTGGAATAATTAAAACAGAAGAAAAAACAAGGCCAAATGTAACGATATGTAACAATAACAAATGGTTTCATAAAACCCCTTTTTCAAAAGACCTTATTTTCAAGGTGGGTTTAGAAAATCTAAGTCCAGGGATGCCTGGGTGGCTCAATGGTTGAGCATCTGCCTTTGGCTCAGGTCATGATTCCAGGGTCCTGGGATTGAGTCCTGCATCGGGCTCCCTGCAGGAAGCCTGCTTCTCCCTCTGCCTATGTCTCTGCTTCTCTCTTTGTGTCTCTCATGAATACATAAATAAAATCTTTAAAAAAAAAAAAAAAGAAAGAAAGAAAAATCTAAGTCCAGTTACATGCTGCTAATAAGGGGTGTGCCTAAATCAAAAAGATACAGACAAGTTAAAGGTAAGTTATAGGCAACCAATAGAGTGTGGTAATAGCACTGGGATAAACCAATAGACCAGGGAACAGAACAGAGAATCCAGAAACATCCTTATATAGTTGCTTGATTCATGAAGGAGGTGACACTACAGAGCAGTGGGGAAAGCATAGACTTTTCAACAAACAGTGCTGGGCTAATTGGATAACCATACAGGGGGATCCTCAAATGTTACCTCACACCATACACAAAAACAATTCAGATAAATAGCAAAGACAAGTATCAAAGCTATAACAATACAGGAACTCTGGAAAAAAAAAAACTTAGGAGACTATCTTCATGACCTGGGAGTAAGCAAAGATTTCTGAAACACATTGCAAAAAAGCACTACCCGTTAAGGGGGGGAAACAATCAGTGCATAGCATTGAAATGAAGAACGAACTAGGGGTGGTGGAAGGGGAGGTGGGTGGGGGGTGGGGGTGAATGGGTGATGGGCACTGAGGGGGGCACTTGATGGGATGAGCACTGGGTGTTATTCTGTATGTTGGCAAGTTGAACACCAATAAAAAATAAATTTATATAAAAAAAAAAACCTTCATTCTTAAAAAAAAAAAAAAAAAAGACTAGTAGTTATCACCCACCCATGCCCAAATAAGTGAATATACTACAGCTTCTGATGTTAAGGTATAATGGTTTTGCTGTTTGGGCTCGTAAGGGATTTTAAATATTGACAAGTACTTTGAGCTATGTTTCGAGTAAAATTTCAAAATGTTGTATTATGCATAGGTTCCACAGTGTTAGAAAAACTGAAATGTCGAATAAAACATATTAGAAGAGCTTAGGAAAACGTATAAAAATTAAAAGGCTAAAAAAAACCACTCCGTTTTAAATGTGTAAAAATAAATTGAATTGGTTCATGGGAAAGAAAAAAGAACCTCTGTTCATTAGAAGACACCATTATGAGAGTGAAACAGTGGATCACAGAATAGAAGAGATTTGCAATGTGCATATTTGCAAAAGAATTAAATGGAGAAAATATAAAGACTTTCTACAAACTAAAAAGAAAAAAAATAACCCAACAGAAAAATGGGCCAAACCCTCAAACGGGCACTTCACGTAGAGGATATTCAACTAATAAACATATAAAAAGATGTTTCATATCTTTAGACATTAGGGAAATTCAAACGGAAATCGTCATGAGATACCACTGCGTATCTGCTAGAATGACCGGAAGCCAAAAGACTGATGATACCAAATGCTGTGGGGAAACTTCACGTCTAATCCGCTGCCGCTAGGGTGACTTGATACAACTACTTAGAAAATGATTGGAATGATCTACTAAATCTAACACTGCATATTAGCTTACTCAATTACCCAGCATGCCAATCTGGTTTTATATCAAACTGAAACATATATATGTGTCCACTAAAGACAAGTCTAAAAATATGCAATTGCCCCAAACTGGAAGCAACCCAGATGTACATTGCCATAAAGTAGATAATTGGTGGCATATTCATAGAATAGATTTTTATTCAGCAAAGAGAGTGAATGTGCTATTTCTACATGCAAGCACTTGAATGAATATCATAAGCACTATGATGAATGAGAGAAGTCAAACACAAATCAATGCAAGTTGTATGATTTCATTTCTAGAAGGCACAAAAACAGGTAAGACTAATCTTTGGTGTTAGAAGTCAGATTAATGTGGGCCTGGCTCAGTCAGTAGAGCACGCAACTCTTGATCTCAGGATTGTGAGCTTGAGTCCCACATCGGATGTAGAGATTACTTAAAAAATAAAATCTTAAAAAAAAAAAGAAGACAGTTAATGTTTATCTTGAAGGTGGGGTTGTGTCAGGAAAGGGGTTTGAGGGAAACTGAGATGCTGGTGGTATTCCATTTCTTGACTTGGGAACTGGTTACACTGGTGTATTCACTGTGGAAAATTCATCAAGTTATACATTCCCATTCTTGTGTGTACGTTATACTTCCATATTTTTTTTAAATTCTAAAAGCAAACTAGAGGCACTTTAAATATATGCTAAAAGCAAATAAAACTAAAATGCCATTTTATACTGACAGGTCAATCCACCATAAAGCCTCTATATCTCAAATCAACTAGTGTTGAATTATATTAAGCAGAATATTTGAAAGATAAAACATTTGCCAAAAAGATTTGTTAGGAGATATATATTGAACCTCTACCATGTAGAGGTGTAGGTGGCCATTTATAAACATGTACCTAATAATTGATGATGGTAGGGACACAGTCTACAACTTGAACTTCCTCTCACTAAAGCTAATTGCACCATTGCCACCTCCTTGGTCAGAAAACCTATAACCTAAAATCACTCTGTTCCACATGAGGACTCACCAACTATGTAATGGCAGGTCCAATACGTGGACCTTCTCTAGAAGACAAATGTCAATTCATCCTCAATGTACAGTACATTTGAGAGGGGAGGTGACGCAGCAGAGATGAGGCTGCATCACATGGGTCACAGTGGGATGAAAAGGTTTGCTGCACTGATGCCTCTCCAAGGCCATCAGTGATCTTGGTCTATGTGTGCTCACATCATAAAGTCTGTTACTCTTAGACCTTGATCATCCACCCACTCATGACCAAAAATAACGGAGGGGACACTAGTCCTAAAGAGAGTCTCCGGCTTTTGAATTGGCCCATCCATTACCTAATTTATGAAACTTGATGGACTTACCATCACTTTCCTGTCTTCCATATAGGAAAACTGTGCAGAAGCAAAGCATGTCAGTGCCTACACTTTTTTGGGCATTTGGCCTAATTTCCTTGTGCTGTCTGGGAAAGGAAATCTGGAGGGTTCCACCTATACCAACTCACAACTTTGTTTATTTTCCTTTCAAGTCTGCTTCTGAGGCCAAGACGTTGGTGAGATGAATAGTCCATTTATTGCCCTGGGTTAGGACATCACGGTCTGTCATTGCGCAATGTGTTTTTGATGTGTGAACTTGGATGCTAAAAGAACGCTTAACGTGGCGGGTGAGAGGTGGGGGTGGAGATGACAAACAGCCAGTGGGAACGAGCGGACTTATTTCAAGGCTTCAAGACTGATTTAGAAGACGATGGGGTCATAGTAGACCTAACCTGATTATCAGTGGGCAATGGCTGTAAGAAAATAAACAATTCTAGGATAAAATATGTGGAAGATAGAACCAGGATGTATTAAATAAAGTTGACATAATTTAATCAGTTAGGGTTCACTGGTGATCTCTGCAGCCAAAGGAGAATTTGTAAATATAGCAAAGAGGCAGAGGTAGATGCTAACCAATGTCGCCAAGTGGAGTGGAACCCTTGTCGTAAAGGATGAATAATGATACCCACCTACCCAGCCACCATTCTAAGGGCACAAAAAACTAGATGCAGATGCCTGAAGGGGGAGGGCCACACTTGTATTCTTAATCACTTATATGCATGACTATGAAGGAGACTTATGGAACCATTCCATGGAGCACAGTCTGACCAGGAAGAGATGGAAAATGTCTAAGGCCCCCCAAAGGAGAGGGTGGGGTTGTGGGTGAGATTTTGCAGACAAAGATTGGAAACCACTAAAAACTGGCAGTGAAAACTTCAGGGGGATTGAAGATAGTAGCTGTCTTATCTCGAGCCTAGGATAAAGGAATATTCCAGTACTTGTATCCCATCTTCCTCTGCAATGGATGAACAACAGTCTATGTTTCTAGAAGCTAATCAGGCAGGGACAATTTTTTTCTTGTCTTAATTGCCCAGAAGCTATTGTTTCTCCTTACGTACTGATTAATTTGTGTCTTACGGACCTATAATTCCTGGGATTTGTCATGTTTCTTCCTTGCTTCAATGGCTAGCAAACTCCAAACTAAACTTAGGATTCATTCTTACCAAGACCTTTACAGATCTTTATTTTCATTCATGTGCTTTGTGGACTTATTTCAAACCTGGGTCTATTTTATGTTCTTACCCCTTTCTCTTTTTTTCCCTTATCCCTCACACCTATTTTTATTTTGTTATTTGGTATTCTATATAGATTTCAAAAAAAAAAAAACCCACCTTAAATATTTTGACACAAAGACCTGGTATAAATAAATGACACCACAGTGACTTTTAATGTGGCCTATAAAACCTTATTTGCCTTGTTGTGTCAGCTTTGTAAAGAAGATCAGTTTTAAACAAGATCGACAGATACAGAAATAGTGAAATTGGACCTTAAAAGAAGGATTCCAGATTTCTTGTTGTAACTGCTGTCTCACACTCCGCAGCACGTAGTGAAAATATTTTAGATCTATGGTCAGGTAAACTCCATTTCATCCTAAGTAAATAGTAAAATAAGTTAAATAGTAAAATAAATTAGAACATTTCTCTAACCTGTTTATCACATTTTCAGGGCATGTTATATTTCAGAGGGGCATAGGTTTGTTTGTTTGTTTAATCTGTTTACTTTATTTAAGATTATCTTATGATGAGAGAAATACAAGTTTGTGTTAATGAATGAATGATAAAATAAAAAGCAAGTTTTCATTCTCCTGCCCTCTTCATATTGATCCCCAGACGTCACAATCATTAACAATTTGATGTCCATCCTTTTGCAATTTCCCATGTATACACACACGCAAATGCATGCACGCTTGCACGTAAATGTGGTGCAAAAAAGCAGCATTCAATGTTAAATGGATCAAATGAATACACCATAGTTTGTTTACCCTTTTGGTAATTTACTTAGTGTTTTCAATGCTTGCTCCCACTTGACTTAATAGCTAAAATAGGAAAACAGACAGTGGCCAGGCACGTCAGCCCATTGTGAATACCCACCGCTCTGTAGGCTGTAACTCCACATTCCACGTTGAACCCTAACACATTGTTGGATCTGAATGCACTTATTATTTCTTTCATCTAAGGCAGGAATTTAATAAGAATGAAGATTGGTAGTACTTCACTGATCACATACCGGTGGCTTCAGTTTCCCTGGACAGGACTCTGCACTCACCAAAAGGTATATCCTCACGCTTGTTTTGGGTTCATTACTGCATTAAATTTTAGGGCCAAATGTATAAATTCCCCTAATGGCCACCAGAGGGCATCATCCATCAAGAGTATCAACACCCCTGAACGCAGGCAACCTGAACACGACTGTGTATACAGGTAAATGCTTAGCTTCTAGCTTGAAGCTCTGTTTCTGCCTACATTGATTAGTTTTTTTTTTCTTTTTAAATCTCATTAAAATTTTCTAAAGGGCCATGACTGAACCCCTCCCAAATGACTGAACTTAGCAAGGCAGGTTAAGTGCTTTACACAATGCCTTGAGAAATAAACAGTAAGCGAGTTATTGTTATTGCCATTCGTATCCTACTGAAAAAAATAGCCAGTCCTCGCTGTGATATTCTCCGTAACAAATACATCCTTGCTCGGGTTTTTTCATTTACTATTCAGTGTAGGGCATCACACCATTTCCAAAAGTGATTCAGCCTAAATTGTGTAATTCAAGCACAGATGGTGCATCTCGCAAAGCACATTTAAAAATTTTTTATTCTTTTTTTTTGTTAAATATGTATTACCTTATAGACTCCTGCCCCCAATTAAAAGAATTTTGTGAAAAATATATATATATCGTGCATCATTGTTAATCAAAGAATTGGGGGAGGTATCCTGGAAAAGGCATATTTTCCTAGTTACCACCATCCCAAAGGCAGAATGCTGACTGACGTGAGGCTTGCGATCACTCAGAAACATTATTCAAGCATGTTCATGCCAAGAACAAACGCATAATTTTTCTACCAAGTAGTTTACAAATGCACCTGGTTGTGCAATCAGGAGGTTGCACTGAATTTCCTTAAATTGCCATTAGTCCCATGAATTTTACAGGTAAATATATAAAATATGTTGTCATTTAAACAGGAAATAGACTTTCTGATACTTATTTACCAAGGTTCGGAATTAAAAATTCAAAGACCAGAGTAGTGAAGGGCATTATCCCATTAGGCCACACGGTGGCACTATTTCTCTGATTTGAGAAATTCTTTAGCCACCTGCTGGAGATGACCCAGCTGAAAACAAGATTATGAATATATGAATCTCCTTCCCTGTATTTGTCGGGTTTTTAAAAAAGATTTTATTTATTTATTTATTCATGAGAGACACAGAGAGAAGCAGAGACAAAGAGGGAGAAGCAGGCTCCTTACAGGGAGCCTGAGGTGGGACTGGATCCCAGGACCCCGGGATCATGACCTGAGCTGAAGGCAGATGCTCAACCGCTGGGCCACCCAGGCGTCCCTCCTTCCCTGTATTTGAAAGACAGAACCCTAATTTGAATGCGAGAACCCAGTAGAGTTTAGCATTTAGGATTATTTATTTATTTATTTATTTATTTATTTATTCATGATAGTCACAGAGAGAGAGAGAGAGAGAGAGGTAGAGACATAGGCAGAGGGAGAAGCAGGCTCCATGCACCGGGAGCCCGACGTGGGATTCGATCCCGGGTCTCCAGGATCGTGCCCTGGGCCAAAGGCAGGCGCCAAACCGCTGCGCCACCCAGGGACCCCTAGGATTAGTTTTCATAACCTCTCTATACAATAAAGCAGCACCAAAATGCATGAGGAAGCCATTGCTGAAATGTGGGTTGTTTGTGAAATTATGCATAAAGTTTCATAGTATGAACTAAGACTTTAATAGTAATATTCTATAGCGCTCTCTGAATGTACAAGGTGTTTCCACTTTCCTTATTCCATTTGTTCTCCACATGATCCGGTGAAGCAGGGGAGGGAGCTCTGATCCCCCATTTCACAGCTAAGGAAGCTGACATGTTAAGAAGTGGGGGTTCCCAGCTCCCACAGACTGCAGAACCTTCTGCAGCACTGAGGAGATTTGGGGGTCCTGACCCCCACCTGATGCATGGGAGAAAGTGTAAACCCTACAGGCACTTCACCGAAGCCACTCTGGCACTCTGACTCGGGACTGCTCCTCACCCAGGAGAATACGGCTGGACCCTAAGGTTGAAATCCATTCCCCATGGGCCAGCGCAGACTGGCCTCCACAGTGCTGATCATGGAGAGACTACAGCTTCCACAGTCAGAGAATCCCCAAGGAGCCCGTCTTCCATCCCAGAAATATGAGATGATTTATTACCAGTACCCTCCCTTCAGCCATGGGGCTAGAGCCTGCATCCTGTAGCCAGTCTCCCATGATAGGAGACTGCAGAAAACAAAATACCATCCCCTGATTTCTTATTCATAGAGAAGCCGACGTATAATATGATTACATACGTGATGGATTGGATCCGACAGACAGTATAAAAGGCAAGCCGGAGAACATTAACTAGGGAATGGATTTTTCACTGATGGCCAATGTCTCCTGTAGTCAACAGCGAAGGGAGGTGGGGGGAGGCAGATTCAGAGAGATACAGAAATAACTTTCAAGATCAAACTCTAAAATAAATTCCTCCACTAGGCAAAGGCTCACTGAGCGTTTGCTCTATGCCAGGCCCTTGGCCGGGTGCTTCACATACTTCATCTTCTTTGATTACCCTTGTTTTACAGACATGAGGAAAGACATTCCAAGAAGTGAAACTCACAGACAAGACCTCGCACCCGTCTTGCCCAGCACACCCAAACTGCTCTTCTTGACCATGAGCTGCCTCCCAGCATCCTGCCAGGACGCATGCTGTCTAATGCTGAGCAGGGCCCGCCTGCACAGCCAGGGCTGCTTTCAGGTGTTGACCCCTCTGAGCAGGGAATGGCACCAGAGACTAGATGTGACCTTCAAAGAAGTGAAGGAAGCCTAAGGCTTCTTTAGCACAGGCCCCTGTGAGGTCTAGAAGTCCCCGAGTCACTCCTGGAGAGGGCAACAGAGCAAGCCATGTTGAGATCACAAAGCCCTTCTCACATTAAGCGTTTTGGTGCATGGCCTAAAGAGAGCTTCAGGAGCAATGACCTAAACCTTGAAGTTTCCAGTAATCTGTCGTGAGTTGTTTTCTCATTCTCAGTAAATATTCACTTTGCATGCCTGATTTTGTATTTATAATCATACGGCTTTTTATAAAGAGAGTATCCCAAATGGAAATGCTTCAGGCTTTGCAGTCAGGACCTGCCCCTACCTGTGCCTTTGTTGTCAAACGTTTTGCCTCTCCTCTCCTGAAAGGCTGAAACCATTTCTCATATGTCTTTAGGCTGTGTCCTTGGCATAGTCCTGAAACAAAGTCGTCCTGGAAAAGGAGAGAAAAGGAAAGATAAAAGGAATGGAGGGAAGGTGGGGGGCGGGGGCGGGGAGGAATAGACAGGATTATACGTAGAGTTAGTAATTGGTTTAATCCATGGAGGGAGAGTCAGCAGTGGTGGGAGCATCTCTTTAAAAGAAGCAACCTTTTAAATACACTGGGTCTCTTCTTCTCTTATGAGATTTCCAGCACACCAGGGTGACTTCAATAGGATATCCAATAATAAGCCAAAAGGGTCACATTGCCACAGGCACCGCCTGGCTAGAGACAGGATTTAGACTTAGCTCCTCTGATTGTTTTACATTTTGCTAACAAAACTTATATTTTTTTTAAAAAAGATTTTATTTATCTTTTCATGAAAGACACACAGAGAGAGGCAGACACATAGGCAGAGGGAGAAGCAGGCTCCCCGTGGGGAATCCGATTGGAACTCAAGCTCAGGACCCCAGGATTACAACCTGAGACAAAGGCAGATGCTCAACCACTGAGCCACCCAGTCATCCCAATAAGAAGCGTCTTGTTATATTAACCACTGATGATCAGTCATGTATTATTTTGCCTCATCCCAATCCTCCAGTCGGAGGGTTTAAAACTCCTTAACAATTCAACTGCTTGTTATGGAAGTTTGTAGCAGCCACCTGGCACCTTTGTCACACAGTAGCTCTCTCCACTTATCTTGAGGACCATGTTGATGGAGCTGTAAGAGCAGTAGAGATCCTTGGATCTGAGGATGGGTAATTTGACAGCCAGACTCCCTGACTTCACCATCTGTCTTGTTCACCTCCACAAATTCCCATCTTGATCATACTGACAAGTTTATGTCTACCTCCATAGATATCATCTTTTAGGTGGTATCTATCACCAGAGTGTTGGGGCTCAGACTCCTGTTAACTTGGGGTCTCGGAGTCAAACCAAATAAAGTGACAAGAAGAAGGTTAAATAAGCTTCAGAAGCATAAACAAATACATGGGAGGTTTCTACCATGTCTATTCCTTTTTATAAAACATCTATGCACATTTTATTGTTTTGAAGCACAAGCTGTTGATTAAGCCATTCACACTGTGAGGCAAGAATAGAGGAGAAATTTTTTTAAAATGTGGGGCAGGGTAAAGGGAGTAGTGGGGTTTCTTTCTCTGGTGCATGCTCATATGCAGCAGAAAGAAACAAGGGCATATTTATTCTATTAAGCTTATAAATCTTAAGGAAACCCAGCTGCTGCCCATCGCAAAGGCTTCTGCAAATGTCCAGTTCACAGTATCTGACCTTCCAGGCTCTTTGCTATTTGTGTGCTTTAGGCCTAAAATCAGAACTGCTTCAATAACTCTAGTTTAGTATGAAACTTTTTGGTATTTGTTTGACTTAGCTGCCAAAAAAAAAAATATAATAAAATTCTAGCTCCCGAGGCCTTCAATAAAATTTTACTTTCTGAAAATAGAAAACGCCCTTTGCAAAAAAAAAAAAAAAGTAAATACCAATCATGAATTCACCATCCAGATTTGGATGAGGTGATGTTTTGAGTGCTATATTCTGAGATAGTTAAACATATCATTGAAGCCCACATGTACAGTTACTTTTTTAAAATGTCCTTCTTGAAGAACCAGGTTTCAAAATCTGTAGAGTAGCTTCCTTGGTCTCCATTCTCCTGGGTTTCCACCTTTTTAAAAGGCTTTATAGGGTGACGCCTGGGTGGCTGAGCGTCTGCCTTGGGCTCAGGGAGTGATCTCTGGGTCCCAGGATCGAGTCCCACATCCGGCTCCCTACATGGAGCCTGCATCTCCCTCTGCCTGTGTCTCTGCCTCTGTGTGTGTGTGTCTCATGAATAAATAAAATCTTAAAAAAAGAAAAAGAAAAGCTTTATAGGATTACTAATGGCACAATGTCACCTATTGACAGAAGAAGGCCATTAGAGTGGTCTCTAGTTCTCTGAGACTTCCCTGGGCTTACCAAAGCTCTTAAGATGACAAATCCGTGCATTTGCAGGGCTACGCCTGTCGCATCAGGTTAACTAAGTGGTCTGGAGCTGGGTAAGGAGAACAGACAGGCTCTTGCACAGTAGCACCGTCCACTTGGGAGGAAGGACATTCCAGGGGAAGTTTTTGAGGTCCAGCTCAGAAACAGCAACAACAAATCATCCACATTTTTTTTTTCCAGCTGAATCGTTTCTATTTTTCGTGTGGCAGCTCTCTTCTGGGCATTCATAAAACGCTTCTTGTCGGCTGTTTCTAGGGACAGGATGCTCCTTCTATTTAAAATGAAAACAGCTTTGAATTCTTTCCTGCAAAGAAGAGGCCCAGTCCGCTGGCAGGAAGGAGCAAGGGGTCACTGGGTGCTGGTGCTGGGATGTGCAGGAATGGGGCTGCAGAAAGATGGGTGGGGCTCAGGGAGGAGAGGGGTGCGGCTGGGGGTGGGGGGGGGGAAGCCCCAGGCTCAGGATTCCGCTAAGCCAGAAGGCAGTCGCTCTGCGGACCCCGCCCAGCTCCTGGTGGAGTCCCTGGCTGGGTTTCCAGTCTGATAAAGTGGTTTGATTAGCGCCTTTCTGCCGCGTGCTGCAAAACCAGGAGACCGCTCGGGGGCACTATGGTGCAAGACAAGAACTTGCTCACCCTTCGGTTAGAGACCAGGGAAAATCGAGGTATTGTAAGGAAGTGTGCGGAGTATGCTTTCCACGCCCTCTTCACCGTGGCCATACGCTCCCCAAAATATTGACAAATTACCATGACAAAATGCTATGCATGTGAATCCACCTTTTTTTTTTTTCTTCTTTTTTTTTAGGCAAAGTGGAAGAAAAATTCAGGGTGAGGGACCCTGGTCCAGAGTGACTGCAGGTTGCAGATGATTTCCACTAAACAAGGGTGTCATCTAGTCGTGCAGCACTTAAAACCAGACACTGTTCGAGGATCCCTGGGTGGCTCAGCGGTTTGGCGCCTGCCTAAGGCCTGGGGCGTGATCCTGGAGTCCTGGTATGGAGTCCCACATCAGGCTCCTTGCAGTAGCCTGCTCCTCCCTCTGCCTGTGTCCCTGCCTCTCTCTCTGTCTCTCTCTCTCTGTCTGAATGAATGAATAAAATCTTAAAAAAAAAAAAAAAAGGCAGACACTGTTCTTGTTGATCTGCACCCCTTATGCACCAGGTGTTTTTGCCCTAAGTAGACCTGTCAGTCTGATTGAACTAGGCTAAGGCAGTTTCATCCCTCTTTCAGACGCCTGCTAGTCCTGGGAGACCCATTTTCTGCAAGGCAGTGGCCCCAGGACACCTCAACTTAGAACACCCTCTTTGTCCCTGGCAAAGGAGTCACCAGCTGCCCCCTCACCAGACCCCTGGGTCCTCTCCTAACAGAGAGGTGTGGATCCTAGCCCTGCCCTTGCAGGGCACCAGGCAGTGGTCTGGAGCATCAGCTCTGCCTCTAGGCACCTGGGATTGAGGTCTTATTTCCACCACTTACCAGCTGGGTGACCCTGAACGTGTTACTTAGCTTGGGGATGATAATGCCCTACCTCCTCAGGGTGCTGGGTCCTGCAGATGAGCTAATGCACTTAAAGCCTGATAGGTCCGTAATGGTATGAGGCATTTCCCCTTCTCTCTCTCACACTGTGTTTCTTCTCTGAGAAGGCTTCACTCAAGGGCATGTACAACATCTGTCATTCTCTCATGCTTTTTAATTTAAAAAAAAAAAAACACTTGTTTTGTGGGAGTCATTATTCCATTCCTCATCTTATTACTGACACTTTCAACTACTTTGCCTAGAGACAGTGCAAGGAAGTGATTGCAAAATCTTGACCCAGACTGCCTGATACTGAACCTCTGTCTGTCCCTTTCTTGATAGCTAACACTGAAGAAGTCATTCAACCTCCCTGTCCTCAGTCTTCCCATCTCTAAAATGGGCATGATAACAGTACTCGTTTCATCAGGATTAAGTTAATCACTATTACGAAAGCAGCTGGAGCGGTGCCTGGCACACAGCAGGCACTCCAGGAGATAGAAATAAATGGAAACAGCAGTGATAAGCTTAATACTATTTCCCCAACACCTAAAAACAAACCCAAATGCACTAGAATAATAAATGAGGGAATGGCTGAGGCTAAACATAGAGCCCAAGCACTCCAAGGTCATCTGTTCTCTGGGGGTAAGCTTGACGGGAGAGCTTCCTTTGCATCTAGGAACATTCAGAGAGCAGAACTGCATATGTGGTCAGACTCTCTGATTTTACGAGCCTTGCACACCAAGGCTGTCAGTGCTGCACGGTACAGAAGCTGGGCTACACACGCAGCTTGCTGCCTTTCCCCTCCATTTAGTGAGTTCAATCAGTAACTGCTGTATTGATCTGACATCGTTTCTGACCTTCTCCACAACTTGCAATCTGGCTTCTCCACATCCTGAACCGGCATTATATTTCTTATCATATAGCCCCTTGAGAATGTTTCATGTCTCAAGAGGCACTAAATTCAAAGTACTTAAAAAACATCAGCTGGGTTTTTTTTTTCCTTTTACCAGTGGGTTTTTATCTTAAATAGAATACCATTAATATTACCGAAAGAAAAATTAAAAGGAAGCAAAATCAAGCAGTGAACATAAAAACAACCAGGATGTTAGAGAATTTTTCTTGAAAACTCAGCTGTCCTTCAAGGGTCACTCCGATAACACCTCACCGTTCCCAGATGCATTTTGCACATGGTATTATGACTGTTGGTTTATTTCTCTGTGTCTCCATTCTTTGAAATCTTATGGGTAGGGGCAGTCATCATCATCTCTGTGCTCTGGGCAGGAGCTCGGCACCAGGCACACCGTAAATCTCATAAATATTTGTTGCTGCCTTGGAGAGTGGTGTTGACTCAGGCCCATAGGGCAGCGTAGACGGATGCCTGCTGGCCCTCACAAGGTTTTAGGTGGAGAGATGATTTTAGATAGGGTGTGGGCAAGGTATTAAACAAAACATTGACTCAAATAATGAGAAAGTTATTTCTGCTTCAATGAGCCTCCCATCTTTCCAATTCCTTTAGAGAGAGGGGTCTCCATGTGGTGCTAATAGATCTTCAACTCCTGTATCTCTCTCTCCTGCGCCCCCCTCACCCCAACATCTCTTGGACAAGAAACTAAATCTAAGAATCAGAATGTTTAGCAGACAAAAATATCTACCTAGAATTTAACACATTGTTCTCGTTACATCTATTTATGACCCTATCTTATTCCCAGCAAGCGATAACAGCAGCTTTCCATTCTTGTCCTCCTGTCCTCAGGATGGGGACCTCGGGCTCAGTGAATACCTCACATGCCCGCTCCATGGCCATGCCCCTTGCTCTTCGCCAGCAAAATGTGAGTAGAAAGAACTTATGGCACTTTCTGGGCTGAAACACTCTCGAGCCTGTGTGCAGCCCCTGTCGCCTCTCTCTCCTGCCTCAATGGCCCCTGGATGCCACAGCAAGGGAGAAGAGCCTTCAATAGCTGTGTCTCTGAAATAAGCTGACAACAAGCAGATTAACAGAAGAAAACCTATGCACATATATTGACTTTAAATATCATGTGCTTGCAGCATCGCAAGAAAAAGCACAAATACCCCCAAATCCAGTGGGATCCGAGAACTTATATGTCATCTACACAGGGGAAGTGGGTAAAGGGCAACTCAGGAGAGAGTAAATGATTCTTAGGAAAGATGAATGGACCCTTAGAAGAACAGATGGGAGGTGTGATCGTTCATGACCCGGTTTGTCTGGGTGTGGTGTTGGCACCGAGGTTCCTCCTCTGTGATTAGACTCAATCCTCCCTGGTTGATGGAACTCTCAGGAAAGATGGTTAGGACAGTTGGGTCCTTTTGGAACCTCTGTATTTAGGCAAATAAGGAGAATTCAGAATAAGCCTCTCTCCTCTCTGCCTTGGCTGTTTATCAAGCGCCTTCAACTCAAAATAATCAACATGCCAAAGCAGCACATCGTAGGGTAACATGTCCCGAATTTCCCCACCACACCTGGAGGTGGTGGCATTATAAAACAGAGGGACCGGGGATCCCTGGGTGGCGCAGCGGTTTGGCGCCTGCCCTTGGCCCAGGGCACGATCCTGGAGACCCGGGATCGAATCCCACGTCGGGCTCCCGGTGCATGGAGCCTGCTTCTCCCTCTGCCTATGTCTTTGCCTCTCTCTCTCTCTCTCTGTGTGACTATCATAAATTAAAAAAATAAAAAATAAAAAAAAATAATAAAACAGAGGGACCCTGGACCTAAGGGCCATCATCTAAGAATCATCTCCAAGAAAAGCTGCCCTGGAAAGTCATCAGACTCACATTGGATTTCACATAAATAAAAAATAAACCTTTGCTATGTTAAGCCATTAAGACATTAGGGTTTATTAATGCAACAAAGCCCATCCTATCCTGACTAATACAAGGATTTAAAATTGTTTTTAATTATAAAAGGAGTACATTTAAAGAAAATATTGACATGATGGTCCAGGATATAATAGAAATTGTAAAGGTGGTACTCAAATGCCACTTAGTGTTGCAGAGTCTTGAAGCTGATCCTCCAAAAGAGTTGAAAGGCATGGCGCGGCTGCCCTCACTAGGTCCCCTGAGAGACCAGGACCAGGCCGGGGTCAAGTGCAGCCTAGGGCTACAAAACACAGCTAAAGGAAGTAGGAGTTTCAGGCATCAAATCTGAGCCTCTGTCCCCTTGGAACCTCCATGGATTAGCTCATTCTAACAAGTGGAGGTAGCCTAATTAGGATCATTAGGGGCTAAGAGAAAAGACTTAACATTAGTCTGACAACACAAGTGTGATGTACTCTTCCTTCCTTTTCTTTTATGAAGCCTGGCTTCCCTAAGCCCTGGTGCTTCCATGGATGGCAGGTGGATTCAACACCATGTACTTCAAGGCTAAGTTTTCCTTTCCAGTCCTCATGCTCTGATTTGGCCTAAAGTCCAAATTATTCATTCATTCTCATTATACCAGACATGGAAAGGGGTGCACGCATATTTTCATCTTGGGGATGATTTAATGTATTGATCAAATATACTGTTTCAAAGTGGGAAACAAAACCCATGGGGTTGATTGCTTCCAAGTAAATTCCTTTTCCCAAAGAAAGATCTGGGTGGGATCAATCTTAAGACTTAGACGTGTCTGGGGGCACCTGGGTGGATCAGTCTGTTAAGCATCTGCCTTCAGCCCAGGTCATGATGTCAGGGTTCTGGGATCCAGCCCTGCATTGGGCTCCCTGCTCAGCGGGGAGCCTGCTCCTCCCTCTGCCCCTTCCCATCCCACTCATGCTCTCTCTCCTCTCAAATAAATAAATGAAATCTTCAAAAGAAAAAAAAAAAAGACTTAAATACATGTGGGGCCCAGTGACAAAGGAGGGAAAACTCACAACAAATCTAACTCCAACGCTGGTTTTGCTGTTTGCCTTTGAGGAAGTTGCTTTACCTCTCTGGGCCTGTGTTTTCCACACCCAAAAAAGAAGTATTAATGGTTACCTTTACTAGGTAACTAATACTGTGGTGAAAGCAGATGATGGACACGGTACTGCTGTGCAAATAGCACCAGTATCGGCTAAGGTATCCTGAGCTCTCACTACATAGTAGGCCCTATACCGAGCACTCGACACACTGAGGAATTCAAACTTCAGAGCCAGCGAATGCAGAAACCGTTATGGTATCATTCCCTTTCACAGGTGGGAAAACCAAGATTTAGCTGGAAAGAGCAAGTAGCTTGCCTATGAAGTCACTCCATTACTAAGTGGTGGAACCAGAACTCAAAGTCGGGGGTGTGGGCAGCCCAGGGACTCAGCGGTTTAGCACTGCCTTCAGCCCAGGGCCTGATCCTGGAGACCTGGGATCGAGTCCCACGTCGGGCTCCCTGCATGGAGCCTGCTTCTCCCTCTGCCTGTGTCTCTGCCTCTTTCTCTGTGTCTCATGAATAAATAAATAAAATCTTAAAAAAAAAAATACAAAGTCGGGGGTGTGTGGCCACAGAGCCCTGGGCCATGACACTTCCTTGCCCCCAGAAAGGACCTTGTGCTAGGAAATGCAAAGTGTAGATTGTTACCGACTCCCTGATGTGATTCTTGGGACTGTCACACCGCCCCAGGCTTTTCATCTAGGGCCAGCCACATGGGGTTAATCTGAATAATCAGAAGAGGGCGGGAGTGGACAGGCAGCAGCCAGCACTGCCAGGGTGCCCCAGGCTGCTTAGCAACGAGGGAAAACAAGCTGTGCTCTAGAAGGAAGGGAAATGAGCTTGAGGGGTGGGTGGGAGGAAGGCGGGTGGGAGGAGGAGGAACTGGGTCCTGCCAAATCCGGGAGTGTGCGAGCAGCGATGGGCACCAGGAGTGCTGGCGCTTGGGAGCAGCAAGAGGATCATCTGGGGGGGCCCGTGCCCTCGGTCAAGTGGTCAAGTGCTTCCTTGTGAGGCGAGAAAGGCTCCGCCAGGCGGTTCACGTCCTGAGGTCTCTTTAGTTCCCTCTCCTCGGGCCTGTGGATGCTGTAGGGGACATGGGGATTCTGAAAGTTTAAACTGGAGTAAAATTCACTTAACGAATCTGAATACCTTCTCCTTATTGTTACCTCGTCACTATGCTTATGAAACCTCAGGCCCAAACAGGAGGGCAGAAAATGGAAACACCTGATCATCTAAGGGTGACCTTAGCCATGGTATAGATACCTCCACAGGTGGTGAGCGCAAGTGCCAGCCCTCAGAGGGCCTGGATGGTGTAAGCATGGCCTGCGGATGGGCCACGGAGAGGATGCAGCTCTCCAAAGCCAGCATCTATTGAGACCCTTAGAGGAGAAAATTCTAGACGATTAAGATAGTTCTAATGTAGCCCCACTCATCCAGGACAAAAAGTATGAGACATTTCACACTTCCATCTAAAATTTGTAAGAAGGTAAAATGGATACACATACCCTTCTCTAGTAGGGATGACTTCTGTTCTGTTATAGTTAGAGAGTACGGAGAAGCTAGACCCCCTCCCTCCAAATATCTCCGTGAACATTTTATTACATTTCTAAGGAATTATTGTTAATTTGTTAGGGGTGGTTATGTTAAAAAAAAAAAGGAGGCATTTTGAAGCAGGATAAAATGATATGCTGTCTGGATATGCTTTCAAATAATTCAACAAAGAATAAAAAAGGAAAAGGAAATGTTGCGAATCGTTGATAATTGTTAATCTGAGTGATGAATCTATGAGGCTTGTATTATTCCTACTATTGTACTGGTCCGTCTATTTTTATGTGTGTTTGAAACTTTTCATGAAAAGGAAAATGTATTCATGGAACAGACACCAAAAGACTTCCAAATGTGCCCAGGATGTATTCCTTTGGTTTAAGTAACTTCCAAACATCTATGAATTCCAACAAAATCTTCATGCCTCAAATCTCTGTGTGCTCTAACACTTTGTGAGAATTAATCAAGCAGATGATATTGCAATTAATATACAAAATTAGGACAATGATAAATTAAGGAAAGAATTTGTTTGGGGAAGAAAGAATGGGCATCCGTAAGCTGAAGTGTGTGGAAGTGCAGAAACCACACTGGGTTTGGGGGAAGTTGTGGAGAATGTCTTCTCAAAGGCATTCTCTGATGGGAATGACAAATGAAGTACCACGGATGGAAGACCAGGATATCTGGCCACTAGCCTGATCCTTGCCACGTGTCTAAGGACATGTCGTTTGTGTATTCATGTCGAACATCTAAAGCACCAGTGCAAGGGGAAAAAAAAGACACAGATGGCACCTTCCAGTCCTGGAGTTGCTTAGTGTTTCTCGGGGAGGATACAAACTAAGAAAGCTCCATTCATTCAGCATGGTTCAGCAATAAGTGTGCACCATGGGAAGACATTATGGAGCTGTTGAGGCCCCAGTGGGAGGCAGAAGGAAAAAGAAGAGCTGAGCACAGGTATAAAGGGGAAATGCTATTGCAAGAGGGAGGAACCGCACATGATAATTTGTGGATGTGTGCTGCAGATCTCCACAGATCTTTAGGCGGCTGGAGCATAGGGTAGGGGTGCAGGGGGTTGGGGATGTGGCATATGGAGAAGTAGGCTTGACAGTTCTGCTTGACAATTTATTCAACCAATAATTACCCAGCACCTAGTGTGTACTGGGCAACGTGTAAGGGACCAGGAAACGGCAATGACCAAGACAGAGAAAGTCCTCACCTTGGCAGGAATCGCACTGGTACAGAGGAAGGAGAAGACAGTGAAGAAGACAAATGAAGATGGAGTATGAGAACAAGAGGTATAGAGAAGAACTGGAGGTTGGAGATTGTGAGACACTGCCTAGGGAGGCTGGCTGGGGAGGAGGTGGGAGAGGACCCACCGCCCATCACACCCCCTTCTGATTTCTGCAGATAGAAGGGCTCTGGGCAGATGTTTGAGTTGACCACCTACTAAGTAAGCTCGGTGTTTGATCACATGTCTTATCACTGGGTGACTCAGGTGTGACCAGAACAAGAAGGACAAGCCCACACCCAGGGCTGCCAGTAGTTGCCACCTTGGCACATGAAGGGTTGCTCCTCATTCTTGTGGCTGGCATCTCTGTCCATGTGTCCCAGCAGCAATGGCCCTGCTCCACAGAGAAAGATAGGCCTCACACCACCAGCTGGAAATCTTTCTTATTTCAAAAGAGACACATTGTCCTAAAAGGCACCTTGCATCAAAAACTTCAGAATGGAAGAGAGTGCCATTGTGTCCTATAATTAGCCGAAGAGCCATGTTTTGTTTCCTGGTGCAGGTTGGTTGTACAGCCGTTTGTATTTGTTCTGCTCCATTAGGTTAATTTGTTTTCAGATATAAATTAAAGTTGCCTTCCCAAACCCACTGTGCTGTCTTTTCACAGAAATACCCCATTCTGTGTTTAATGAGTTAGCAAGTTTTGGAGATGCAGAGGGATACCTCTTTGATTTAATACTCAAACTAAAAAAAGGAAAACTGCCCACTGGAGCACAGAAATAATTAAGCAGTACAATATAGAGTGGTATATGCAAAAGCCACATGCCTGGGGCAGGTCAAGTGTCTTGGTGTGGCATTTGCCATTACACTTTCTGCATCAAAAAACACATGGCCACTGGGAATGTCCAACAGGAATTCCACTGCCCCAGGCCGTATCTCGCAGTGCAAAAATATCAGGAATCATCCTGAGGTGCCTATAGCCATCTGGGTTGGTTAATGCAAGAGAACAAGCCCCCTCCATTGCTGTAATTGCCTAGGAAGGTAGAAAGTCCCCTTCCCCTGATACATCTTTCCACTTATCTGTCTGTGTGCCACGATCACCACCATCAGAGGCTTCATTAAGTCAAGACAATTGCTCTAGACTGGGATCAGCTGGACTGACTACATAATTTGTGGGACCTAGTGCAAAAGGAAAATGTGGAGCCCCTGGTTCAAAAAATAGGGGAAAAGTGCAATGTGAAACTAAAATAGAGTTTTTTCCTTCTGCTCCAGTCTCTACCTGAACTAGTTATGATATTTTTTATTTGCTATTTAATGCCATGCCAAGTAAAGAAAACAAAATTTTAAACTGTTAGTAGGCTGAGTGAAGTAAGTCAATAGGAGAAGGACAAACATTATTATGTTCTCATTCTTTTGGGGAATATAAATAATAGTGAAAGGGAATATAAGGGAAGGGAGAAGAAATGTGTGGGAAATATCAGAAAGGGAGACAGAACATAAAGACTCCTAACTCTGGGAAACGAACTAGGGGTGGTGGAAGGGGAGGAGGGCGGGGGGTGGGGGTGAATGGGTGACAGGCACTGAGGGGGGCACTTGACGGGATGAGCACTGGGTGTTATTCTGTATGTTGGCAAATTGAACACCAATGAAAAATAAATTTATTATTAAAAAATTAAAAAAATAAAATCTGAATCTGAAAGTGTAAAAAAATAAATAAACTGTTAGTAGGAATTTTGCAATGCCAATTTTAAAGGCAAATAGACGTGCATTTAACTCATCCATGAAATCACCAAAATTATACAATTTGCATTTCATAGCTCATACATGCATATGTATTTTGTTCTTACCAGAACAGTTTAAATCCTGCGGGAAATAAACTCAACTTGCTGCTTCTTTTTTTTTTTTTTTTTTTAATTATTATTGGTTTAAGAAAAAGCCTCAAATCAATACAGCTTTTATTGCATCTTTAAAATATCACAAATAAGTCTGAAAAGTCATCTAGCATCTTGTTATTTCTGTAGCTGGACAGATTATATTTTCTTCATTAGCCTGCTGAACTATTCCTTTTTCAGAAACATAGATACCACCCCAAAATTTTCTGATATACTTGTTTTTAACTGTCCTGGCTTTCTGAATCAAAGCAACTGAGTTGGGATACAAGTTCAATGTCATTTCCTTCAAGAACTAACTCCTCTTTCTGGGCTTGAGATACTGAACAAGTAATACCTGGTCTCACCTGAACACTGAGGATGTATTTTTCACCCAAGAAATTTTGGATTTCAACAAGAGAATCGTTCTCCTGAAGAACAATGTTGATGGGGAAGTGAGCACATACCAACCTCATCTTGTAACGGAAGCCCAGGGTAACAGCCTTGATCATGTTCCCCACATGACTACAGATAGTGTGGACAAGAGCCAGTTCTTTTCTAGTTCCCACCATGTGTCAGCTAGTAGCCTCTTCTTTTTCTTTCCAAGGAGACTGAATTCTACATCGATGCGATTGAAGTCCCTTTGGGGCTCTTCAAATAACAGTGGGTCCCTTCGGAGTGATGACATTTTCTGGAATGTTGGCAGTCTGACTGCTGAGAATGGTCTTCATTCTTGTGATAGATGCCGCAAAGAGCTAAACTCCACTTGCTTCGTGATCACGCACCTTCTACCAACACTGTCTGCCTTCAGCTTACTGAGGAATAAGGAGAGAAAAAGAAACTACGGGCTGGCCTATCCTTCCTTTTCCTTCTACATCATCACGTCCAGGACAAGTGATTTCTAACACAGTTAATAGCAACTTGTCAGTGTTCATTTCTTCATTTTGACAAAAGGACCACGGTTTTGTAAGATCTACATGTGAGGTGGAAATGGATGGGAGAGGGTAGATGGGCTCTTTCTTCATTATCTTTGCAACTTAGATGAGTATCTAAAATTATCCCCAAATAAAAAGTTTATTAAAAAGAGAAAAACTTTTTTTTTTGCATGCATCTTGCCAAGAATTACTAAGTTAAGGGGATCCCTGGGTGGCGCAGCGGTTTGGCGCCTGCCTTTGGCCCAGGGCGTGATCCTGGAGACCCGGGATCGAATCCCACGTCGGGCTCCCGGTGCATGGAGCCTGCTTCTCCCTCTGCCTGTGTCTCTGCCTCCCTCTCTCTCTCTCTGTGACTATCCTAAATAAATAAACATTTAAAAAAATTACTAAGTTAAGAAGAAATTAAGGCATACCAGCAGTATTTATAAAACTTGCCAGGTCAGATTCACCTAGGGTGAATTCCCGTACCCTTGTGTAAAAGATTCTGGTTTATGAGGTCTGCAGCAGGATCAGACCCAGGCCCAGAGTTTTCATAATAAGCACTCACCCTGAGGAGTCTTATCAGACAAGTTTGGGAAATATTGCATTGGAGTACAATGGAATTAGGATAGCTTTAAGAATAAGGTAAATTCAAGGCCACATTCCAGCTATGTGACCTTTTATCTTTATTTTATTTAATTTATTTTTTTTGTACCGCATTTTTCACTTAACACCAGATTGGAATCCTACTTGCCAGTTGTGTGGCCTTTGAGGTACTCACTTAACTGCTTAGAAAATTCATAGTGACAGAGTCATACTATAGAACCACTGTGACATTTAAATGAGGTCCCTGTAAAAATCCCTGCACAGAGCTTGGCATGCCTAGGTTTATGTTATAGTTGACCCAAACACCTTATATTCTGATTTTTTTTTTTCCTCCAGAGGAGAACAGAAGAGGTTAGTACACTGTGACCGTAGTTCTTGAACTAGTTACACCCAGACCCATGACCTTTTTTGCAGAATATTATTAAACCCAGAGAATAGGAAATATGACTTCCTCTTTAAGTTTTCCTTCATCTAGAGATTGTGCTTGCTCATTCATTTTCTAACAGATAATGGAGAGATATTTGCCCTTCACTGTGCCAAATGAGGAGAGTCAGCCTGGACGTTTCCGCAGGCTTCTGCCTGAGGGAAGGTCGCCTGATTGCCTGCACAGAAGCCCCAGGCACAGCTGTGGCATGTGAGCAAAACCCTTCTGTGTGTCCTCCTCCCTTCCAACCCAGCCACCCCAGCTCAGGCCCCAGAACAGCTGGGATGTTGGATGAAATCCCTCCCTTGGCAGAGGACAGGAAGCAGTGTGGGTAAAATATGAACACCACTTAGCGTTGTATTTCATGGGAAATAAAGGGACAGTAAACTCCTTTGGCTGCTTTTTGTGTCTTGACATCCTGAAACTGCTGTCTCTTTGGGATGGAGAGAATCACCCTATCACAGGTCCTGAGATAGTATGCCACAAGCTGCTAGTTCCCTTGTCTCTGACAAAATAATACATTACAATGTTATAATCTGTGGGTATATTAGAAAAAAAAATTTCAAGGCACTGAGAAGATGGCCATGTAGCAGGCATTGGCCAAGAGGCTGATTAGATTAAAAGGGAATGGAGGGATGAGGCTTAAGAGGAAGCATGAGGAGAGGACACAGTTGGGAGTTGAGGGTTGGCCAGAGAGCAAATGGAAGGTCATCCTTTATAAAAGGAGTGGATGTCGCTGGTCTGCTTCTCTCAACATCTCTGATGGCAAAACTTACCCTACACCCCCCTCTGGCTTTCCACCTGTCAGTACACATGGCTGAAGATAGTGGCCCTGAACCCCAGAGCGCTACCTTCTCCCAGCTTCGGCACAACCAAACGACTGTCTGACATTCCAGCTCCCAGAGCAAGAATCTGTCTTGCTTTGTGTCCAGCGTGGATCAGGAGTGAGCCAGCCTCATGGGGTCATGTGAGGTAAGCATGACCTGCGTTTGCAGTCCTTCGTGGGGTGGGGGGAGGGAGGAGCAATTCTCCAAGAAAGGGGCTCGGTCTCACAGAGACCCCAAAGGATATTTAGCACAGGTGGAAAATGACTTGCTGCTAATTCAGAGAATTTTTTTTTCTTTCTTTCTTTTTTTTTTTTTAGCACCTTGGTTATCCTCTTCATAGCTGCTCGGTTCGGCAATTTGTTAGTTCTGCATTACACATTTGGATGTTGGAATCTGGAGGAGAAAGGAAACAAAGTTAAGGAAGTTAGTGATTCTGGCTTTAAAATTATCTGCAGAGGCGCACCTGGGTGGCTCAGTGGTTGAGCATCTGCCTTCGGCTCCAGTCATGATCCTGGGGTCCCGGGATCTAGTCCCACATCGCCCCCCCCCTCCCCCCAAGGAGCCTGCTTCTCCCTCTGAGTCTCTCTGTGTGTCTCTCATAAATACATAAATACAATATTTTTTCAAAAAATTATCTGCAGAGTCTACAGACACACCCAGACTGCTGTCGGTGTTCTCCCTCCCTCCACGCACTTGACATTCAATTCACATCGGGGAAGAAACACACAAGCCCGATTTGGGGCCCGGAGGAGGGCAAGGGCGCCTGTTCCCCCCAAGCGTGGCCTTCCAGGGCACAACTCTCCGAGGGAAACCGCAAACAGGAGAGGCTATAAACTGTGCACAGAGGAAGAAAGGCAGGGTGGAAAGGTTAGAAATGAAAAAGGATCTGATAGCAGGAAAGCTGGTTCAAATTAATGAGACAATGCGAGCCTTGACATTCTTGATGGATGTCAGCGGTTAAGTGCTAGCTGGACCTTCTGAGATTACAGCCTCCATTCAAACCCCAGCCCCGGTGGCAACCTGAAACCCAAGGCCATGGGCGGCCTCGAGCATCTGTGGGCACAGCCCGGATTAGTGCGGTGGCCTTGGGGGACCCTTCCAGGCGGCTGCTTCCTCCCTGTGTACCAGTTACCCCGAAGCCAGGTGTGCTCCGGGGGCGACGACAATACCAAGTAATTAAGATAAAATGTTCTTGGCTGTGTCTGCGGCATATTCCTTTATGCCAAGAACAAAGAGTGAGTTGATGAACTAATTTTTTTTGGTGGGGAAAGCGGCAGCACCTATTATGAAATGAATGCTTGGGATTCTCGTTTGTTTGTTTTTCAATAGCCCCATTATAATTTCAGTTCAGATACTCCAAAGCTCATGCTCCCTAATTTATTATCGCTGCCGCCGTCCTCTGGGATGCAGTAATTGAATTTCACTGGCGTCATTACCATCTCCACAAACAAGCCAGTGCTCTGAGCTCCATCAGTCAAAGCCTGTTCGGGGCCCCACAGGAGCTGTGCCCAGCGTGGATGTCGCTCTGGGCCCACGAAGGCCGGCGGGTGTCCCTGGCCGGGGACACTGGCTGCTGCTCTGTGCAAAGCGGGCTTCCAGCCGCCAGCTCTGCGGGAGCCAGAGTGGGGGGCACTCGCAGGAGAAGAGAGGAAACTCTGGGACTCGGGGACTCCCAAGACATTGCGACCCACATCACCAGATGGAAACCCTACTGCAGCCAAAAATAGACGAGCTTCTGGGAGATGGGCTCTACATACTTGGTCGAGAACCAGGAAATTCCACAAGGAGATGTTAAAATTCCATCTTTAAAAAAACAAACAAACAACCTCCCCCCTCCCAGATGGACAGCCTACATCCTCTTCTTCGGACATCCCAAACAGGAAAGTAAGATCATAAGTTTAGATGCACGTTAGGGCCACATGGATGCCCGGAGACCATCTGAATCCGGTCTCCTTGTTTTATGCTAGAGGCTCAAAAGGGTAAAATGAATTAATGAATTTTTTTTTTTTTTTGGTAAAATGAATTCTTACCTCGATGTGAGAGTTCATATTTTTTTAGAAATTCACATTCTTCAAAGATTTACCCTCAAATACTTAGGGAAGCAGGGAGGCAGAGAGAAAGGGATACAGTGTGCATACAAATGGGCTCAGGCACGGCTTCCGTGGGGCCCTGGGCAAGCCACTGAACTCTGAGCCTTGATTGCTTTATCTGGAAAGTGGGAATGGTACTACAGGCTTCTGGGAGGACTGAGATAATATGAGCCAGTATCTAACAAAGCACTTGGCAGCTGCCCTTAGCTGAATTTCATCCTACTGTGGTGATTGTCAAGGAAGTAGATAAGGTATTTTTGACCTATTTCATAACAATGAGGAAGCTAAGAGGCTGAAAGAATGGGATGCTTCTGCAGGAGCTGCTCCTTCTCAAAAAGTTCCCACCATATTTGAGAACACAGGGAAGAAGAAAGGCCAGTAAGCACACCCATATTTCTGAAGGCATTAGGCCAAAAACTTGGGGTAATTTTTCTGGGCAGCTAAAATTCTCATACCACTGGGAGTTTGCATAAGCTTTGGGGACTTAGGTCCTCTCTGACCCAGAGACCATATTTCAACTCAGATACTGTCTGTGTCCTCAAACGGATGACTCCTGATAAACGATGAAGGAATCCTACCCCTTCACCCCACAAACTTTGCTTTCTCATGTCTTGATTCTTTGTTAGGAAAAAATTAACTGTTCCCACCGGTTCTTCTCTTGGTTTCATGTTCCTTTCCTGTTTCTTTTAATTAATAAGCAGATACCTGGGGGTGGGAGGTGCCTGGATGGTGTCCAACTCTTAGTTTTGTCTCAGGGTCATGATCTCAGGATCATGAGACTGAGTCCCGAGTCAGGCTCCGCAAGCAGCAGGGAGTCTGCATAAGATTCTCTTCTTCTCCCTCTGCCTCTCCCCTCTGTGCTCGCTCTCTCTCTAAAATAAATAAATAAACCTTAAAAAAAAAAGACACTCCCAACTGAATCAATTGATTTCTGAATTCTGTTATGGGCTGAACTGTGCATCCTCCCACTCCATAAATTCAGATGTTGAAGCCCTAATGTCCAAGAACCTTAGAATACCACATTATTTGGAAATAGGGTCGTTGCAGAGATAATTATTGTTAAGGTGGGGTCATCCTGGAGTATACTCCAGTATAACTGGTGTCCTTATACAAGGGGGACATTTGGACACAGACAGGCACACAGGAGAACGTTGCAAGGAGATGAAGGCAGAGTGAGCCGATGCGTCTATAAACTAAGGAATGCCAAAGATCTCCAGAAAACGACCAGAAGCTAGGAGAGATGCTTGGAGCTGACTCTCCCTCAGAGTCCTCAGAAGGAACTGTCCTGCCCACACCTTGACCTTGGACTTCTCACCTTCAGAACTGTGAGACACTGGATTGTTATTGGAGCTGATTCATGGTACTTTGTTGCAGCAGCCCCAGCAAACTATAGCCAACGGCAACTACTTCTTTCTGGAAATAAAGCCAGTCTCATCTTATTAGTCTTGTCCCAGGACTGCTGTGGACTGAGCATTTGGCCCCCTCTCTCCTACACCCCCCTTCCCACAACAGCTTCCATGGGGCTCTGCTTCACTATCACTTAAGCAGACTTGGTGCTCTCTGTACACTGAGGTCCCAAAGTTTGCCTCTAAACTCCAGTCCAGAAAGCCGTTAGCACCATGCTGGGGTGGGGAATGAGGGGCAGGGGAGGGGCAGACAGCACCAGCACCATCCAAGGTCACATCCCTCACCTCTGGCCTCCCCTAATCAGATGGCAATCATAGCCTGAGAGATGATAACACAGATTGTCTTTGTTTTTCAGCCTTATTCAACTCCCTTATAAGGAAAAACTATGCCCCTTGAAGTCTTGCAGATCAGAGTGGCTATTACAAATGAATCTGAGCTTGCAGATGAGAAACTGATGTCATATTCCCTTGTCAGAAAAAAAATTAAAAGTGGAAAGTGTAAGAAATGAAATATTCTTGCTCTCTCTCTCTCACACACACACATACACACACATCACCTATAAATACAAATTCTTTTCCACTAGATTGTACCTCCTTTTATGGATGTGTATTCACAAGAATAGATATATTGGTTTCTGTCCCCTGGGGTAATGATGATAAATATGCCAAGGTCAGTAGCTTCATCAGCCATTGAGACTGCTCACTCTGGCCCCAGCAGATAATCATTTACCTGGTGGGACTAGTCGCCTGTATTTCAATTCATGCTTCATGGCGTGGCTGAAATGTTTCTTATCTCACAAAAACACTTGTCTTATTGTGTCTTTCTGGTACAGAAATAAATTCATAAATTATTGCCGTGCCTTGGATTTTTCAAAAAGTCTTGGTCATGATTCTGTCAGGGAAGAAGTTACTAAAGGATGGAGAGAAGGTGGAAAGTCACCAGCGTGTGTACAACAATATTCTGTTCCATATCCTAGAAAGTAGAAACTCAGGTTTTGGTAGATCCAAAACATCTGTGATGACAAATTCCTCCTATTGTGACTCCTTTTCTAGTAGGACCAAGACTTAATTAAAAAAAAATTAGACTAACATTTTTTGAGAACCTACTATGTGAAAGCACTATGCTAGATGATAGGATTACCATCATAAGTAATACATAATGTGGAGGCCGAGAAAAATCAAGGCCATTCCACCTCAAGTTTAGCATTAGCACAAGTACAGCCATCTTAGGCCCCTGTGAATAAGAGCTGAACTTCATAGGAAAAACTGCAGAATGAATCCCATATCAGAAAGACAACAGAACTCAGAATTGCCCTAGGCAGAGAATCCCATATCAGAAAGACAACAGAGCCCATGCCTGTGGTAGAAAGTCCCATATTAGAATGAGAACAGAGCTCAATGCCCTTGAAAGCCCCATATCAGAATGTAAACAGAACTTGAGAAATTCCTCCACCCCTTCTTAAAATCCCCTAGACCAGCCTATAAAAAAACCAACTGTAACCCACTTCGGGGTCCAAGTCCCTGCTCTGCTGTGTTGGGTATACTTGGACCCAAGCTCGAGCTTGCTAATAAACCCTCGTGCGCTTGCATCGGTGTCGGCTCCTTGGTGGTTTCTCGGATTAGCAATCTTGGGCACAACAATAATTCCAGATTTAGTCTCAGCAACATGAAATCTATTACTAATAATAAAAAAAAGAAATCTATAAATAGTACGCAAGGGGAAAAATAAGTTAAAATTCCCAAATGTTCACTTTTTGAGAACTGTATTCCTATAATAAAGATAGAAAAAGTCATATAATACCCCCATCTTATATCAGTTCCCCACTGTTGCTATATAAATGTATATTTGGGTAGAATTATAGCTATTAAATGACTTGCCCCACTACACAAGTGTATATCACTATTGTGAACAGTGTCTAGCATGTGTGTCTTGGGAAAAGGTTGAGCAGCTGCCCAGCAGCATTCATCAATAAGTAGGTAGCCAGGGACTCAACTCTATGCTAGCCAGGCCCTGTGGAAACACAAAAAAAAGTATAAGATGCAGGGCGCCTGGGTGGCTCAGTGGTTGAGGGTCTGCCTTTGGCTCAGGGTGTGATCCTGGGGTCCTAGGATCGAGTCCGGCATCACGCTGCCCACAGGGAGCCTGCTTCTCCCTCTGCCTATGTCTCTGCCTCTCTCTGTCTCTCATGAATAAATAAATACAATAAAAAAAGAAAGAAAGAAAGAAAGAAAGAAAGAAAGAAAGAAAGAAAGAAAGAAAGAAATACAAGATGGGATTCTTGTCCTTAGGGAACTTACAAACCAGTAGAAAGGACTGACCCCATAACACACAACAGTGACCCATCCATGTCAAGACAGAGTGAAGCATTTGTGTCTATGAGATGGGCTGTATGTCTCTCATTAAATATTTAAGGACAAATGGATTTTGCCCTTGATGTAATACACGGATTGAGAAAAATCAGCCAAAGATAAAGGACAAACTAGAGATGATTTTTTAAGTGTTGTATTGGGGGGAAAAAGAAATACTCACAAGAACCATCCCTTGATGTTTTATCAGTTGTCATATGTACACACAAGGCAGCACAGGGTCAGGATGGACAGCGTTGGCTCTGGAGCCAGCCAGTCTGGCTTCAAACCAGACTCAGGATTCTTGGTCAAAGTCCATAACTTCTCTATGGCTCAGTTTCCCTATCTCTCATGGAGGGATAGTAACAGTACCTACCTCAGAGCATTATTATGAGGACTGAAGGAATGAGTGTGAGGAATGCCCTTAAAATAGAGCCTGACACAAAATACATGCTTGTAAGAATCTGTTAAATTATTTTTTTTCTTTATTTATTTATGATAGTCACACACAGAGAGAGAGAGAGGCAGAGACACAGGCAGAGGGAGAAGCAGGCTCCATGTACCGGGAGCCCGACGTGGGATTCGATCCTGGGTCTCCAGGATCGCGCCCTGGGCCAAAGGCAGGCGCCAAACCACTGCGCCACCCAGGGATCCCCGAATCTGTTAAATTAAATGCATTAAATACTTTGTATCCTCAAATAGTTAATACTTGAATCTTACATGCTCACTTTATGTAATAGTCCACTTTAAGTCTTCACATAAATGAAATAATACATACATAAAGCCAAGATTAAAGTCTCAAATACAGCATCTCCTTCCTGTCCATTGTTTCATGGTGTCAGTCAATAATACTTTTGATGTAGGCAATATGAAAATTAACTATTTTTATTTTCTGTGTGACAGTGTGCTATATTTTGTCTAGCTAAAATTTTGAGATCTCAGGAGCCTGGGTGGCTCAGTCGGTTAAGTGTCTGCCTTTGGTTCAGGTCATGATCCCGGAGTCCTGGGATCAAGCCCCACATCAGGCTCCCTGCTCAGCTGTGAGTCTGCTTCTCCCTCTCCCTCTGCCTGCCGCTCCCCCTGCTTGTGCTCATGCAGTCTCTGACAAATAAATAAATAAATAAAATCTTATAAAAAATAAAATGATAAATAAAATTTTGAGATCTGGTGATTATTATACAGTACTGGGTTTGCATAATCCTTGCCAGGAAAGAGGCATCATCACAAAACACAAATCCTAGTGTCAAGCATTGCTTGTGCTGCTCCTCTTCTTCCAATTTGACTTCAGACTGAGCATTTGTTTACAGTTCAATGTGTACAATAGAAAGTCATTGCCTTTTATAAGATAAGGTTCCTTTGTAAACAAACGCAGTACAAAGATGTGTCTAATTGGGAATTCCTGATACCATGATTGGTGATGTTCTCAAGCCAATGTGAAGACCCCCAAACATAGAGCTTTGAAAAGTACTCCATTCTGTACTCTCCTCTCTTGAACTCTTTCAGACATCTAAATGTAACCCAATTCATGGAGCTATTCATTACAAAAGGAGTCTCACACTGATTTTATTCAGAAAAGGGTCCCTATTTTTTACACCATGTTGGAGAGGAAAAAGTTAAGTAAAAAGAAAATTTATCACTAGGTGTTAATTTGCATATATATTAGCATAAACTCTTACACAAATTTAACTTAAGAACATCTGTCTATGTGTGCAAAACCTCCAAAAACAGTTCGTTGAATCAAGAAAACTTCTTACTTACTATGCATAACAAATGCTTCTGAAAATAAATAATTCTAAAAATTAAGGTTAAACATACTATTTGACATATAGATGTATTTGTGACTTAACAAAACTTGCAAAGCAAATAAAGCACACAAAAGAAATCACCTATTGTTTAAAGATAAAGCAATCAATAAAACCAGACTCAGAGATGACCAAGATGTTGAAATTATTAGAAAGGGGCTCTAATTCAATTTAAATTAATATATTAAAAGATGTAATGGAAAGCTACAGAACATGGATGAACAGATGCAGAATTTCAACAGAAAGCTATACATGTTTTTAAAAAGAATCAAAAGAAATGCTAAAAAAAAAACATATCAGAGATGAAGAATTCCTTAAAAGGCTAATTAGCAGATGGAACCAGTTGGAAAAAGACCAGTAAATATAAAGATATGTCAATAGAAGTCATCCAAGCTGAATTACAAAGATTTTTAAAATGTCAAAGAAAAAGAACTATGGAATACCCAAGAGCTGTGTGGGAGATATCAAATGGTCTAACATACACATAATTAGCTTTTTATTATTAAAAGCCCGTACTTAAAAAAAAAGAAAAAGAAAATCAAAGGAAATGGAAAGAGAGAGAGCATAACAACATGACAACTAAGTGCAATGCATGATTCTACATTGAATCAGGGGAGAATAGCTTTTGAAAGGGTATTATTGGGACAGTTGGTATATTTTAAATATGGATTATGGATTAGAGAATAGCATTTTATTGGTGTCAATTTTTTTCTCGATAACCATACTATGGTTATTTAAGAGAATGTCCTTGTTCTTAGGAAATACAACTGAAATATTTAAGGGTAAAGAAACACGATACATGCAGTTTACTCTCAAGTAGTTGAGAGAGAAAATAATAAAGCAAATGGAGCAAAATATTCACGATTAGTAGAGCTGGTTAAAGTGTATACAGAAATTTTCTGAAATAGTCTTGCAACCGTTTTTAAATTGAAAATTGTTATTTTATTTACCTATTTATATTTATTTGCCAGAGGGAGAGAGTGTGTGTGCATGCACAAGCAGGGAGAGGAGCAGAGGGAGAGGGAGAAGCAGGTTCCCCGCTGAGCAGGGAGCCTGACTTCAGCTGGATCCAGGATCAAGACCGGAGCTGAAGTCAGATGCTCAACTAGCTCAGCCACCCAGGTGCCCCTATGTTATTTTTAAAAAATATTTGTTATCTCGTTTTGGGTTTCTTTCCTTTTGTTCTATCATGACAATGTACTCTTTAATCTCCATCCCCTATTTCGCCCATCCCCCCACTAGTAACCATCAGTTTGTTCTCTATAGTTAAGTCTGTCTCTTGGTTTGTCTCTCTCTCTTTTCTTTCCCTTGCTCATTTGTCTTGTTTCTTAAATTCCACATATGAGTAAAATCGTACGATATTTGTCTCTTTCTCACTGACTTGTTTTGCTCAGCATAATACTCTCTAGCTCCCTCCATGTCGCAAATGGCAAGATGTCATTCCTTTTTATGGCTTGATAATATTCCATTGTATCTATATACCACTTCTTTGTCCTTCACCTATTGATGGAAATTTGGGCTGCTTCCATAATTTAGCTATTATATATAATGCTGCAATAAACATAAATAAAATAAACATAGTGCATGTATCCCTTGGAATTAGGGGTTTTGTATTTTTTGGGTAAACACCCAGTGGTGTGATGACTGGATCATAGGGTAGTTTTATTTTTAGTTTTAGTTTTTGAGGAACCTCCATACTGTTTTCCACAGTGGCTATACCAGTTTGCATTTCCACCAACAGTGCAAGAAGGTTCCTTTTTCTCTACATCCTAGCCAACACATTGTTTCTTTGTTTTTAATTTTAGCCATTCTGGCCAGTGTGAGGTGATATATAGGTCATTGTGGTTTTGCTTTGCGTATGTCTGATGATGACTGATGTTGGGTATCTCCTCATGTGTCTGTTGGCCTTATATAACATTAGAAGTTTTGTTTAAAGAACCAAACAAGAAAGAGAGAAAATAATAATGAGTGATACCAGCAAGATATAAGGAAGAACAGCCTAAGTAGAATCAAGCACAAGGTAAAAACAAACAAAAAGCTGTGTGTGCATGGTTTCAGCAATCAAAATAAAAATAGGAAAAGTATATGACCCAACAAGGTGTGTAAAGGCAGCAAGAGTACATAAATAAGAACTTCCAAGAAGCAAACTGTCTTCTCAGAGGAAGCCATGTTTTCCTTTGGCACAAAGAAGAATGCCACAGAGTTGGAGAGTCTTTCACAGTTAAGGGGAAACAGAATGGGGGGGGAGGCGGGGGGGTCAGGTTTATACTTAGCCCAGGATTATACTCAGTCTAGGGATAATACTTAGCCATTTCTTCTCTGTGGAGCCCTTCCTGAGAAACCAGGAGTAGTGACTGGGCAGAGGTAAGACACCTACATGGCTATCTTTTCAATGTGTAAGTATACCCAAAGAAGAAATAGAGATGGTGCACATATAGCAAGGGAACAAAAACCACTCTGAATAGCTAGAAAATATTCAACTAGAATTGTTGAAAAGAAAAAAATTTCCCACCACCTTCCCCTTTCACACAGGGCCAGAGCCCCCTTCGCCAACAATACAACTAGGTGTGGTTATTCATTGAAAAGACAAAAGACTGGCCAAGGCTTGAAGTGAATAATTAATTTATGGCTTTGATAAAACAGGTGGGGTCACAGGAGGAGGATCTGGGCAGATAAAAAGCACAGTTGATCATCATTTTTTGCAGATTATGTATTTGTGAACTCTCCTACTCACCAACATTTATGTGTAAGCCCAGAATCAATACCCTGCAGTACATTCCTGGCCGTTCCAGGACACATGCAGAGCCGTGGGGAGTTTGAGTTACCCATGCATGCTCCTAGCTGAGGCTGAAGGAGGCCATGTGTCACCTTCTTGTTTCAGCTCTCCTCTATAAACAAGTGTCCCTCTCATAGACTGTTTAGTGCCACATTTCTTACAGTTTCTTGCTTTTTTTGTTGGTGATTTGCTATTTTAAGGAGCCCCCAAACTCTAATGCCGAAGCGCCGTCTACAGTTCCTCAGTGAAGGATGGCAATGATGTGTTGTAGAAAGAAAGCTGGTGTGTAAGGTAAACTTCATTCAGGCATGAGTTACAGGTCTGTTGGCTATGAGTTCAGTGCTAATGAATCAACAGTATCTATTAAATAAGGTGTCTTTAAACAGAAACACTCATAAAATAAAGGTTATGTATTGATCAGTTGATGGAAATGTGACCAGATGCTTGCGGGCACCCAAACCTGAATTTCTCCTCAGAGCAATGGTTCAGTATTTGTTCGTTCAGTGTTTTCTGTGATCTTCTACAGCATAAGTGTGAATAAGAATTGATTAATAGAAACACATTCAACTCTCAATGGTAGCTGGTGTTGAGGACAGAGTAGGGAGAAAGAGCTAACAGTCTGAAGCTTTGGTCAGTTTGAAAAAAAAGTTATGGGTGAGAGCCAAGAGATGCTGTTGCTTGAAATCCTGGTACATGACAATTTATTTATGTCTCGCATCTGATGCCATTTCAGAGTCCGATTATAAGCCACATTTCTGTGTCAATAAGGAAACACCCACCACTTGTAGCTTAAAATCTCTCAAATGGTTGTAATGACATTTTTGGGTTTTCTGTCCCAAGATAAAGCAACCAGATAACAGGAAGCTACATTTCCCCCTAATTATTTCAGTGATCAATGTGAATATAATCTCCAAATACCTTAGTCTCCCATATAAAATGAAAAGTATATTGTTTGCCACATGATTGAGAAGGATGAAGTGACCTGAAATACCTAAGGGGGAAAAAAAGCATTTGTTCATACAAAGTATCCCTTTAAGAAAACTAAGTCAAAGGACACTTGGGGATGCTATCACAAAGTGAAAGGGAAGCAACAGCATTTATACATCCTTAGTTCCAATCTAAAAGATGAATGAGCTTATGCCAAGAGTTTAATAAATGTAGAAAAATTTGCTCAAATACTAGTATATTCATTTTTTCTTTTTTAAAAATAATGGAAGAGGAAAACATAATAAAATAGTGGGAAGGTATTTCAAGAGCTATGCTTCCACATTAAATTACACAGGAGCCTCAACTAACCAGAACAAAGGGAGGGGGGTCACTGAATCTCATTATCTTGAATTTTCTGATTGGTTAGGGCGTAAGCAGAAATGCCTTGTCCGTGACATTTCTAAAAAGTCTCCTACCATTTGTTGCCCTGTGCACAAAATACTGCTACTAATAACACATCTAATATGTATTGAACATCTGCCTTGGAACTGGTGCTGTCAAATGCTTTTTCACTCATTTATTCCTCAAAATGGTCCTCCACAGTCAGGACTCGGGATTCCCATTTTAATGCGGAAACTGAGGCACAAAGAGGTCAGGTTAACAGAGCGAATGCAATCCCTGAGGACTGAAATACTTTCATCGCTTCCTTAAAATCATACTGAACTTTAGCAAATGCTATCATTCTCTGGGATGGCAAAGGTATAACACTGGGTAGAAATCTGTTTTAACCCTGGGTCATGGTCTTGATTTTTAATAAATTTTTGGCATGAGAATGCTTCACTGGCACTTATTTCCAAGTCTTAGAAGCAGATTGGGGAGTGGTTAAGCACAAACACCAGGTAATCCAGTGTCTATTTTGATGGTTTCTTAATATAGAGTAGCTGCCCACATTGCTATACCTCTGGTGAAAACTAGGTTTTTGCAAATTAGTGAAGGTGCTCTGATCACATGCCAGGTATTACCGGGCAGCATGGCGCAATGATCTGTCTTAGGAAATCAGTAACAATCCTACAGGTTGAGCTGAGGATCTGACCACATTCCAGACTGCTTCAATGGCGCTTTAACTGAACACTCCTACTTCATTCAAAGTTTATTCTTTCTTTCTTTAGGAATCTTATCTTTTCATAAACTTTGTAATGGCAAAAATGACCTCCAGTCCAAGATAGCTCTTTCTTATTATTGACCATGAGAGTCAGAAGTCCTGATTCTTTTAAACAGCTGATGTTGGCTGAGACCCAATCATCTCGCTGTCACTGGTATTTTAACAGCATTTTCTTATCATGGCTCACCATCTGCCTTTAGAGTCATCTCATTGTTTGTTTGGGCATAAACTCTCCTAACTATCTCTGAAAAATAAAGTCCATACTCTCCCATAGAGATGCAATTAAAAACCACTGCAAGAGGACAGACAGGTTTCAAGCTTATGTTTCATTGTCATCAATGAAAACTGCTGTAGAAAAGCACAGCATATCATTATGCGAGTGTATAAGACATTTGGAAACTCCAACAATAAAACATCTCTAGTAGTAAGTGGGTTTATTGACATAACTGAACATAACAATGTATAACATTTATTCATTTCCCACCAAAGGACTTTCCAGTCAAAATGTTTTTACATAGATTTTGCTGGGTATTTTTTTTTTTTTCTTTCCGTGAAGTATTTTCAGTGATGTTCTGCGGTTGAAAAGGGTGGGTGGTGGGGAGAATCAGAGGTTTTTTTTTTTCCCAGACTTTCGATGGGGCTCAATATTACACCGCTGTGCAAAAGGAACAGCTAAAAGATGCCATTGCTCTACACATGAACAAAACCAGGAGCACAAGAGGGGTAAGTAAATAACCTAAGGTTGCAAATAAGAATGAGCTGCGACCCCTGTCCCATGTACTAAGATGCTCGGGATCTGACACAAGCCCTGGCAGCAAACTTAGAATGACAGCCTATTTCCTGCGGTTTATTAAGTTTTGGCCCTACAGATAAGACTGCCAGAGAAGCAGCTGTACTGTAAGTGGTCTGGACATTTATTCATCTGAACATAAACACAGATCCGTTCGTTTAGAGCCCTGGGTCCCTGCTCAGCTGCTGGGGCAAAGGCAGGCTCGGCTCAACGGAGGCCAAACATAAAAGGAGTGCACTGGGGTTGAAGGACCCCCAGACTACGATAGATTCCCTGAGTCATCAGGACCCTCAGGGGCTTAAGGCCTGAAACAGAAGATTCACTGTTAGCCTTTGCACCATAGCAGTAGCCTCCATGGCACCCCACTGCCAATAAATCCATAACCACGGTGAAATATAACCGTGCAGATCTTCCCTGTGACTGCTTCTCTTAGACCACACACAAGATTATTAATGTAAACCAAAGCACTACACTTAGTGATAAACATGTACTTCATAAATATCAGGGGACCAAAGAGTCCCAAATAGTTGAAAACCACTGAGCAAATAAAGGAGCCTAATCCTAAATCTAAAACAAAAACATTTAAAGGAAATACTGCAATTATTAACTAAAAGATAAGATTTAGTAACATGGTAAAACACTGCATAGTGGGGGGATTAACTTGCAAAATATATAATTATTTCACAGTGAGGTTTAAGTATGCCTAACAATCTTCTGGTTTTAGTAGAAACAAACAACCGCGGATGTACACTTTTCACATTTTTTCCCCATAATTTCCTCCCCTGTTTCATATAGAGTAACAACACATTAATGTGATTGAACGTTACACTGTCAATTGACTATCACCTTTTGCTTCCCTGCCTTTATCACTTAACTGTGCAACTCAAGAGAAGCAGGGCACAATCAACCGCATATCACTGATAAAAACATGAGAAGTACCGCATCGCATTTATTCCAACCTGGACACAGTGTCAGAGATGCGGTTAGGCCAACCGGGAGGCCGCTGTTCCCTACACGGTCATCTGTTGTGCACACCGTACATTCTTTTATCAAGTCTGGCACTGAAATTTCCTTTTCCACATATGGGCTTAGAAAAATAAAATTAAAAAGCCACAGGAGCAACCCTGACAGAGAAGTCTGGCACGCAGCCTTCTCCTGAGAAAGTAGGTAATCTCAGTTAACCCCAAGGTCGGCAAATGTTCTTGTGGTGTTAATGTTAAAAAAAAAAAAAAAATACTAGTTGAACTGCTCAGCTCAACTAAAATAGTCCTTGAGTTTATGGTCAGTTTGTTAAACGTCAGAGCTCTTCACATTGTTGAAAACCAAACCAAACCAAACCAAAACAGCGTCTCTAATTATTTAAACATTAAATTATCCTGAATGTTCTATTAACCAACATGAAAGAGTTCCTTGGCGAGCGTGTTAAACTTTACCACCTGTTTACAGCCTCCACCTTCTTGGCAGAGACCACCAGACCAGTGCCTCCTTTGTAACACTAATAAGTTCCTTTTCCCTTAAATAGGACAAAACTCTTCTATTTCACACTGAACAAACAAACAAACAGAACAACAAAAAAAAAAAAATGCATGCACCCAAATCTCTTTCTGGCCATACCGGGGAGGGCAAAAGCACCCTTTTCTACCTGGCCATACGGGGCCAGGTTCTTGCACTGCAAAGCCACAAAAGCCATATCCAAGGTCTCCATGCAGAGGAAGGCTTCCCGCCTCTGGCCTGTACCATCCGTTTGTCCCCTACTCTTGGCCTTGACCGCCAAGTACCACCCATGCACTTCACGAGTGAGTACTGGAAATTGGGGGAGGGGGTGCCAAACCGGCTTCCCCTTGGGCCTCTCCGGCAAGTGCACAAGAGGAGAAGCTCTGATAAAATGAGATCTTCCCCTGAGGTCGGCTGAGGGGCTCCCCGGGCAATGAGAGGGTCTGCACACTGCACCCCCCTTCCCCCCCGCCCCCCACCCCCTGCAGTCTCTGGAGCTAGTCCGCAAATCGCTGCAGAAGATGGTCCTCCCGCCTCAAGCTGCCCCCCGTGCCGCCGCCGCCGCTGTCCATGAAGCGGTCGCAGGGGAACTCGATGAGGTCGGCCTCGCTGAGCGCACACACGGTGGCGCGCGGCCGGTGCGACTGGAACCCGGAGAAGTCCGCAGACACGCCGGTGCCCATGGAGCGCAGCGGCCGTCGGGTGGAGTACATGTGCCTGACGTGCACCGGCGCGCCCGCCTTGCGCCTCGCCCGCAGCTTCCTGCGCAGCCAGCGCGACGCCCAGGCCGCCAGCGCCAGGAGCACCAGCAGCGCGTTGACCGCCAGCAAGACCAAGGTCAGCAGCTGGTAGTCCACGCTGCCCCGGGCCCCGGGCTCCGGCAGGGTGACCAGCCCGGCGCAGTGGTCGCGGGGCGCCACCGGGCAGACGCGGCCGCCGAGGACGCCCTCCACGCACACCAGGTAGGGGGTGTCCCCGCGCAGCTCGCGCAGCGTGGCCGAGTCGCTGCGCTCGGGCAGGTAGACGAAGCGGTGGAACTTGGGCTGCTGCCCAAAGCGGTCGAACAGCAGGCGGAAGCGCGCGCCGCCCAGCGGCGGGGGGCTGCGGTGCTGGCGCACGGCCCAGCGCACCGACGCGCTGTCGGCGCCCACCGCCTCCACCGTCAGGTTGCACAGGATGAACTTGTTGAAGTCGCACGGGTCGGACACCAGCGGCGGCGGCGGCGGCGGCCCGGCCGCGCCGTCGGACGGGGCGGCGCTCTCCCGGGGCTGCGCGGCCAGGCGCTGCTTCGCCGCGCGCTGCCAGGGGTCGCCCGCGGGCGGTGGCCCAGAGGCGGGCGCGGCCGTCGGGCTGGGCTCCGCGCGGGCGGCCTCGGCGGGAGTCGGCGGGCCCCGCTCGGGCTTCTGGAGCAGGTCCAGGGGCTGGGGCGCGGGGCCCGCGGCGGCGGCGGCGGCGGCGGCGGCGGCGGAGGGGTCCGGCGGCTGGAGGCCCGGGCCCCGGCGGCTCAGCCTCAGAGCGCTGCGGTTGCCCAGGAGCTCCCCGGCGGCCCCGTCCCAGGCCCCCCCGGGCAGAAACCGCCCGCGCTGCTGCGGCTGCGGCTGCGGCTGCGGCTGCCGCGGCAGCACCTCCGAGAGGCCGCCTGCAGGGGGCGCCGCCGCCTCCCCGGTGGTGGTGGGCAAGGGCCTCCCCCGGCCTTCGGCGGTCGGGGAAACTGAGGGAGAGGGATCTGCGCAAGACCCGTTCTGCAGCTGCTGGTCATCCAGGTAATCCAGGTACTTGCCCCGCAGGGCCGGGGGGTGGCGACACTGCACGAAGACGGTGAGGAGGCGGCCTTGAGAATGCCAGTCGCCCATCCAGCGCTTCAGGCCGCGCAGACGGCAGTCGCAGGTCCAGCCATTGCCGTCTAGATCCAGCCGGTAGAGGGCCGGGCTGGCGGCGAAGATGTCCCCCGAGAGGGCGCTGAGCGCGTTGTCGCGCAGGCTGAGCTCGCGCAGCCGGCCCAGGTGGCCAAAGATAGCGGGGTGCAGGGCGGACAGCGCGTTCCCGCTAAGGTCCAGCGCCTCCAGGCTGTGCAGGGGCTCCAGCAGCGCCACGGGCAGCTGGCTCAGCCGATTCCCCTCCAGGCGCAGCTCGCGCAGGGCCTCCAAGCCCCAAAAGGCCTCCGGCGCCAGGTGTGTGAGCTGGTTGCCCCTGAGTGACAGTAGGCCCAGCCGCGGCAGGTGCTGGAAGACGCGCGGCCCCAGGTGCTGCAGGCTGTTGGCCGAGAGGATGAGCGTGGAGAGGGAGCGCAGCGGTGCGAAGGTGGCTGCGTGGCGTAAGGAGGGCTGCAGCTCGTTGGCGGAGAGGTTGAGGAAGCGCAGTTTGCCCAGCTGGGCGAAGGCGTTCTTGCCCAGAAAGCGGATCCGGTTGGACTCCAGGTGTAGGTAGAGCAAGTTGCCCAGGGGGGCAAAGGCCGCGTCCGGCAGCGCCCCCAGGGCGTTCCCGTCCAGCCGCAGCTTGACCAGACTCTCCAGGCCCTCGAAGGAGCCGCGGCTTAGGCGGCCGATCTCGTTCCCGTTGGCGTAGAGGATGCGCAGCTTGCGCAGCGGGGCCAGCGTGCCCGGGACGAGCGCCTGCAGGAGGTTGTTGCCCAGGTACAGCTCCTCCAGCCGGGAGAGCTTCTCAAAGGTCTTGGGGTGCAGGGAACGGATCTGGTTGTACTGCAGGTCCAGCCGTCTGAGCTGCCCCAGACGGTGGAAGTCGAAGGCCGTGATGTTGGTTATGAAGTTGCCGCCGAGGCTGTAGGTGAGCACGTCCTGGGGGCTCGGCAGCGAGCTGGTCTTGGGCACGGCGCGGAGCCCCCTGTTGGTGCACAGGAGGTGCTGGGGGTGCTGGCAGTCGCAGCGCTCGGGGCACACCGGCTGGGCCCGCGGCGGGAGCGCGAGGCAGCCGCACACCACGAGTAGGAAGCGCACCGCGCGGGCAGCCCCCATCGCCGCCCGCCCTGCGTGCTTCGGCCGAAGCGTCCTCTTGGCCCGCCTGCTCCGTGTCTCCTCTGCATTCCCCTTGGCCTGGCCAGAGCCGCCGAATGGCCTCTTTCGGACTCCGCAGCGCGGTCCAGCCCCTCCTCCGCCCTTTGTCCGGTGGCTGGCCCGGGTCTCCGCAGGCGGGCTTCGCCCGGCCAAGTCAGGCGGCTCGGGGCGCTCCGGGAGCTCCGGGTGCTACTTGTTGCATTTCTGCACAAAACTGTTCCTCCGGCTGTGCGTCGGGGGGGCGGAGGGGGCGAGCCAGACCTGAGCTTTTTGTTTGCAGCTTGAGTCCGGAGAGCTGGATTCCCTGGCACGGATTCTCCCCGCCGAGCGGATTCCCCAGCTGCAGGCGGGAGCCCTTCCAAGAGCTCCTCGGGGCGCGGCTTGGCTGCGGCGCCCCGGCGGCTCGGCCCCCGCAGCCCGCAGCCCGCGCCTCCCGGTCCCCGGACCCCGGACCCCGGACCCCGGTCCCGGTCCCGGAGCGCGGCCTCGGTGCAACAGCCGGAGGGAGGAGCCGGGGGTGCGCAGGCTGCGTCCGGAAGGGACCCAAGTCGGCGAGTGGCGGGCAAACCGGGCGGAAATTCGTTCTTCCCACACTCTGCCCCCCGGGGATGCAGGCGGAGAAAGAGGAGACGGCGGAGGGAGGACAGACCCCGACTGGGGGAGGAGGAAACGCTAAGTGGCTCCGCGTCTGGTCAGCCCGAGCCCGGGACGCCGAGTGAGAAAAGTACGGATTAGAAACAGCTGTACGGGTCGGCCCTCTCCGCCGGGCTGGGGGCGGGGGTGGATTACCGGGCTAGCAAACGGAATTTGCAGACAGAGACCTTTTTTTTTTTTTTTTTTTTTTTTAAATTTATTTTAGATCAGTACACCAGGCATTTCGGAGCACCAGGAGCGCCGCTCCTCTTTTTCGTTAGAAGTCACTGGCTCTTCCAGGTGTCACCTTGCGGGAAATCCAGGCAGCACGGAGCATGCAAACCTTTCTGCAAAAAAAAGTTTAGGGCAGCGTTAGGTTGTCTGCAAGGAGCTGTCGGTGGACCCCCGTCGGAAGAGGCCAGGTCAGCCCCTTCTGAATGTCGGGTGTTTAGGTGTCTGACCAGGCTGCACAGGTAGCCAGGTAGGTGGCCCAGGAGAGGCATCGTCCCATTTAGGGATCTGGAACTGAGCACTCGCTTGGCCTCTGCTGTAGGTAAGCGCCTGGAGAATCTCAGAACTGGTTCTACCGCCGTGAAGGTGTCTCTGTCAGATTTTCGTGATTTAGTCCCATTACTCCTCCTCCAGGCTTACAGCCCTTGGGGTAGGCTCTGCACATGTGCACATATATAAAAGTCACCTTCACAGACCCTCAGGGAACTGCTGCCTTGGAGCCTCACCCTCCCCACTGCCTGGGCTTGTGGTGATCTTCAAAGTCTTTAGGCCCAGGAGTTCTCAGGCCTGGCTTAGTGGGGGAGTCTCACCACTTATCAATATAGAATGGAGCATTTGGCACTGACTCCTTTGAGGGCAGCCCCTGCTGAAAATGAAGATGGGCGAGGAGTCTCTGTTTTGTAGAATTTGTTTATGCGAGGGGTGTTGCTAAAAATAAAGGCCCCTTCTCTCCCCTCCCCACCAAGGGGTTCAGAAAATGTAATCTTAAGGACCCACACTGTGAAAAATTAAGGGAGACATATCCTCACCTCAAAAGGCTGACTGTCTAGTGCGGAGGGCAAGTCGTGGAAAGGTGAAGTCATAATCTAAGGTGGTAGTAGGAGACAGCTGCTGAGATACAAGGTGAGTTTTAGTAATTCTAGTGATGGACAGTGATTGATCGTCTCATTTAGCAATTTATGTAGGCGGGTGATAGAGACGCGTTCTGAATCGCAGGAAAGATGAGATTCTTGGCTGCATGGTTGAGAAAGACTTACGGGAAAGCAAGTACCGGGCTCCAGGAAGATGGGTGGTGGAGAACTAATGGCCAGTCAGTAGCAAAATGCCTGTTTGGGGCACAGTGAACAGCCTCACGTTTGCTTGTGATGTGCTTTGAGTTTTCTAATAAAGGATGAATGTGGGAAATCAAGTATCTGTCTTCACAAGATAAAAGGTAGTTTGGTTTTTAGTTCTCATGGTGAGAAACTTCGAAAACCTTTTTAGTTCTTGACTGCAGTCCTCTTTACAAAGGAATGGCTGCTCTAGAGGGTGAAACCCAGCCAGTGTAGCATGAGCTGGCCTGATCCAGGTCCCAGGAGCTCTTAGGAGGATGCTCAGTCCTTGCTGGCAACAGAAGTTATCTCGTTTTTTGTTTTGTTTTGTTTTGTTTTTCAGAGGAGAGAAGACTAAGAAGCTACTGGCTTTCAAATTGAACCACTGGATATACCTGGGATGGAGCTGTGAGCCTGTAGTGTGAGGACACACAAAAAGCCATCTGAGCAGAGAAGAGGTTGGGAGCTGAGAGACGTGTAACATGGAAGAGAGACGGCGGAGCCGAGATCAGACCCATCCCTTAGCATCAGCCTCCCCTCCTCCTGAGCCTGCAGAAAACTTGCAGAGCGGGGACAGCAGGCAGCGTTCCATAGGACCTCTATAGTTGGCCCTAATCATAAGATGCCGCTATGTAAGATTTACAAAGTCATCAGGCCCCTGCCGATGTTCGGTATTTTTCAGCGTTTTTTGACGTTTTGACTGTCTTTGGTAGTAGTATTGCCCCGAGTTGAACATTTCTACCAGTTGGTGCTGGATTGCAGGTAGAAATAACATCATATGCGGTTTATGTCAAAAGACAATTGCTTTCCCATAACATTCCATTTCCTTGAAGTAATCCATCTGCCTCCTATAGTTAACTTTGCTTAAAATAGATACAGTGTGCCATACTTCAAATGAGTATAAAAAGCTTCTCATGGGTTTTGCTAGGCACCCTCACCCAGTTTCAGCGAGATTAAGACTTTGAGATCTACAGATGACGCGATACCACCTATGTGTGTGTGCGTGCAGATGAATTCTTTCTGAAGTAGTGTGATTACTGTCTTTTTAACCAGGGCTTCCATTTGCAAAGGCATGTAACTTGAGGTCAACTTTACAAATCAATGACATTTACATCCTTCAGAGTACATTAATGTGATATTCCTCTGTGCCCCCAGTGGTCTCCATTTCTGTAATGCTACACGTTCAGGTGTTCGATTTATTTTTCAGGCCATCTCTCTTCCAGGAGCTAAAACAGTATTTTGCTTGAATTCAGCAGCACCTTAGGTGCCCTGGTAGTGAAGAGCTATAATAGCAATGCCAAAACTGCATTTGCTCTGAATGCTGGTGGTCTGGCGGGTAGGTTTTAGTGAGAATCTAGCAAGTGACCAATCCCAGGATGAGTGATGGGAATGTGGTCTCTGATAGGATTCGATGCCAGACCCCAGGGCTTAACGGCTCAGTCGGGAGGCTGATGAGCAAGGACACACTGCATCACCAGCTGATTAAGTGCTGAGGGATGGAGCCGTGGAAGCCCTGAGGGGGACACGTGGCCTGGCCTGAGAGCGTGAGGAAGGTGTCCAGAGGAGGAAAGTGCTGGAAGCCTGCAGACATGTGCAAGAGAGTCTGCTAGGAAGCTCTAGATCTTCTGTCCTTGTAGATGAGAATTTTTTGACATCTGTAGTTTTCCACGGTATCACACAACCTTGCTCATACAATGATTTTCCAATAAATATTCCCTTATTCCCCTTTAAGGATTTCTGCAGGCAGTGGACAAAAATCATATTTGCACTGCAACGTCAAAAGGTATCTCTGCTAAATAAAGTAGGTGCTATACAAAGAACATGTTATCTGTCTAGTTCTTGCCTTCTAGAACCTTGCTGTGACTGTGGTTTGTGTGGAATATGTGTTGATAGAACATCCAGACCAACGTATTCATTTATGTACGATATACAGAAGCATCGTGTAGGTACTAGATCTATAGCACCACTCTTGGACCAGGGCTGCCTGGCCCCCTCTTCTGGGCCCCTGCACTTGAGAGAACTTTGTTCCAGTCCTCCTCTGGTGTGTCCATCTCAGAAGAGCAGGATTTCAGGCTTCCGAAGGTATGTGCCCACCCACAGCCCACAGCCCTACTCCTGCTTGGTTCCTAGGACCCTGGAATTTCTTACTCAACTGCCTCAGTCTGTGAAGACCTTTTATCCATCTGTCCTCTTGGCGGTTGATTATGCCTAGGGCCAAGGGAAGGCCAAAAGGCAGCTGTGCAAAAAAGAATCTGGAGGTGTGAGCTGCAATTTCCCATGGTATGCCCGGGAGGCCACTGCGAGACTCCTGGTAATTCAGGAGCCGGAGCTGAGAGGAGGAGCCAGGGACCAGGGATCTTCTCTCACTCTCTAATCCTGGGCTTCTCAAATATTAGCGACAGGCTTGTCCACGTGTGTAGCATTTTAGGAGGAAAAAGTACATATACTTTGATTTAGAAAGAAAAAGGAGGCAAATTATAGGAGTTTGAAGGAAAGCATTTTTTAAAAAGTAAATTCTACTTTGTTATAACATAGCCTATACCTAATTTTCTATAAGAAGCAATAATTTTTAGTAAGAGCAAGGATGCTGTTGTCTCCATTTAAGTGCCTGTCTCTTAACTATGTAATGTCTTTGTTTACGGATGGATCCAGGCTTGATCATATTCCGGGAGATTCATGTATTGATTATGCTTAAATGTATAATTTGGATAATCACACATGGAAATCCAGAAGCGAATGCTGTTCACCAGAGAAACAAGAGCTTTGCTGTTGCACTTTTGGTAAGCTTGCCCTTTAAATCTCAAGCGCATTGGGGGATAGTTGCAGAGGTCAGAAGCACAAGCAAGTCTGGGCTGGTTCCATGACACATATATATGGTGCAAGGGGTTCTTGGATGTTCTTGCCTGGGCCTGGAATCTTCTTGGGCTTGCCAAGGATGTACAATGCTTTCTTCCCAAGCAACCTGTGGTTCCCTTGAACTTGAACTGGAGAGGCAAGAAGGATTCCAGGCCGTGTCTTCAGTAGCTCCTGGACCTGGTGTGAGTTGGCTGCTCTGGGGCAGGAAAGGTTAGGGGGAGGAGAGCTCAAGCTCCCTGCCGCGGGGAGAGGTGGATCTGCCAAGTTCTGCTGGAGCAGCCTCCTGGAGCTCACTCAGGACAGCCTGCAGAGAAGGCAGCTGTTTCCTCACCCCTGTACGCCAGTCCAAGAGAGGCAGTGTGGCCCCTGACACAGATGAAGTAGGAAACCAAGAATCCCTGTTGGTTCATGTTACCAAACCCGACCCCCAAAACTCTCTTTCTCTGTCTGAATGAGCCTCATCTTACTCCCAGTCTGGGAGTCAGGTTTTTTGCCTCCAGGATTAGGAATGTGAATAAGAAGACCAGTGGGTTACAATATATTTGCTGATTCTCCATGTTCCCCCCGCCCCCACCCCTTATGCAATAGGAATGTGGATTCCTGGCTAGGTACCGGCCTTACTAAATCAGAATCTCTGGGGACAAAGTCCTAACATCTGCATTTATAAGCCATCAGATGATTTTTACGCACACTTAAGTTTGAGAAAACTAATCGACAGTATTTTGCAAACACCTGCTTATGATTGGCTGGTTGTATTATGATAATATCAGTAATGATGACTGGCACTTACATCGTGCTAGCTGAGTGCCAGGCAGTGGTGTGAGCACTCTGCATAAAGTAACTCATTTATCTCTACAACTACCCTGTGAGGTGGTAGGAGCTATTGTCAACCCATTTTATAGAGAGGAAACTGAGGAGCTTACTAAAGATACCGGATCCTAGGCTCACCCTGATAGACTGATTCAGAACCTCCAGAATAGGGCCTAGGAATCTTTATATAACACATTCCCAGGGTTTGGTTTTTTTTTTAAGGTATTATTACTGAAGGAGAGATCTGAAGGGCTTATTCAGACCTTTCCATGTCTCCTCTGCTAGAAGCCCAGGAAAAGAAAGATCAGGGAAGGGTGCCTGGGTGGATCAGTTGGTTAAGCATCTGCCTTTGGCTCAGGTCACAATCCTGGGTTCCTGGGATGGAGCCCTACATCGGGCACCCTTGTCAGCCAGGGGGTCTGCTTCTCCTTCTTTCTCTGCACCCCCATTCATGTTCTCTCACACTATCTCTCTCTCAAATAAATAAACAAAACCTAAAAAAAAAAAAAAAAGGAAAGGTGAGTGTGACCTCTTTCCATTCCTTCTGAGAGCTCAGCATCCTGAGCTGAGTTCAATGTTATATGGACAATAATCCAGGATGCTGGTGCCATCATAGATAAACACGACGAGCACAATTTGCTGTAATAGCAATTATGTTTTGAGAAGAAAGGAATAACTGAAACCTTTGTAGGAAGTATCAGCCCACATAATACTGTCTGTGTTGAAGGCCGTTGACAAGTGACTGCTTCCAATACACTGGATTTTAGGCCCAAGGAACATCCTTAACCATCCATTCAAAGATGCCTGAGTATTTGAAATGGACGTGTATAAGCAAATTGCCTCGCTACCAGAATGATAGTGAACTGCAGGCACTTTTGGCAAGTTAAAAGAAAAAGTTGCTGGCTGAGTGTAAGAACTTAAGAAATAAGGCAAATCCACATACTGTTTATAGTTGCAGCACAGAGTTTGTTTTTGTGTAAACTGAAATTTTATAGCAGTAATACAATGATGTCCCCTCTTAGAATTCAGTCAGTAGCCTAAGGAAATGCTTTAGGTATAAAAGTGTTTCTTATTCCTAAATACTAAAATATTTGCCATCTCAAGGAACCAGACCTATAATTGTATTTTATGGTACAACTTTCCAATATTCTTTTATTTGGGTTTCTTCGCACTACAGTAATAACATTTATTTAGCGATTTATATCCCCACCCAGCTGGAAAGACAACAAACACCCTTATTTTATTCCACTTTGGTGGTACTCAACAGCTGTCGCTGACTTGTCAAAGAATTTTCACAAAAAAAAATCTAGAAGAAAAAATTTTAAAATGTTAATAGTTGTCTTTACATGGTGAGAAAATGAATGATTGCTTGCATTCTGTTTTTTGGCTTTTCCTAAATGAGGTCCAATCATTATGTGTTACTTTGAAATTAATAAAAAATACTTTAAAAACAAAATTTTAAAGAACAAATTGAATATCTGGCTTTAACCTCAACATCGGTCTCATGAGGCAATGAGGTGAGCATTTTTCATATCCCAGTTTGGAGGAGAGGGTGCTAGAAACTAGAGAAGTTAGCTAACTTCTGGAATGATCCAGCACTATAATAATAGAGTGCAGACCACAACCTAAGCCATTGGCTTCTGACCTCGAATTTTTATGGTTGGACCTTGCTAGGCTCCCTGTTGATACACGCCTATAGGTACAACTCATGAAGCCAGTTGAGAGTGATATTCAAAATCTTCGCAGTTGGTACAGTAAGAGCACCAGCCAGCCGGGTTTGGCACTGCCCCAGTTCCGGACAGACGGATGCCGTGAACAACCAGCTCAGCATGCCAGTGCCCATCAGCTGAAAGTAGACCTGCCTGTACTTGATTAGAGTTTTTGAACAGTGCTTTAGACATCCATCTTTTTGTTTCTTTAATAACTGCATTATTAAAAGCCATCAGCTTAAGGCTTAGGCACAATATAATCAGTAACCACGAGAAACAACACACAGAGCCTTCCTGGGTTCAAGTTCTTTCAAATTACAAGTTTGTCTGGGCTCCAGTCTTAACAACAGAACATTGATGAGAGGGCAAAGTCTTCATTCAACATTTCACAAAACTTGGGTTTTGTTTTCCATTTATAATTCAGAAATTGTCTCCCCCTCTCCTCAGTGGACCCACAGATATATTTGAAGGGAATTTAATTCATAACTCATTTAATTCATAACTCATAAAAAGCTTCTCACAACTTGATCTGAATTGTTATTATTAATGGCTTAAAAATTTTTGTGGGGGGGGCACCTCTTGAAGAGTATCAACTTCAGGACTCCTGGGTGGTTCAGTGGTTGAGCATCTGCCTTTGGCTCAGGTTGTGATCCTGGGGGGTCCTGGGATGGAGTCCCTCACGGGATCCTGCTTCTCCCTTTGTCTGTGTCTCTGCCACTCTCTCTGTGTCTCTCATGAATAGATAAATAAAATCTTAAAAAAAAAAAGAGTATTGACTTCAAGGATGAGTCACTCTTCCTGTCTGTTATCAGTGATTTTTTTTTTTTTAATCAAAGCCTGGATGCACATGTGGCAAGCCCCAGCCCCCCATCTGCCCCAGAGCTGCAGTGTCTCCTTATTCTAATGTCACAATGTAAGGCCAAAATAAGGGAGGCAATTTCATACCCACGCCACTGAAAACTGTGGCGCTATCCTGGCAAGAAACAGTCTATCAATCTCAGCAATGGAAATAATCTCGAACAGTCCAATAATTGACTGTATACACGGTGTAAATACCCTCAAAGTGTTTGCAGATTTCATCAAAAGACCAAATGCTTTTTCCTTAAGACCAGGAATATGGCAGGGAAGGAAATTAAAGTAAAAGAATACCATCCCCTTCTCAGAGTCTCTGTAATTTTCTATAAAGATTTGCACTTTGATTATGCTTAGTAGCACCATATGCTGGAGTGGGACGCAAGATCAAAGGTTTCAGCCACCGCACTGGAGCCTTGCTGGAGGCAGGATCAAATATTTCTGCTGGTAGAAAGCTAATGGGTACGTAGGACACTCCTCCAGCTCCCTGTGCCTCCCTATTTAATTTCCGAAATATAATTGAGAACACAGCCAATGTGAATGTTTTGAGCATCTTCTTCATTGTCTGCTCTAACACACCTTAGGCTGAAAAAGAAAAGTGTTTTTTTTTTTTTTCATCACTTAAAGATATTTAGAGGTAAAGAATTTTCAGAGGCTTAATATCAGTCGTCAAGTTTTATAGTATGTATGATCTTAAAAAATTTGGGGAATGAGAGGTTGCTGAACATGGCTTTTCTCTGGTTGGTAGGAGAACAGATATTTTTCTCATTCCACTTTATGATCAAAATTTTCTTCAATGAACATTTGTTTTTGCAGTTAAAAATCTTTGCTAAAAGTGTACATGATAACATATTCAGTCTTGCTTTCCCCATTGCCCTGACAATGTCCCTCTTCCTTCCTTTGTTACAAATGGTTTTTCTTATAAACCTTTTAAAAAACATTTAAAAGCATTTTAAATGCTTTTAAAAAACATCGATCTTGGTAATGGAAATAATCCTGGATAATCAAACAATGTATTGTATACTGTGTAAAAACCCCCAAAGCATTTGCAGATGTCATCAAAAAGCAAAACATTTGTCCTAAACTACCCGTGTGATGTGTATGAGGTGAGCAGAAGACAGAGTCCACTTGCTAGGTCTCTGACCTTGAACCATGTCAGTGTCTTTGGTCGGTGGTTCATTGTCTTATTTATAAAAAGGGACAAATCATACTTGCCCGATGTATGAGTTTTGGGAACTATATGGGAAAGTACTTAGTGACTACCAGCGTTATGAAATCAGGATTCTTGCTAACATTTCGACTTCATGCATGTCTTCTCTGTGAGAATCTGTGGCCCTCCAGGGCAGGACCGTGCCTTATGCACAGATTTTGACATCCTTTGTGACATCAACAGGGGCTTTTCTTAAATTGTGAGTCTCTAAAAAATATTAGGTTGAGCCAAAAAGTAGAGGAGGAGAGCACACTCCAAGTAACTGTTCTTTTTTTTTTTTAATTTTTATTTATTTATGATAGTCACAGAGAGAGAGAGAGAGAGGCAGAGACACAGGCAGAGGGAGAAGCAGGCTCCATGCACCGGGAGCCCGACGTGGGACTAGATCCCGGGTCTCCAGGATCGCGCCCTGGGCCAAAGGCAGGCGCCAAACCGCTGCGCCACCCAAGGATCCCAGTAACTGTTCTTCTACCTTTCCGTGTAGGTTCTGTTCCTAACTTTTCATGGTTTCCTCACTCTATTCCAGGCTGCCTGAGCCCAGAGCACTCAGTCTTTGGCACCCAGGTTCTCCTCGGATAACTATATGGATGTGCCTAGGTTCTGGGCCAGCTCTGCCGTCCGTTAGAACATGGTGAATCTCTTGACCACTTTGGGCATCGTGCTTTATAAAGTGCGGTTGTAATACAAGCAGTGCTTGCTCAGATGGTTGTTCTTGTCAGTAGTAGCCCCTATGCAGGTGAAAGATTATCAGGGAGAGAAAAGGAGGAGTTCTTTGGTCAGCCTGGGCTCTATGCCACGTCTCAGTCTTGAAGAGTCCTGATGCATGATATATACTGAAGTTGTCTCCAGTCTCTCACAGCCCCAGAAAACTTGCTTGCTTTGCCCCCACATTGTCAAAGTAGCAAATTATTAGACTTTTCTCTCCATCACGATACAAATGTTAGAACCCCATAGTTATAAGCACCATTTGGCATATTGGCAATTCTGGGCATAAGAGCTGTTGATGCTTCAAAAATATTATTTAGCCACTGTGCTAATGCCACTGGGGTGTTTCCTGGGAACCTAGCCATTTGGCGAAAATTCCAGTAGTGAAACCCTCAGGCTAATTACTCTAGTATCCTTGAGTGTAAGAACCTCGTTGATAATCAGTGCATGACTCTTATGATTCCCCAAAGTGATGGAACATAAGTACCAGCTTAAGTAAAATTCCAGAAGTGGTTTTCCGTCTGAAACAGGTGGCCACAAACACCTGCCAGAACCATAACCATTACTGACTAGTGTCTATAGGGTCCTTGTCATGTGCCAGGCACAGTTCTAAGCCCTGTACAAGTAGTAAATCGCTCAATCCTCCAACAACCCCAAGAGAAAAGTCTCCTCTTTCGGATAATGCAGTGGAGGCAAAGAGAGATTAAATAACGGGCACAGGTCACACAGCTAGTTAGTGACAGAGCTGGGACTTGAACTCACATTTTATGAATATTGTTATTCATACTTTTCACATGTCTCTTTGACCATGGTGTCCTTGTCATCCCTAGAGTCATTTTTTTCTCTTGATACATAACATTTTCCAGAATGTAGCATCTGCCCTTTCATACACATTATTTGAACTATAGCATTTTTAAATATGATCCTGTCAGTGGAAATTTTCCAAGGCACCAACACCTATTAGGCCGTATGGTTTATGCATTCCTGCTGTAGGTGTTTATTCATGATCTTTGTAATATTACTGCTTACAGTATTGCTTCCTCCCTCAGCACTATACTTATTTTTAAATGAAGAATAGCCTTTTGTTATTACAGAAGCCATATATGAGCATTGTAGAAAGCCAGAAAATACAGATGAGCAACAACAAGAAAAGAAACACCATGTTTCCATTGTGGAAGGCTGCATAGTGGCCCCTCCAAAATATCTATGTCCTAATCCCAGAAATTGCAAATATGTTAAGGTACAAGGCAAAGGCGAATTTAGGTTGCAGATGGAATTAAGATTGCTAATCAGGTGACCTTGAGATGGGAGAGTGTCCTGGTGTTATTCTGGTGGCCTGGTGTACATGGGTCCTAACAAATGGAAGAAGGATGCCGAAGAGAAGTTCAGCGTGATGTAGGGTGAGAAGGGCATGATCTGCTAATGAAGGAGGAAGTGGAGGAAGCAGCCATGAGCCAAGCAATGCAGGCAGCCTCTAGAAGCTGGGAAACACAAGGAAATAAATTCTCCCCCAGAACCTCTAGAAAGGAATGTGGCCCTGCTAGCACCTTGATCTTAGCTCTATGACACCCATGTTGGGCTTCTGAGTTAAAGAACTTTGAGATAATAATTTTTTATAGTTTTAATCCACCAAGTTTTTGGTAATTTGTGTGACCATAAATAATTGATATACTCACCACCCCAAGACTGTTAAGTGGTAATCTTTTATTACATGTATTTCCATATTTTTATACATATATGTCTTTTTTACTAAAACAAGATCATAATGTTGGAAATAGTTTTCTTTTCATAGTCTTTCTCTTTCCCTGCCAGTAAGTGTCCATAGCATCCTATCCCTTGATCATATTGAAATTATCCTAATTATCACATAACTATTTCCCCAAAGCTAGTTTGTTCAAATCAGGGTTTAGGTCCAGAGCCTGCATTTTATCCAGTTTGTATGTCCCTTAGGTGTCTTAAATCTAAAACAGTCCTTTTCTTCATCTGTTAATTTTCCTACTCAATGTTTGATTATTTCCTCATGTTGTCACTTACCCTGCTCCTCTGTCCCCTGTATTTCCTCTAAACCAGAAGTTACATCTAAGAGTTTGATTGATTTATGTTAATAAATTTTATCTAGAATACATTTTGAGTGCCATTGTATGGTTTACATGGCATTTCTTCAGGAGGCACATGCCATCTGGTTTTAATATCACTGGAACCCAGATTGTCCTCTGGGTTGTGTGATGGTCCCCAGAGCTGGCTGCTAGACACTGCTATGATTTCCCTCGTGACCTGACAGTTTTTGGTATGGAGTTACGTCATCACCATACAGATGTGCCATTCCCCCTCAGCCATTCACTGCATGGCCCATTCCATTTGATAGCCCTTGACTAAATTAACATTCTTTAGAAATCACAAAATTATGATTTTTCTAATGTTAACATTTCTCCTACATTAATCAGCAGCCACTCATTAGTGAAGAAGAGTTTTCCCTAATGAAGTAGATCCATTTGGTTACCCTGAAAAGCATTTTAGGCAGGGGCAGCAGGACAAGTGCTTCTTCTTTTGTCAGTTCTCAAAGGGAGGACTTTGTTAATAACCACCTCGGTGATGACCACTGATTTCTGCCTGTCTCTTTTTGAGAAGCATTAAAGTCTCCCAGATTTTCACTGAATCTGTTTCTTTCTACAATTTTTCTGTGTGCTCATGTTGTCAATTTGATATATGTTTAGGTTTGCTTTCCAACTTTAGGGGTTTTTTAGTTGTAAATTTTTTAAGAATTTGATGAAATGGGGTAAATTTATTTCAACTGAATACCTTACTTGTAATTTTTAATGGCAATACATTTATGTAATTCAAAATCAAAAGTATATGAGAAAATATTTAGGAAAAGTCTTATTTCTACCCCTGCTCTCTCTGCTTAGTTTTTCTTTCCTTCTACACATGACCATATTTTATTAGTTCCTTATTTATATGTCCGTTTGTACGTTTTTTTGCACATATGATATATGTATGTGTGTAGATATATAGTCTTATTTTAACTCCTCTTTCTTTGTATACATACTTCTTGCTTTTGAAAATTTTTTCCACTTAATGGTATATTCTAGAGATGTCTCTATATCAGTACCTACAATCCTTTCTCATCCTTTCTTTAGAACTTCTTAGAACTCCATTGTGTCGGTGCACTGTAGTTTATTTCAACTAGTTCCCGATTACTGGATCCTTGCATTCCTAATGACCTTTTTTAATTGTAAACAATACTGCATGGAATAAAGTTGTACATTTTCTCTTGTACTTGAGTAGATATAAATGTAGGTAGATTCCTAGAAATGGACTTGCTTGTTCAAAAGGTTATTACATCAATAATTCTCTTTATATTTCTAGATTATTCTCCAAGGACTCAGTACTCTTAACTACTTTGCTACATTGCTTCTCAAAAGTCTCGGTCTTACCACACAGATGAGTGAACTTTAAAAAAGTAAAGATCTAAAATACTGGCAATGCTAAGGCGAGAATATGGAGTAACCAGAACTCTTGTACATCGCTGGTGGAAACATAAAATGATTCATTCATTTTGGAGAGCTGTTTGGCAATTTGTTTATAAAGTTAAACATATATTTATCCCATAGCTCAGAAATATCACCTCTATGTATTTACCCAAGAAAAATTAAAATGCTTTTTTTTTAAAAGAAGACATTAGGAAGACTATTCTATAGTAGTTTTATTTCTAATAACCCTAAACCGGAAACAACTGAAATGTCTAGCAACATTTATATAGATGGACAAATTGTCCTATCTATGCCATGGGATATCTTTCAGCCATAAGAAGATATTACATGTATGGATACATGTAATAAAGTAGATAAATCCCAAAATAATTATGTTGACGAAAAGAAGCCAGATACAAAAATGTTCCATTTATGTGAAATTCTAAAACAAATCATGCTAACTTACAGTGATAGAAATCGAAATGGTGGTTGCCTCTATGAATGCTGGAAATTGGCTGGACAGTGTTCCAGGGAACTTTCTGGGGTGATGGCAGTGTTCTATATTTTGATTTAAGTAATGATTACATTGAGTATATATGGTGATCAAAGTCGTAACTGAATGCTTATTATCTGTGCAGTCTTTTATTGTATAATGTATATTGTATTGTACATATTTACAATATGTAAAATCTTTAAAAATTTGGTCCTCAGTAGAACTCTTTAGGAAGTGACGGCTTTCTTCCTTCATCATCCCCACCCTGGTTGCACTCTTGTTCTGGGGCTCTTAATACTCTACCTCTCTGGCCCAGGCTTACACTTGAGTACCTGTGACTTTTATAGGCTCCAGTCTTAGCTCCTCCATAAGTTATAAGCCTCTTACAACAGAGTTATGATTATGCCACTTTAATATTCTTTACAACAACAGTCGTCAATCTCCGCTGCATAATGTTAGATTCTCCCCGTGTCTTAGCTTGGGCCGCCTTAACAAAATGCCATAGAGTAGGTGGCTTAAACAACAGAGATTTATTTTCTCATAATTTTGGAGGCTGGAAGTCTGAGATCAGGGTGTTAGCATATTTGAGTTCCTCTTCCTGGCTTGTAGGTGGCCACCCTCTAACTGTGTCTCAACTGGATGAAAGAGAAAGAGTAAGCTCTCTGGTGTCTCTTCTTTTTCTTCTTTCGTAAAAATACTTTATTTATTTATTTGGAAGAGAGAGAGCACAAGTTGGGGGGGTACAGAGGGTCAGAGGGAGAGAGAGAAGCATATTTCTCCTCTGAGCAAGGAACGCAACATGGGGCTCAATCCCAGGACCCTGGGCTCATGACCTGAGCAGAGGGTAGACACTTAACCAACTGAGTTACCCAGGCACCCCTCTGGTGTCTCTTCTTATAAGGATACCCATCCTATCGTGAGGGTCCCAACTCATGACATCATTTAAATCTAATTGCCTGGGTGGCTCAGCGGTTGGGCACCTGCCTTCAGCTCAGGTCATGGTCCCGGGATCCAGGATCGAGTCCCACATTGTGCTCCCTGAATGGAGCCTGCTTCTCCCTCTGCCTGTGTCTCTGCCTCTCTCTCAGCCTGTGTCTCTCATGAAAAAGTAAATAAATCTTTAAAAAATCTAATTACCTCCCAAAGGCTTTATCTCCAAATACCATCATGTTAGGAATGAGGGTTTCAACAAAGGAATTTGGGGAAATACATTCAGTGCATAAGCACTTGGGAAACATTAAAAAAATTAACAGGGCTTGAATTTCATCTCCAGAGGTTCTGATACAGAATTGGGACCTGGGCATCTGTATTTTTTCTGGGTTCCCCCATACTGTGCAATCAGGTTTGGTGACCATTGCTCTGTGCCTTCCTGTTCAAGATGAGGTCTAGGGACCAGCAGCAGCAGCATCACTTAGGACCTTCTTAAAAATGCAGAATCTCTGGTTCCATCCCAGATCCATGAATCTGCCTCTTCATGGTAACAATATCCCCCGTTGATTCTTATGCACTATAAAGTTTGAAAAATACTGGTCTACAGCACCTTGCATAGACTTGCATACAGGTAGGGGAATGCTCCATCAGTCAGTTCCTGTTTGAATTCAAGATGAACGTTTTGTCAGTGAACCAAGTTTCACCTTTTTTCTTCTTGGGAGCCTGTAAAGGTGTGGATCTTGCCTGCAAAGAATTGCTTTGCAGTGTGAAGATTTTATGGATAGCCTATATATCATTGTCTATTAGCAAACCAAAAAAGCAGCAAGTAGACCCAATATTAAAAACAAAATCTTAATGTTTTTGAAAATATACAACCATCCTAGCAATTCCGTCACAATGAATGATTACTTCCTTAGCTTCAGGTGAGCTTTAAATTGATAATGAAATAGAATATGTACTTGTGTTCCAGCTGCAAAAGGAGAGAGAAGCGGCACTTAGCACAGAGCAAGAGTATTGTGTAACTAATAAATAATTCAGGAAACCGGGGAAAGAAAAAACACACAAGCTTAAATAAATAGCACAGAATCCCTAATGCTTAAGGTTGAGAAATGAGAGGATTATTATATATGATGCCATTATGTAGCATAGAGTGCTAGTTTTCAAAAGATTCGATTACGATAAGTATGCTTACTACTAAAAACGTAGAAAGGAATGCAGTCTTACTTGATATTTCAGAAGGCAGTTCAAGGTCTTGTCATCTGTCAAGAGCTTCGATGTGGTCTTCAATATGAATGTGGCTCATGAAAGTACTAAACAAGAGATTCCGCGCTGACAGACACTTAAAATGATGAATTTCCACTTTCCCCGGTTCAGAAGTACCTAATGGGTATCCTTCTTTATATTTAAGAACTATTAATTCAAGTACCTTTATGTTTAAAACACCTTCTTAAGTCAGTATAGGTGCATTTTAAGACTTCAATCTCAGGAATAATTTCTGCTTCTGGAGAGTGGTCTTCCCTTCATTTTCTTTTCCACCCCTACTTGATAACTTCTTCATTGTTAATAGGATTAAATAGTTTGCTAAATTGTATCAAGATGGCTTTCTGGGGACACCTGGGTCCTCAGCAATTGAGTGTCTGCCTTTGGTTCAGGGCGTGATCCCGGAGTCCCAGGATCGAGTCTCACATCGGGCTCCTTGTATGGAGCCTGCTTCTGTCTTTGCCTCTCAATCTCTCTCTCTCTCTCTCTCTCTCTCTCTCTCTCTCTCTCTCTCTCTCTTTTTCTCTTTCTCTCTCTCCCTCTCTCTCTTTCTCTCTCATGAATAAATAAAAAAAGTCTCAAAAAGTATAGCTTTCTGGTTTAATTCATACTGCATTCTATTCTATGTAGTAAACTGAAAATAAAGAGAACAGTTGCTAATTTACAGTAAGTACACATACACGCATACATACCTACAAACCTACAGAGAAGAGAACCTCAGTGCTTTGTATTTAAATTCCATTTCCCACATGCTTAGTGTTGACATTCATCTAATTAGTGATCTGATTCAACCCAACAAGTTTTTATTGGATGCCTATTGTGTACCCAACAGAAATGCACTTTGAAACTAAAGATCTTTTACCTTGGGTATTCATAATGAAAATTTATGTTCCAGTGTTGCAAATTATTGAATAAAGACATTGCAGGTTCAGTAAAAATCAATTTAGAAGACTACTTTCTGAAACAGCCTAGAAGAGAATGACTTTTCTCCCTTAAATGTTGTATAAGAAAATGTCCACTATGTTAATACAATAATGCACAGCCAGAATTGTTGAATTTTCTGGTTTTCTTTCTAGCAAAGATATTTTTCTTTTTGTATTAATCTTTAATGAAAAGTATAAATACACCTCCTAAAAATAGTGGAAAGTTCAGAAAAGGGATATCCAGTGGAAAGTAAATCCTTTCAGAAATGTTCTATGTACATACACACATTTTATATATAACTCTGTGTATCAACTTATTCCTTGCTTTTTTTTTTCACAGGTGGGAGCATACCATGTACTTTTCTGTCCTTTGATATCTTTCACTTATGTAATTTTGGAGACTTTCTGGAACAGAATGTCGACATCAACCTCATTTCCAGTGCTCCGTGGTTTTTCAGGTATGGATTTAACCATCCACTACCCATATACATTCAAGATTTTTTTTTTTTTAGGATTTTGGTATTATATATAGTGTTCTAATAAATAATAGGTAGATATGTCTTTGCACATAGATGGTGGCATATCTACAGAATCGAATCTTGGAAGTAAAAATGCTATGTTCAAGAATGCATGCGTCTGTAATTTCAGTATATAATACCAAATTTCCCTCTGAAAACCTTGAATCAGTATGCAGTGTAAGAGTGCCCTTTCTGCCTGGATGGGTGCCCATATATCGCTTTAGCAATTTTTCCTTTCTCTCTTACATCATCAGTGTCTCCTCTCTACTGGATCATTCCAACTGGAGTCTGAACTTGCCTTCATTTCTTGCATCCTAAAATAAAAAAGCTATTTATTGACTCCACCTCCCTTTCCCTCACTAACCCATTTGTCTGTCTCCCTTTGCAGTGAAACTACTAGAAAAATAATGTCTACAGTGACTGTCTCTTAATACTTGTCTTCCTTTTTGTCTTGAATCTTCTCCAGTTAGGACTTTCAGCCCTACCCTTTCCAGAACTGCCCTTGGCAAATTACCAATGACCACTGCTGCATCCAGTGGTGAATTCTTGGTCTTCATCTTGCTCTGCTACAGCTTTTGTCAGTAGCCTGTGGTAGAGCTGATCCAACCATTTTTCTTGGGCCACTGTCTTCTCTTGGCTTCAGTGATACCATACTCTCTTCCAAGAGTATAAACCATTTTTTCTCACTCTCCTTGCAGTTTCTTTCCATCTCTATGACCTCTTGATGTTGGGGTGTGCCAGGTCCCAGTCTTTGGATCTCAACCCTGACTGGGCCCCCTCCTTTGGTGATCTAATCTAACCACCCAGCCTTAGATACTGTGTCTATCTAAGAGACCCCAGATATTCCCTGGCTTGGATCTCTCTTCTGAACACAAGCCTTGTGTATTGAACTTTCTCTTGACATCTTTCCTTGAATATCAGAGATCTTCCAAATAAAACATATCTAAAATTTGGTCTTTTCCCTAAAACCCATTCCTCCCACACTGTATCTCATTTTAGGCAATAGTCACTCCATCCTTCCAGTTACTCAGACAAGAACCTTGGAATCATTCTCGACCTCACTCTTTTGTTCACACTTCAGAACCCATTCATTAGGAAACCTTGCTGGCTCCACCCTCAGAATATACCCAGATTCTCACATTCTCACCCCTCCCACCTCCAGCACCCTAGTACAAGAAGCTATCATCTCTCACCTGGACTATTTCAGTAACTTCCTGCTTCCACTCATGCACCCCACAGCCTGTCCTCCATGGAACCACACAGCAGCCAGAATCATCCTGCTAACACCTATCAGATCATTTCACCCTCTGCTCAAAACCCTGCAGTTGCTCACTCAGAGTTTAAAGGCCAAATGTGAATCTCCTTCCACCCTTGAGAACATTCCTCTCTGAGCTCTCCCATTCTTCTTCTCTTTCTCCTCATGCTTTGCTGCAGTCCCACTGGCCTTCTTGCTATTCTGGTGCCAGTACAGGTATAGGCTGATGCATCTAAGGAAGAGAACAGAATCCAGAAATAGACTTATCTATATATTGGAATGCTTTATTTAAAACACTTTATCATTTACCAAAAAGAAAAGAAATGATATACTTTCCAGTAAATGGTTTGGGGACATTCAGGAATGAAACTCAAGCAGATCTAAAACCTGAGCCTCCTGTAGGATACTCCCGTGAAATTGCCATTCATTTCACTCAGTCTCCTGGTTAACACTCCCTGAATGTGTAGGCACATTAGCAGAGTTTCTGGGATAATCAAAGGTGAGGGAGGGCCAGAAGGGTATAAAAGCCCATGGATGTGCTTCTAGGCCATGATAGAATCCTCATTGCTCATGGTGGTGCCATCCACAGCAGCCTGTCTCTGTGGTCCTTTGGGGGATCTGGGAAGCCTTGGCTATGTCTGGGAGCATGCTGTTTTATCTCCTGCCTTCTCTATGAAGATATAACCATCTCTGTGTATTTCCACATTATTTGGCATTTTAGCCAGTACATTGAACAAGCAGGTCTTAGAGGGTCCAACTACGAAGCAACATTACTTATATATCCCAGTGTCTTTTATAAGCCACTCCATGGGTATTTCTTAAAAAAAAAAAAAAAAGATTTATTTATTTGAGAGAAAGAGTGTGCGAGTGAGGAGAAGAGCAGAGGGAGAGGGATAAGCAGACTCTGCACTGAGTGTGGAGCCTGACATGGAGTTTGAGCCCACAACCTCGAGACCATGACATGAGATGAAATCAAGAGGTGGATGTTCAACTGACTGAGCCACCCAGGCGCCCCTCAATGAATATTTCTTTGCCATCGCTTGGATCAAAACTCAGGCAGATCCCTGAATTCTCTGGTCACTCTTAAAGTCATATAAATGAAACTCCAGTCACTTCAAGTCATACAACGTACTCTTATTTTAGTAATTAAATTCCATGTAAAGATGAAAACCTTGTTTTGCAGATAAGTCTCCTTATCCGTACCTTAGGCAAGAGAGAAGCCTTCAGTACAGATGGGGCTGGGATCAGTTTCCTCTCTTTTTGCTCATGCAGTGCTTCTACCCCATACCCTACCATGCTAACCATGGTAGGTCATGGTAGGTTCTGGTTCCTCTAGGATGGAATTTGGGGAGACAGAATGGTAGCAATGGGAAAGGTCTTTCTTGATTGATATTATCATGGTCAAGCACGGTGGCAGATGTTTTGAACTTTCTTTCTTGTTCAAGGGTTCTTAAGAGACCCACCAATGGGAAAAGATGTTTTCATTAAAACAGACTGCTTGACTTCGGTGGATGACAGCCTTCTGCAGGGGCAGAGCCAAATGGCAGCCCTTAAGTCAAAGCAAGATAGGTGATACTATTATAATGGGCATAGTGCCTGAAGCAACAAGCAGAGTATTTTAGCACCCAGGAGTCTTTGATGTTGGCTAACTGTTCTTGGTGGCCCAAGAACCAGAATATCTGGGCAGTCTACTAAGAATTACTTTATTTTATGTTATTGGAAAATCTCTAGGTCTAGTGCACAGAAACCTGAGTTGTTTGATAGAGAGTCATAGCATTTCACCCTAGTCCCAGACCTGAATCTATTCAAAGACATAGAAATCCTCAGGTCACTGATTCTCAGACTGTGGCCAAGGAGTGGCAGCAGCAGCATCACCTGGGTATGTGTGATAAATGCAGGTTTTCAGGCCCTCCCCAGCCCTACTGACACACGTACTCTGCAGGTGTGTCCAGCAGTCTGTTTTGGCAAGTGCTTCAGCTGGCTTTGATGCAAGCTCGGTTTTGAGAAGTCTAACCATAGATGAAGAAGGGGCCTAGAAGCCTTAAGAAGGATCTGGATAATATTGCTATGAGCTTCTAGCATAAATATTTCTTTATGCCTTTCCCAAAAGACCTGTGGCCATTCATGGGGGTGACGGTAGACTGAGGGGAGGGGAATAGCCAGACCTTGAAGGAATTTCTGGACATTGGCTCTAAGGCAGTACTGACCTCCAGGGGCCCCAAAAGCCTCTGGACACTGGGGGCGGATGGCACTTGCAATAATCTGGGGATAAATGAAATTTTGGCCTGTGCTTGCATTGCGGAGTTCCAATTGGTCCATTGGCCCCCATATGGTTATTTTCCCACTCCTGAATATAGTTGTAATAGGTACCGGCAACTCAAAGAACCCCCGCTTTGATTCCCTAACCTGAGTAGTGAGCCTTGGGATAGCAGCCCTAGCCTCGCAGAAGCTTCTCCGAATTTGCTCTTTCTACATCGGAGTAAACTGAGAGCTATATATATCCCTGGGGGGATTGCAGAGGTCAGTATTCCCATCTAGCACTTGACCAGCATGGCATTTGACCATTCCCTCATGTAACTCATTTGTGTGACATGAGCAGAAGTGAGACAGTTGTTGGGGAATGACTGTGGGTTCTTGTAAAATTATTCGGGTACTGGACCGGATGTAGTCTCTTTATTGGGTGACACAACAGTGCTCCTGGCACTTTGTGCACAGCTGTTGCTCTGGCAGATGCTTTTTTCCCCTCATTACCAAATTAGCAAAGATCACCAGCTGGAGTTTGCTTTCAACTAGCAGGATCAGCAAAACACCCTCACTGTCCTACCTCAGGCCTACGTGACTCTTCTGCCCTCTGACAAGATCTGGTCTGCAGGCGCCTTGATCATCCTGATATTCCCCAGAGCAGCATGCTGATATATTATGTTATTGACACCATGATGAGCAGGATGTAGCACAGATCCTAGATACCTGAGTAAGACATATGTATGCCAGAGGGTGGGAGATAAACCCCAAGGAAAATCAAAGGCTTGCTCCCCAGTGGAGTTTCTGGGGGTCCAGTAGTCTGGGAAATTTGACATTTCCTTTCCAAAGAGAAAGGCAAATTGCTATACTTGCACCACCTACCACCGAGAAAGAGCTACCATGTTTTGTGCCTCTTTTGATTTTTGAGATAACATATATACTTTTTGAGAGTACAGTTCAGGGCAATGGTTTGTGTTATATAGACGGCTGCCACTTCTGTGTTGGGACCAGGGCAAAAGAAGACTCACTAATGGGGTTTCTTAACCTCAGCACTCTTGACATTTTGGGAACAGATAATTTTTTTTTTTTAAGATTTTGTCTATTCATTCATGTGAGACAGAGAGAGAGAGAGGCAGAGAGACAAGCAGGCTCCATGCAGGGAGCCCGATGTGGGACTCGATCCCGGGACTCCAGGATCACGCCCTGGGCCGAAGGCAGGTGCTAAACTGCTGAGCCACCCAGGAATCCCTGGGAACAGATAATTCTTAGATGTGGGAAGCTATCCCAAGGATTATAGAATGTTTAGCAGCATCTCTGGCCTTTACCCACTAGATTTTAGCAGCTCCACTATCCTCCTCCTCAGTTGTAGACCAAAAATGTCTAATATCCTTGGAGGAGCAAAATCACCCCCATTTGAGAACCACTGGTCTACAGCATGGCTAGTTAAGCTGGAGGTGACTCCCTCAATGGCTGGCAGCTTGACCTCAGCCTCATGAGAGATCCTGAGCCAGATCCTCCTGGTGTAGCCTGACTCCCAGAAACCACGTGAGATAACAAATGGGTGTTGCTAAGTTTTGGGAGTAATTTTTTACATGGCAGTAGATAATTAATATACTGATCTAGCAGGCCATAAGGCTGGGCGTGTACAGGAGCAATCCATCATCCACTGTAAATAGCATATACCAGATAGGGGTCGAGGGAGTCCTGAAGACACAAGTAAGTCTCATGAGCAGGTATCTCAGACTCCCAAGGTGTCTCCTTTTGCTGCATTTTGATTCTCACACAGAGCACACCTATGTCCCTTTGCAATTGACAATTGACAGAGGAAGAGAACATTTGGGGCAAGTTCACAGATGGTCCCTTGCAATTTGAAGGCACCAGGTAGATGTGGACTGTTGAAACATTATAGCTCACATCAGGAATGTGGTAAGGGAAGTTCTCTCAAGGCCAACACAGCAGTTGTCCATTTTGTCTGGATGGAGACATGGCCAGAGGTTGAGATTTACATAATTCATGGGTGACTAATGGTTTGATTGGCATATGGGTGACAAGGGAGTTGAGGCAGAGGTTTGCAGATGGACCTCCCCATATGGCCACTGTCTTGTGTGAATGCTACCATGGGACATCTACTGAGAAGGCTCTCAGTAATCAACTGGATGGGATGGTCCATTGTGTGGATGTCAGTCGGCCCTTTTCCCGGCCACCTGAGGCTTGTCCAATAGGCTCATGTAGCACATGGCTGTTGCGGTAGGGATGGAAGCTACTCGTGGGCTCAACGGTATGGACTTTCCCTCTCCTAGGCAGATCTGGCTACTGTCACTGTGGAATGCCTGTCACTGCTGACAGCAGAGACCAGTAGGGAGCCCTGGTGTGGCATCATTCCCCAGGGGGACCAGTGAGCCACCTGGTAGCAAGTTTATTACATGGAACTCTTCCCATTATGGAGGGCATGGTTTTGTCCTTACTGGAGTGGACACTATGTCTAACTGTGCTGCCCATCCCTTGCCTGCAGTGCTTTTATCAGTCCCACCATCTGTGAACTTTCGGAATGTTTTATTTCATGACATCATGTCCTGCACAACATTGCTTATTACCAAGGAACTGATATTATGGCAAAAGAAGTATAGAATAGGGCTCATGCCCCTGGGACTTATTGGTTTACCATATATTCCATCACCCAAAGGTAGCTATCATTATAAAGGAAAGGAATAAATCTTTGAAGTTTCAAAAATGGCACCATTGGGAGATACCTCTCCGCAATTTGGGTGACGTTCTTGCAGAATGTGGATTAGGCTTTGAATCAGCAATGAAAAAGTGGTGTTGTGTCTCTTATGGTCCAGATACATGGATCTGGGAGTCAAAGGAATCTGCATGATGTCACATGCAGAACATCACTCAGATTGTTCACCTGCCTTCTTTGAAGCATCGATCAGCTGGCTTATAGGTTTTGCTTCTAAGGAGACAGTGGTTTCTCAAGGGACATACAATTGTTCCACTGAACAGGAAGTTGATAGTGCCATCTGCACGGTTCAAATTTCTCACGCCACTGAATTGACAGGCAAAGAAGAGGGTTACTGTTCTGGCTGGGGTGATTGGTCAGAATTACTCAGAGGAATTAGGTTGCTGTGACACAGTGGTGGCAGGAAAGACTGTGTCTGGAGCCCAGGAAATTCTCCTGGGTGCTTCTTAGCCCTTCAATGTGCTAAAAGTTGCTGGAATAATATTGCAACTCGCCAGTCTACTATAAACTCAGGCCTTTCAGAAATGAAGATTGAAGTCATCCTGCTAGGTAAAAAACCCAAAAGCTAAGGTTTAGGCTCAAGGCAAAGAGAACCTGGAATGGATATTGGAAGAAGCTCATTGTGAATTATTACTCAACTATTATCACCATCAACTAGTTTTGACAAGAACTGTGGTGGCTACACATATTTTCTTCTTTGCTTGTTATGTGTAGCATCGAGTGTTGGTGGTGGTTAACCTTACAGTGTGGCCTTTAGATTACAGAATATCCGGGATGCCGTGGTGATGAAACCGAGAAGAAGAGCTGACATCACACAGAGGTGAATACAGTGGCTGAGGCTGCCTCTTCACATGGTCCCGCTATGTGTCCCCCTCTTTTGGGGAGAGAGTGAGCCTGCACTCATCTGTATGAGGAATATAGTTGCATTCTGTTAGGTAGAAGCACGATGTCGTTGTTGAATGGGTACAGTGAAATGTGTGGATCTGAGTAGCAAATGTACCAGATTGTCTCTTGGCAGTTGGGTCCAAGTTCATCTTAGGGACCCACCATTCCCTTTCCCAGACTTGCTTATGTGACCAATTTCATGTTAGATTCTTCCAAATGGGAGGCACTGATGGTAGATTCCAGTATGGGAGGAAGAAATTAGTCATTTCCCCCACTACAGGATCCAGCAACCTGGGGGGTGGTTTTAGCCACATCAGCAGTGAGTGTTCAGTCCTTTAATCCAGCCAAGGGACAGTTGGCAGCTTCCATCTTTGGACAAGAGCCCCCCTCTTTTATGCTCCATAGCCCTCCTGGCTGTTTTTTCACCAATGTCCTCCACTGCATCCTTTTCTGCTTGAAATATGGAGAATGGCTCCTACTCTCCTGTTTGGACACTGAATGATGTAGAGATTTTTCCATATCAGCACAAAGCAAGCTTCCTCATTCTCCAGTTTAAAACAAAAAACCAGAATGCATCATATTTATATAAGAAGACCCAGGTGATGGGTATTTGTGTTGCTCTCAATCTCCTCTTTTAATCAGTAGGAGCATTAAGGACATTTCCATTTTAGGCAAACGCTGTTAAGGCATGTATTTGGCAATGTTCATGCCTTTTCCCACTTGGAATTATGCCCACCGAAGCTCTTGTGCAGGCTTCTAAATGGCTGAAATGGGATTAAACTCGACTCTGGAATCCAGCAGCTGGCTACTTATTGCTTAATAAGTATTCTCAAATACCGTCCATGTGTGTCTTAGCCTTATCTTTTCCAAATGAATGGTGAGCACCTTGAGGCTTGATATGATGTCACCTTTTGAATATGCAAACATGGTGCGTGTTGGGCAGGGGTTGCTGGTTAGCAGGACCTCTCCCATTTATGATTAACAGCATCTGAACATGTCAGCTGACTGGCAGCCGGGGGAGATCCCTACATTCTCTCCTGCGAATGGGCTCAGGTTTTCTGTTGAGGAAGGAGCTGATGACACAGCCAATACTGCCACAGAGGTCAGTGGCTCACACCGAGGTCCTGTTAATTTTATTATTGGCCTTATTCCAGATCCCTTCCACAGAGGCAGTGCTCTTTAGAAACCATTTTTTCAAAAAAAAAAAAAAAAAAAAGAAAGAAAGAAAGAAAGAAAGAAAGAAACCATTTTTTCCTAATTATGAAATATTTCAAATGATTTTGATTTGTAGGAGGCGCTCTTCTTCAGCGGGTGCAGCCAGGCCCCTTGGTTGAGCATGGGCTGGAGGGCTGCCCAGACCCACACAATAGCCTCGGCCCCATGAGGCTGCCTTGGGCCGCATCTCGGCCACCTGATACTCCGCTTCCGCCAGCCTGGAGAACCAAGGCCTCTTCAGCCCTGCACTAACGCCATCCTCAACTCTGTTTCCTGATTTTATCTTCTTTAATTCATTAAACAGCACTTTTGCCATCTTCTCGTCTTTTAGGTGTTCAGAGGATTCTAACATTCTACTTCCAGCTCTTAGACTTGTTCAGATTTTCTAAAATGGGAAAGGTTGGGTCCCATTTACAGTTGTTCACGCCAACTCCCATTCAGCCTTTTCTAGGATTTTTCTTTAGCTGCTCTACACTTTCACAGCAACTTAGAGTGTGACAGGAATCCTCAAACATTCAAGCATCTCGGCCAGTAGGGACGCAGGCCTGTATTCCTAAAATGAATATCTAATCTTGTTCCAGGAGGGCTCCACTTTTATCATCTTCAGCATAATCCCTTTAAAGCATGACTCCCTGGCAAATCCAAGCTGCTATGGTATGAAAATTCTCATTAAGGGCAAAAACCAAAGCTGCTTTTGGTGGTAATGCTGTTAGACTGTCAGCCTCGTTGTCAGCCAAATTAACAAAATACATTTCTACTAAGCCAGCTAATGCTGGTAAGGAATCAGTAGCCAAATCCATTTAACTCTCAGAAGCTTAAATGCTGTTAAATCACATTTTTTTCCTTGTGGGGCTGAGTGCTAGAAGATATGCATGGATTATATATTTCCAAATAGTTGAAAAAATGAGAACACATGAAAAGGAGAATTTTTTACTTTTTATGTTTCAGTCGTAGTCATGGCATGTACTGTCTATTACCTGTAATACTCTATCACAAATACACATGACAATTATTTCAGTCTCTTCTGGTACAGTTAACAAAATTGCGTTGAACAAAGCAGCAGTTATCCAGGGTAAGTGGTACATTGATGTGCTCATTTTCTAGAGAGCCACATTGCACAGGTGAGGTCCACCAGTGGATCAAACACAAATTTCATGGAAATTGGTTTTAAAAGTATCAAAACAGGAAGAACATGGAAATCCCACCCCACCCACCACCCCCGAATCTTCGACAGCACATAGGAGATCTGTTCATGCAGATGCTTTTCTCTTCCCTGGAATTCCACAGGCAGGCTGGGAGGTGGAAGGAGTTCTTAGAAGCCACACATCTGACATCATCACAAATTAGTTTTGCCTCTTGCTGGTTCATATTCCCTGTGCTCAGGTGCAAAGAAAACTCATTAAGTCTCCAACTGAATTTCAGTCAAAGGACGCAGTTCTACCTTTTTCGTCCCAGCCAGTTTCACTGCTGGGAGTACCACCAGCTTTCTCTTTAGCTGTCAACACATTTGGAATAGACTTTTCTCTGTGGGAAAAGATTGTATACAGCAGTCTGGATTTTGGTATATAATTTCATTGTAAATAAGACAGACTTCTAAAAACTCACTTAGGAACCACCACACAGCTTCATCTGGGATTTGGCCAACAGTTGTTGGAGTTTTATTAAATCAGCTGTTTCTCTAACTGTGAAAAGCAGAGGTTGAAATTTTATATTTTCTCAAATCCTCAACCTCTAGCTCAAATAGCTAGGGATGATTCGGAATAATATAATATGGGGTATTTTCAGAATTATACATTCACTTTGTTTACCTGAATGTGAAGAGAATTGATAAAATTTCGTCTTAGTGTATCAAATTTGAAGTATATCCCTTCTAGAGTCTAGAATCCCCTTTTTGTGTACACTATAGGGGAATAATCTGTTTGTTATTGCTGATGGGGCTTAGTTTGTAACTGACAAAGGAGCAGTGCTAGATACGAAATAGGATTTTTATTTGTTTTTTTTTTAAAGATTTTTATTTATTCATGAGAGACACACACACAGAGAGAAAGAGAGAGAGAGAGAGAGTCAGAAACACAAGCAGAGGGAGAAGCAGGCTCCATGCAGGGAGCCCAACGTGGAACTCGATCCTGGGTCTCCAGGATCACACCCTGGGCCGAAGGCGGCGCTAAACATCTGAGTCACCTGGGCTGCCGGGATTTTTGTTTGTAATGGAAGAAAGGGTTGACTTTCTAAATACCTAGGGATGGTTGCAAATTTAAACTAGATAGACATCTATTTTAAGAGTCTCATTGCTTCCTAAAAGTGAAAGTAGGTTGAATTTTAATTCTTAACTCCAAGACAGATAAACATTTCTGTTTCACACAAAACACCACAGAATTTAAAAAAAAAAAAAAGGGCAGACTTCCATTTCCTGTTAGAAAATAGCTCAGTTATTCAACAATAAATATTAATGAACACTTACGAAGTGCTAGGTACTCTACCAGGAGCTGAGAGTACAAGGTGGAGCACAACAGAGTAAACTCTCTTCACTGTCTTCGTAGAGCTCATGTAGCTCATAAGGGCTTCTGGCATGAATTGAAACGTTAACAAAGTGTTGATCTGAACAAACGAATGTTCTTCACTAAATGGGTGAAATGGCAAATGTGATAAAAACTATAAATAAAAAAATACTGCACAAAGGACTTCTGTGATGTTCTTTTCCTTTCATGGAGCATCAAGATTCTTGAATCTCTCCACTATTGTGTTGTTAATAATGAACAGAACTTTTCGATTCATTTGTTCTATGGAAAGGATTGTTTTCTGGAAACCATCTTGCCAAAGGGGGGAAAAAACATCTTTCCTGGGGAGATTCAGACAAGGAGCTGTAAAAAATTCTGGCAGGACGAGTGCTGAAGGGAGAGGATGTCAGCAATTGGAAATGGCTTGGTTGCCAGAGGCTGCATATGATGACATTAGGAGCCACAAGATGGAATTAGACTGAGGCCATGTGCAGGTCTGGTTAAGCTCAAAGCCTCTAACAACACGCCATGAACTGATTGCGGGACAGCCATAGAAGCAGCCGAATGCAGCTTTACTATCTCTGGATGGGAGTCTGGTTTTGAGATCCAAAGTCTGGGGAAAGTGTTGAGAAATCATGACTACACTCCTCGATGCTTCGCCCTGTTCCACCCACCCCAGTCCTCAGCTTTGATCCGCAGCCCCGTCACAGAGTGCCTTCTCCCTGGGAAAAGCTCCAACCTAGAACATCCCCATGGCTACAGGGAGAGAGGAAGGAAGAGAGGCAGGAAGGGGAGAAAGAAAAGAAGAGAGGAAATATGTCTCTGCTTTGCAAGTGACATGAAGGTTTGCACTGTGCTGGCTTATGTGCAATTGCTTCTGTCTTTAGAGGCGCCCCCCCCCCCCCCGCCCACTCCTCTAATCGGGGCACCTGGGCTCCCTCCTCCATCTGGTACTAATCATCTCAACCAAATAGGGCTGTTTGTTGGTGGCGGTGGGTTGCGTTTTTTTTTTTCTAAAATTTCCCATTAATTTTGTCTTGCCTTAGGTTTGTTTTCCTTTCAGTAATGCAAGATGAATAAATTCATTTGTTGCTCATGGGCAAAAGCAGCTTTAACAACCAGCCAAAAACATCATTAGGCTCTAACAATGGTGGCTCACTGGTAAAATCTGCATTATTCCAAAAACATTCAGTGGGCCTTCCCTCTTGGTCATGAACATGCCTGTCTACTTCTCTGAGCTCTAAGAGCACACACCTCAGCACAGGCCCTCAGCATACACCTCAGCACACACCTCAGCACAGGCCCCAGTGGCTCTTCCAGAAAGAACCTTCCCCAAAGCACATGTAAGGATAGGAGGCCGCATCGGAGAAGAGCTTAGGCTTGCTGCCTGATTTCTAGTAAGCCCTCTCGGATTTTGTTTTTACTGAGGCACATGTTTATTTTCATATTTGAAAAGCTTATAATCCTGGACATTGAAAATACATACATTTTATGTCTTCTGACTTATGGTCGTAGCTCGTAGGTGGTTTTACTACCTTGGTTTGAGCTATGTGTCATTGTGCGGCAAAATGGTCTGGCTCCTTTAAGAAGCCACATGTTGTAGACCCAGAATCAAGCTGAGTCATTCACCCAGAGAGAGAATTAGGAACAGCTGGGGGCAGCTACTGGAGGTAAAAGCAGAGACAGAAAAGGAACACACTGCCTCTCTAGGAAATGTTCCAATGCCTCAGGCCCAAATGTGGAGGGGAAAGTTGCACAGGCGCTGTCTTGCTAATGATGACAAGCTCTGTGGACTGTGAGGCAAAGACGCCCCCTGTGTTAGGGAGCAGACTCAGGCATCCCGCAGCCAGGCGCCAGCAGGGGTCCTGTGGGCCAGCGTGCTGTCACTCCATCTGAGTCTGCAAGGTTTGGTGGTCTGTGCACCCCCCTCCTGGTAAGACTTAGTGGCTGCTGAACATCTCCTGTGGCCCTTGAGTCGGTTGCTACTGGTCAGAATGGCTAAAATTAACAACCCAGGAAACAAGAGATGATGTGGAGTGAGGATGTGGAGAAAGGGGAACCTCTTACACTGTTGGTGGGAATACAAGCTGGTGCCGCCACCCTGAAAGACAGATGGAGGTTCCTCAAAAAGTAAAAAAAAAAAAGAGCTACCCTACAACCCAGCAATTGTACTACTGGGTATTTACCCCAAAGATACAAGTGTAGTGATCCGAAGGGGCACAATCACCCCAAAGTTTGTACCACAATAGCCAAACTTTGGAAAGAGCTCAAATGTCCATTGACAGATGAAGGGATAAAGAAGATACACACATAAACAGACGCACAGAGACACACAGAGACACACGCAGACACGCAGGAATATTATGCAGCCATCAAGAAGAATGAAATCTTGCCATTTACAACAATGTGGATGGGACTACAGGGTATTATGCTAAGCAAACTAAGTCAGAGAAAGACAAATACCATATTATTTCACTCATATATGGAACTTGAGAAACAAAACAGATGAACATAGGGGAAGGGAAGGAAAAATAAAAAAAAGATAAAAACAGAGAAGGAGGCAAACCATAAGAGACTCAACTCTAGGAAACAAACTGAGGGCTGCTGGAGGGGAAGTGGGGGGGAATGGGGTAATTAAGGAGGGCATGTGATAAACACTGGGTGTTACATGCAACCGATGAATCACTAAATTCTACTCCTGAAACTAATAATACACTATATGTTAATTAAATTGAATTGAAATAAAAATTTTATTTTAGTATTATTTCTTAAGATTTTATTTATTCATAAGAGACACAGAGAGAGAGGCAGAGACACAGGCAGAGGGAGAAGCAGGCTCTTCGAGGGGAGCCTGATGCAGGACTCGATTGGGATCACATCCTGAGCCAAAGGCAGATGCTCAACTGCTGAGCCACCCAGGCGTCCCTAAATAAAAATAAAAATAAAAATAAAAATAAAAATAAAAATAATAATAATAATAATAATAATAATAATAAAGAGTCAGTTGCCTTATGACCACTTTGCTCAAGTGACTGGGACCAGTTAGATGCACAGTGCATCTCCAGTGAGTTAAAGGATGATATTAAAAATTGCACACTGATTAAGTGACGAAAATATGACATAGCATTGCCTCAAATATGAAAAAAGATAGAATCTACAAATAATAAGTAAAAGACTAAGAGGACTAGCATTAAAGTTTAAAAGTGGTTCTATCTGGGCTAAGGGCTTATGGGTCATTCTTGTGTTCTATATATTTATTCATATCTTTTATGTTATCTTTTACTTCTCAGTGTGGCACAAATCACCATGCTCCATCCACCCTTGATTCAGTAATACTGCCTGAGCACATATTGTGTGGTTGGCACCCTGCGGGGGAAGCAAAACTGAGCAAGTGCCAAGTCCTTACCTGATCTACCACCTTCCATGGGTCTGACATGACCAGCCTCTCCTCCTGGCTCAGGTGGCTGGCCGGGGCCCCTTGCTGTCCCGCAGTGTTGGTAGCGCACTCTCTCAAATACAAGTGAGACTCCTTCCCGCCCTTCCTTCAGACCCTGCTCGGATGTCAGCATGTCAGGAAGGCCTTTTCTGACCACCGGATGTAATCATACCCTCACCTGCTTTGATTTTCTTCATGACACTTGCCAATATGTATCTTTACAATATATATATAGTTGAACACTGACCTCTCACCGTGATGTGTTGTCCTTGAGGCAGGGTCTTCGGTCTTGTTCATCGGTATGCCTCGACATCTAGACCAGCACCTGGCTCACAGTGGGCACTCAATAAATACTATTGTCTTCCTCAATGGACAAAGTTGTGATATGTGTTTTATATATCAAGAATGAACACCAATACACAAGTTCAGGTGTTAAGAAATATGGTGTCTCTATTTTTTACAGTATTTTTAGAATATTGACTCCTACACTGCTGGGCCAGTAGACAATTGCATTTCAATTATTCCTCTGCCTCCCCCCTTACCCATTTTCAGAGGGGCAGGGGTGCCAAGTTTCCAAGAGTCTCAGGCAGTGACAAGGGCTTGGAAGAAGGGACTCTGCGAATCAACCTACCACGTTTTGTCTGCACGGTCCCTTCATGCCTGATGACCATCTACTGTTTCTGCACAGGGTTGAAAATATCAGTGCCTGCAGCCTCTACTCCCCAGATGCTTCACCCCAAAGCTCTCCCTCTCTGGGATCTTGCCCCAGCATGGCCCCTGCCAGGCAGCAGATCCCACAGAACTTGCTTTTCCCTCCACGACTGGATGGATTTCCTTTTCATCTGTTGTTTCCCAGCCTGCTTTTCCAAGCCACTAAAGCTTTCCTCAAACTCTCCCCCCCGACCCTTTGGGCTTCTGACTTTTAGAAAACCAAAGCCGGAATCCTTCTCACCTGCCACTTACCTCCCCGAAGCAAAGGACATACAGTCTGTTACCTGCTCAAGTGGGGAATAAGAAGGAGAACTTCAAACAGCTTTGACACGAGGCAAAAATGTAGGTTACAGGGACAGTTGATGTGGAGAAGAAAGTGATTCCATTGAGGCGGGGGTGGGAAGAGAGAAACCAAGGCAAAAGGAAGAGTTAAGGCATCTTGCCCTTGCAAGTGAGCCTGGAAGGCTGGGTGGTATTTCATGTCATGGAGTGCGGTGGATAGAAAGAGAGGCCCAAGCAAGGAGATGTATTAGAGGTGGTGTATAGCTGAAAGCAAATGATCTCGTCTGACTTGTTATGTTTGAGCAGTGGAAAAAGAAGTGCCCAGAAAGGTAGGTTGGAGTCATCCTGCAACAGGCCCTCAAAGTCAGGGCATTTTGATGTCAGCTTGAAAGTCCTTGGAGGCCAATGGGTCATGGAGCGTGGAGATGAGAAATGTGCCTTAGAAAATGAAATAACGATTCTGTAGAGGATGGATGATGATCAGGGCTGGTGACTGGGGAGACCAGAAGTAGGGAGAATGTTTCACAGGGAGTGGCCCGGAATCAGCAGCAGGCAGAAGGAGTGGAGAGATGCAAAAGATACTGTAGATGTAGAACAAGCAGGGTTGACCACCGGGCGCATAGGAGAGAAAGGCCCGAGGAGGATGGTGATGGTGGGAATGGAGACCTTCTCAGCAGAGGAGGGAAAACCAAGAGCAGCTGCTGGTCTTTGGGAAGGGTGACAGGCTGCTCGTGTGGAATCCGAATGTCCATCAGGAAAGTTGGAGCTGTGGATGGGGCGCTCAGAAGAGCCGTCATGAGGTGAGACGCTGCAGCTGAGCTGGGGTGGGGGAGGGAAACCAAGGGATCCAGTGTCGGGATGGCTTTGATGGTCTCAGTGGAGCAGAAGGCAAGGCTGCTGAGGGGGGCGGGGGGTGAGGGGAGTCCCTGGGTCACACTGGAGCTTGAACGTGGATGCAGTGTGGAACAGCTGCACTGGGGAGCAGAGAAAGAATCAGATCCTCAAACAAAAGCACAGGACCATGCAACCTCAACGTTTCCCTCCATAAATACAGAATTTTTTTTTAAGATTTCACTTATTTATTTGAGAGAGAGTATGAGCAGGGAGAGGGGCAAATGGAGAGGGAGAAGCAGATTTTCTGCTGAGCAGGGAGCCAGACACAGGGCTCCATCCCGGGACACTGGGATCATGGCCTGAGCCAAAGGCAGAAGCTTAACCAACTGAGCCACCCAGGCGCCTCAATACAGAGTCCTTTTATGGTGGTTTTATGAAATCTGTCCAGGCGGATGTGAGAAGAAATAGCCTTTACATCATATACATCATATATCTAGTTTAAGGCGTATTATATCATTCTCCGTGTTTTCTGCTAGTTCTCTCTTCCTTAGTGTTGTTATACCATTCATTAGAGGTCTCTCTTTTTAGGAATCTATTCAGATGCTAGAGTCCCTCTGCATAGCAAACCTGGAAAAGTAGCAACTATTCATGGCCAGCATTCCCAACCCCTGTGCTGTCTCTCTGGCATTGAACTTCTGTTCCCAGAGAAGCTCATCTTCACCTGCTCTAGGGCCAGGTGGTTTTCTTTACTGGGCGGCCTCGGACAGAATGGGGGAGACAGCTCATCACAAAGACCAGTGGCATTTCAGGCTTCAAGGCCACCGTTGCATCTACACCTGGAGCAGGTGAGAAAGGGGAGCCGAAAACCCACCTCACTCTGGGGTGAGTGCCACACACTGCCCTCCGATGGTGCAGGAACCCATCTCCCTTTATCACCTTTTGTTATTCCCAAGCTTCTCCATGCCTCCCTTTTCTCTCTAGACCCGGTGTTGTTTTTACTTGATGGTACATCTGTTGGGGATATAGGGCTTTATGTGAAGTGAGACGTAGGAAAGAACAACACAAACCCCTCTGCATCCTTAGCCTTACCGATACTGTCTTCACTAAAAGATGATCCCATGAGAATTGTTGGTACTGGGTTTGGTTTGGTTTTGTTTGGTACTGGTATTTTTAAACCACCTGATTTCAATATTCATACCTGGGTATATCCTAATCACGTGGGATTATTGAATTCCTTTTCTCATCTTTGTAATATTTCCAAGTTGAATACATGACTATCACCGCTGTCCTCTACTCTAGCCCAAGGGTTTAAAAGGTCCACTGAAGAGCTGGGAATCACAGAACATTTGGAATTGGGGATTCAGAATCCCATGCTCCCTAGGCTGGAGCATCTTTCTCTTCTCTCTGACCATCCAGCAAAGAAAGAAGATGATGTAGAAGCAATGCTACATGGAGCTTGGCTTACTTCTGAGGCCAAAAGAGAATTGCATTTCTCCTTATGTAAGAAACTAGAACTTAGAGACCTGTTCAGGTTGTGGCCTAACAAATGAGAAGATTTGTCGGGGGAAGAAGGAATATAGCTGAGGGAGCTGTGCCTTATTAGAGATCCCTTTTCCTCCGTCCCTCGTAACCCGGGAAAGTACATGCTGGTGAAATTTCACACTGAACAAACTACCTCATTTGACTAAGTAGAAGCTCTCTCCATTATTCCCTCCAGCCTGTCCAAGATAAGCTCAATTTTCTAGTGCAGCATCACTCCTAGCCTTATTTTAAATATACACAGAATCGGCATATTTTTTTCATTTTTGTTTATTTTTGCCCCAAAGCCTTTGGCATTTCCCTCCAGTGAGTCACACTATGGGACCATTTCAAAACGATCTTACAGTATGTTTCTCTTCCCAGAGGATATGGGAAATGGGTAAATGACAGCCTGTCCCAAGATGTTGCCATAGAGCATGCAGGGTTTTTGGTTTTGTTTTTTAAGATTGTATTTATTTATTCATGAGAGACACACAGAGAGAGACAGAGACATAGGCAGAGGGAGAAGCAGGCTCCCTGAGGGGAGCCTGACATGGGACTTGATCCCAAGACCCCGGGATCATGCCTTGTGCCAAAGGCAGATGCTCTACCACTGAGCCACCCAGGTGCCCCTTGTGCAGGGTTTTTAATAAAGAAATGCCATATCACTTGCCACCAAAGCCACTTGATGGATGGACTTACAGGGAGGCAGCCTTCTAGATCTTTCTCTGATCCCACAGAGACAAGATGAGAAAATGAAAGCATGGCTGTGAGGGGTTTATTTATATCAATTGATTACGGAAATTAGTCCTTTTACTTTCTCTCTTACAGAAGTTTAGGATAAGCATTTGAGAGTTCAGAGTTTGCAATAAAATAATTGAGCTGTCAGAGGTGAGAGGTTACAGCTAAGAGGAGAGAAGGCAGGAGCCTCACCATCCCCTGGCACTGATGCTTATTCTTCAGGCCTTTGCCCCTGGAAAGCCTCCAGCCTTCCTCCCCACTCCTCAGTGTGGAAAACTTTCTCCCCAGTAGTTGTCACTCTCTCTTCTCTGCTCTCAAAGGACTTTGGACTTTCCTCTATTAGACTACTTGGCACTCTGGGACGATGGTCATTTATGCAATGGTAACCCCCCTTGCCCCCATTTTGAGGGGCAGGGAAGTGGGCCAAATTTGTCTCGGTATCTGCACCACCCAGAGCAGAAGGTTTAATACAGCACATCCTAATATAAGGTGGTGAGCATTTGGGCCAGGGATTCAGGAGCATTTCTGTTCATAATGCTGACATGGGTATTTGGGTTGTCCTAATCTCTTCAGACAATACCCCACCTCCCCTGGCCTTGGTGCTCTCAGACTCTTATTTAGTTTTCCCCCTTTGATTCACATAAGAAAATATAAAGTATTAGCAAAAATTACTAGATGTGCATGTAAGTAGTGATTACAAATATTCATTGGGATATTAGGAAAATCACCAGCATGTATTCCCACTGCATGTCAAAATGTAGAGGCTGGCTTGAATCTTTCTACTGAGCTTTGACTTTTGCATATGGCGGACATTTTCTGGCCCTTGGTTGTCCAGCATCCAGGCCTCTTTTCTTCCAGAAACAACACCCTGGGTTTTTTTTTTTTGGGGGGGGAGGATATAATTGGGTGCAGACTTGGTGGTACCAAGTTCAAGGAAGCCCACTCTCCCTTGGCCTGGGGTGAGTTATTAGTGGTCACCACTGTGTATAGTGTAGGACTGAGGAGAGGCTGCTTTTACTTAATTTTTGCAATGAACACTTTGCAAATTAAAGATTTAAGGAAAAGAATAACATCGCCCCAAAGACCTGGCTAGATGCAATGAATTTTCCTGTGAAATCCATTTGAACAGCAACCACAGGCCTGATCTCTCCTCCTTGAATGCGCAGGGCCCAGGGGAATGCAAACCGAGCCACGTCACACTCCCGAAGTTGCCAAAAATCCCTTTAAAATGATTGAACAGATGTCTTTTCTTGGGGTTGAGCGGATATACATCACAACAGCCTGCTTTCAATTCCAGGCTTGTTGTCTTAGGGGCAACTAAACCAATCCCTTTCAGGTTTGTTTGGGGAATGTTTTTTAAATCTTCAGAATTCTAATAGCACAAACCATTACAGTATGTGAGGAAACTAAACACATCTGTGCAGGTTGCTGAATTTCGTCCCGGGGTGTCCACTTCGCGTGTGACAGTGGCGAGGAACGGGCCTCCCCCCAGTCATCCTTGCAGCAGGGGCTCACGGGGAGAAGTGGTTTCTGAGCTTAGAGCCAAAAGTTTAAATGGCACAAAGACAGACACAGCCACAGCCTCTATACCATCAGCAGTAAGAGTGGGGGCTTGTCATTCACGAGTAGGAAGGGAGAGGACATCGGACTTTCCAAAAGAAATCGGGGCTCAAGTCAAACAGTTTGTCACAGGATCTGTCCTTGGTTTCTGGCGTTTATCTATCGTGTTTTTGGTGGCAAGACAAAAGACAATTGAAGAATGGCACATAAATAAATGATTAAGTGAAGGCTCTCAGTGCTTGTCAAAGAATCATAATTTAAGTTTACATTCGTTCCTCTTGGATGGAGCAGATACGGCATCTAAACATTTCCAAGGATTTGGTTTATACAACTTTCAAAAGAAAGCACATTTTTAATGAGGGTACACACTTCCTGACCCCCAATGGGCGTCACTGATGCCTACTTATTTGTCCACAGCATCAGTTGAGGAGGAAGTTGGGGATCAGAAGGCCATGTGTCTCCTCCGTGGAGAGAGGGTGAAGTAGAGGGAGAGACACCGGGGTTTGAATCTGGACTGGCCTGCCAATGGCTGTGGAAACTCAGCAAGTCTCTTTGTATCGATGAAGTGCATGACCTCATCTGGGGAATGAGAAAACCATTTCCCTGGTAATATCATGGTGAACATCTGGTACATTTTCGGAGCTTAGAAAGGATAGCTGTTATTATTACCTCTGATTTCACAGAATTAGGTATGTACAGCTCAAACAGACCCCTGTTTTGCCACGTGGGAACAAGTTCTCAGAGGTCAAGGCTGGGTGTTGCAGACCTACCCCATGGGGCTCCCAATACACAAGCCCATTGCAACAGAAGTGCTTTTCTGCCTCCTGACAGTTGCAACCCAAAGGTCAAATCAACTCACTCCCTGCTCGCCACCCAAGCACAGAGAGCAACAGCATTGAGTCAGCCTCCCTTGCCCGACAGCCCTGCCTTCTGCATGGGGGTGGGGGTGGGAGGCTGGGGAGCGGGGTGGGGGTTGTAGGGGGCTGACTTTGTTCCTAATGCAGGTTCTGCAGAATTCCAACTCTCTCTGGTCTCAGCCAACACATGGCCAGTCTCCCTCCTTTACCTCCTCTAACCCCTCCTTCTCACAGATTTCTGGCACTTTCATTACTCCACTGTCAGGCTGCCCAGGAAACCTGAACACTCCTTCTGGGATTTTGCTGAGTAGACTTAGTCCATTGGGAGCTGTCTCAGGCCTCTACCTCCACAGCAAAATGACCCAAAGGGCAGTTCTTTCTCTGAGATTCTGGAGCAGTTATATGTGTGTATATAACACACACATATATATGTGTATATAAATATACACACACACACACACATATACACAAACATATATGTATATACATATACACACATATATACTATATGTTTTATATATATTATATGAAGTGTATAATATATATAATGTGTGTGTATATATGTAACATAAACAGAAAATTGTATAAAAATCCTGTCTTCCTCACACCCACCACCAACACCCAGTTCTTCTTCCCCTACTTCTATTAGTTTCTCATTTATCTTTCTAGAGACACTTACCCTCTACAAAACTTGTTTCTTTCCCTCCCTTCCTCCTTCTCTTATTTGTTTAATTTCCTTCCTTCCTTCCTTTCTTATAAATGAAAGCATACTGTATTGTTACATGCCGAGCTTTTTAAAAAAAGATGGACTTATTTTTAGAGTGGGAGGGGCAGAAGGAGAGGGAGAGAGAGTCTTAAGCAGACTCCTTGCTGGGCCTGGAGCCTGCCATGGAGGCTCGATCACACAACCCTGAGATCACGACCTCAGATGACAACCTGAGCCGAAACCAGGAGTTGGTCACTTAAACAACTGCACCAACCAGGCTCCCCCCATGCCTTGCTTCTTTAACTTAGCCAAATAGGTACATAGTTTAAGGCCATTATTAAATGTGGACTTTTTCTGTCCTCTGAAATAGTGTTGTCCAGATCTTTATGTATCATCCTATCATCTAAAAATTGCTGGAGGCATATCAAAGAATATAGTTATTCATTCTATATAATTACTCTATATAGAGAGCATGATCACACCATTACTGTGTTAATAACATTTACATCATAAAATAGTAATCAAGGGCGCCTGGGTGGCTCAGTCGGTTAAGTGTCTGCCTTTGGCTCAGGTCATGATCTCGGGGTCTTGGGATCAAGCCCCATGTTGGGCTCCCTGCTCAGTTGGGGGCCTGCTTCTCCCTCCTTCTCTATGTCTGCCCCTTTCCCCGCTCATGCTCGCTTTCTCTCTCTGTTAAATAAACAAATAAAAAATCTTTAAAAAATAGTAATCAAAACAAACTTTAGAATTATGAAGATGAAGTTTTACATACTTAATTTTAAAAAACTATTTGATTTTTAGTAGTACAAAGTATTTTTGCTTTCTAAAATATTACTGTTAATATCTTTAATAGGATCAATGTGTTGTATATGCTTTCTCATATTTGAAAAATCTTGGGTCATCCTTTGTGATACAGCAATTCAAAGTCTGGTTATATGTTCACTTTGACACTTGGTTTCAAAGTCTATCAGAGCTGAAGAAGACACTTACAAATGGAGATATATAAATCCAAGTGGAAAAAATGCCTCATCAGATGAGAAAGCTCATCTACCCCACAAACTCATTTTTCAAACCTATCTATCTTTTGTGCAAAGACATTTGTTGAAATTTCCCTTGATTTAAGTTTTTTTTTCCTTGTAATGTGCAACAAAGTAAATGGAAAGATTTCCAAACATCTGTTTTCAAAATGTTCTTGCCATAGGTTGAATTTCTTTTGAAAAGAAATGACTTTCTCACTAATTGTTAAAGTTCCACTTCAACCTTGAAAGGACAGATTGTGGGTTTACTATTTATGTATGTATGTATATAAATATGTATGTATATATTTTTGTGTGTCTACTTTTAAAAAAATATCTGCTAGATGATATACTACCAATAGCTGCTTACCATGACAGAAAGTTGACAGCTCATCTGCAACACTTGTGTTTTTGTCAAAGAAAGAATGCATGACTCATTCCCAGGTTCTACAACTACTTTTAATACACTCCCATGAGGTGACCAGGGTGGTATGAGAGGCCTACCTGGCCATTTCCCATTGATTGGCGAAGTGCCATAATAATCCTACTATTTGAAGGCTTTGTTTTCATGAAATTAATCCTATTGATAATATCCTATAAGCATGGAAGTTGCAATTGGCAATATACTGGACCCAGAGTCATGAGAAGGGCCCTCACCTCTCCTCTATGTAAGTTGTTCATGGTAATGGCAGCCATGTGAGACATGAGTCTGTATCACATTTGAAGCAAGAGAGGGCATCTTAATGGATTGTCTTGAGTGTCCCACAGAGGGTGCATACCCCGCACAAAGATTCTCTACATAAGGCTCTCTCCAAGTGAATTCAGAAACTTGTTTTCCTTTAGTCTCTGAACTAGTCTTCCCTTCCCTTTAAAGTAAAATACGTGCCAGGTTTAGTTTCCACAGGACTGTACCCTAGGGTTGTTCTGGGAAGACCTGGCAGGTTGTCCCCTAGTACTCCCCACTGCGGGAAGATGATAAACCTGACAGCATCACAAATTCTGTTTGTTGAACTATTATTTTGTGTTGGTCCCTAAACTAAGTGTTCCATACATACAGTCAATTCTCTTTGTTCACTCCAGTTGTCTTCTATAACATCTGAATTAGTGAATGCTGAACCATTGCTCCTAAGGAAAGTACAAGATGTGGTTCCTACTAGCCTCTGGTGACAATATTTTTGTCAACCAGTTAATATACATAACCTTGTTTTATGTGTGTTTTTGTTTGAAGACGTTGAGAAAGAGAGAGAGAAAGAGAGCACAAGTGAGGAGAGGAGCAGAGGGGGTGGGAGAAGGAGAGGAAGAGAGAGAATCCCAAGCAGATCACTTTGAGTGTGGAGACTGATGCAGGGCTTGATCTCACGACCCTGAGATCATGACCTGAGCTGAAGGCAGACGCTTAACTGACTGAGCCACCCAGGCACCCCATGTGTATTTCTGCTTAAAGAAACCTTATAAAATATATATTATTGCTTTATTAATATTGAATTCATGACCAACAGCACTGTAACTTGTGCTTGAATGAAGACTACCTAACATGTGGACTTTCTCCAGAAAGCACACCACAGACCTCTTGCACTGAGGAACACTAGACAGTATTTCAACACTGTGCTTAGAAGCCCCCCGTCTTTTTTAAAAAGATTTTATTTGTTCATTCATGAGAGACACACAGAGAAGCAGAGGCATAGACAGAGGAAGAAGTAGGCTCCCTGCAGGGAGCCTGATATGGGACTCAATCCCTGGACCGGGATCACGCCCTGAGCCAAAGGCAGACTCTCAACTGCCAAGCCACCCAGGCATCCCACTTAGAAGCCCCTTTAAACAGCAAAAGCACCAATGAAAAGCATAAAAATGCAGAAAAATGTGGCACTAAATAGACTACAAAAAGAACACCTGTTGGATCGTAGCTGGGAATGCGCACTTTTGGGCAAGTCAGATTTTTCATCATTCTGAGCATGTTCATGAATGACCACACAAGTGAAAAAGTATTGATTCTGGAGTTACAAGTAAATTCTAGTCAATAGGTGATACAAATATGGAATCTATGAATAATGAAGATTCACTATATCATCTCATGGTACCCTTGTGAAATGATACTAGTATAATGATATGTGAACTGAAAGGAACCTCAGGAATCTTTTCTGGCTGTCTTCTTTGAGACTTTGGGAAGCTAGGAGAGTGAAGTATCTTACCCCAAAATGCCCAGGACACGTGTGATACACATGGCACTGAATTCCTGCTCTCCTAGCCATAGTTAGTGTCTTTTCCACCGCATATTTTTGGGACCAAATGCAACAATTTAAATGGCAAGTGGGGCTATGTGCAAAACTCTTTGCACACTCCCTCTAGTTTATTCTCTGTGATAATTAAAATCTGTTTTCAACCAGAATGTTTGATTTGATGCCTTATAGTATATGGGCACAATGAAAAATATCTATAAAAAAATACGAAAGGAGGTCACAAAACTAAATGAAATCAGGCACAAAACGAGAAATTAAAAGAACCCAAAATATTTGCAGCAAGAACAGGTTTGACTTTTAAAATTTAGTTCTCCAGTGAGCCAATTCACAAATGGGTAATATGAGAGAGAAAGGATGTTGAAAAAGCCAAACGTGCTGTGGAATTTCAGAGATGAGAGCACATGTTGCATAAACAGGAGAGATGTGCCAAGATGTGATATTTTAGTTGGATAATTACTAATGTATGCATATTTATAAATGTATATATTTTGATGCCAGATTATCTCAAATTTTTTGGCTATCCCAACAATTATACAAAATTACTTTGCTCTTTATTTGGCTAAAAGAAGTACAAAACTTAAAACCCAAATTTAAAATGGCTCATAACTAATGCAGCCTGCAGGCTGTTTGATAAATGTGTACTCTTGAAATGAGCCAACACACCGAGGAACCAAAAAGCTGAAAACACACACAAAAAAAGAGAAGATAAAGATTCAGTGAGTTCTTCGAAGAAGAGCCTCTGGTACATTATAACTTTTATGGATAAGATTTCTATTTCAAAGAATCCCAAGCTACCTTTCTTGCTAAGACTCTCCACATTCCAAACTCTTGCCCACCACTGTTAGGACTGCACCCTTTCCTCGGGAGTGCTAATTAGATGCTCCTATCCAATACTACTCACCAAGTACTTTCCTGTACATAATATGACAAACTCTTCTGCTAGTCACAAAACAGGCTGTTGCTACAACTTTATTCACTTACTGCACTTTGCACACACTCTTAGAAGGGATTAAAGACTCCCATTCAAGGCCTCAATGTTCCATTTATCCATTTCTATCCGAAAAGGTGTCTCAGAAACCATTCTTCCCATCCGTTAAGTTAAAAGATGTCATTCGTCCTCAGGAATAGCATTTTCTTAAAGTTAATTTTGTAAGGAGCCATCTCTCCCCACAAACAGAGCCTTACTTGTTTCAAAGATAATTTTTATTGGTGAGAAACATTTTAAAGATATAAAAGATGATTTTCTTATTTATATGACAGTTTCCATTTTGAAAGTTTTCTTCTCAAAGTCTTCTTTCTTTCAATAACGTAGCTTATCCATCAATAAGGATCCCATCCTCTCTCGAAAATGAATCGATTAATCATGTCAAAAGATCTCAGAGGCTGGTCATAGGGTAAAATGTGTCCTCCTCCTCGAACAATTACCTTGGAGAAGAAAAAAATAAAAGTTAAAATTTAGAGAAATGGATGTTCTACATGGATGGAAAGTTTCGGTTTGGATTAAAGTATTTTTAAAGCTTACATGAAATACAGAACCTATTCTATCAATCCATGCCTTTGGATATGCTGATTGCCTAGGTTTTGATAACTTTGCTGATAGGTACACTTTAAGGTAGGAAAGCTTTACAATTGTTGGGTTATTTAACTTAACACAAAGTAGTGTTCATCTTTCACAAGTATGGAACTCGAAAATTGTCTTTCTCCTCTTGGGAGTGAGCTGTCTGCTGCTCTATGCTTTACCCTTACCTGGTGAGGCCCCTGAGGTGTGAGGATCTACCCTATGGTCAGTTCTGTTCCCAAGTGGGTGGAGGAGCCTACCCAATGCCCTCCTTCAATCCACTGAGCCACGTGGCCCTCACACTGAGCTCTACCTGACATCTTAGTCTTGGCCGCTAGTACAGGGGAATTTTGATTCTCCAAAAAATTACGACAAAAACGAGAAATCCTTGACACCTGAAATCTTAAAAGGCCATTTTTTTTTTTGGGTAGCACAGAATTAGAACATTCTTTTTTCCCCCAACATTATGAAAACTGTCCAAATATAGAGCGAATCTGAAAGAATTTCATAGACTTACAACTTAGGTTCTCTCATTAACACCCACTTTACTCATTTTCTCACACTATCCATCTATTAATCCATCTTATCTTCTTGACATATTTCAAAGTAAAATATGGATATCAGTACACTCCCCCCCAGATTTTATGTAAAATTAACACACAGTGAAATGCACTTATGTTAAGTGCAGATGCACTGCGTTTGGATAGCAGTGAATGCATGTGTCACCTGATGAGATATATAAAGCATTCTGAAACATCTACAGTTAGGGTGAGTTCAGACCCCTGTGCTAGGTGCCATACAGATTTAAAACAAAAAAGAAAAAAAAAGGAAGGGGTGGTGGAGGAAGGGATCAGTCTCTATTTGCAGCAAATGTCAAGGGGAGGCCTTCATGATTCAACACCAAAAGAGAAAGAACCGACACTGAGTATTGGCAGGTCGCCTGCAGGAGGACAGAGCAGTGTGGCTTGACATGTCCTATGGCACATGTGGAAAATAGCCAGGAGTTAGTAGTGGATGAAGTGAATGAACACTTGCAAGTAAAGAGGTCACACTCAGTAAGTTCTACCTGCTAAATCACAACAAGCAAGTTAAGACAACTTCGGTAAGGCCCTTAATAGCTGGTTTAACCTGCCTCAATCAGAAGGGAACTGAGGCAGAAAAAAAAAAAAGGAGAAATACATTTACACAGTGCATTTATTATATTAAAAAGCCACCCCAACACTCAGCATCTTACAACCTTGCTGTGCGGTAAGTGGGACCAACATTATTAGATGAATTTTGCTTTACAGCTCACAGCTACACAAGTTGTGTACTGCACAACTAGCAGCAGAGAGCACCATTCATGCCAGCCTCGGTGACTGAGTGATAACAGAGCTACTAGGAGGCTTGTCCAAGTCACATAATTGTAACTGAGAGAAGGAGCTGGAACCTGGCTTTTGATGCACACACCAGTGTTTTTATTCAAATCATAGTATTTGTACAATAATTCTTTATATTTGAACCAAACTTTACAGTTTAGTCATAGAACATTTCACCTGGCTCTCAACAGCCCTCTGAGGCGAGTAAGGGAAGTAGACCACTATTACAGATGTGAGATTGGACTCAACCCTCATACACAATTGGAAACACGTGCTGTATGCTACACTCCGTCAACGGCCATTTGTGCCTTGCTGCAATGACAGTGGAGCCCATCTACCATGTGTGTTCAAGCCTCCATCTGGAAACCCAACATTTTGTCACAGACTGAAAGTAAACATGTGTGACATGAGCCCCTCATGTGACTCTAGAGGAAAACTTTTGCTGCCCCCACAATCCCAGGCTCGAACTCTTCCTGTAGGTTCCCATCCAAATCTCCGGCTTTGGCAGGATTTTGATGAGTGATTCTCTGCAACTTCAGCTCAGCTGAGGACACTTAAGGAAGCCATGTTTGTGACAAAACCCAGCTGCTGCTTCAACTGGAAGCAGAAAGCTGAATCCAAGAGTTGAATCCAAGAGCTAATGGTCATTCTGCCTCTAGGACCAGAGCTGGAGCTACTAGGGGTAACATAGTGCTTTATGGCCCAGGCTTGGAGTCAGAGTGCAGGAGCATGACTCAAGACACAGCAAGCTGTGTGACCCTGGACGAATAACTTACCTGCTCTGAGCCTCAGTTTCCTTAACTGTACAACAGAGAAAAAAAGCATTACATCTTGGGACAGTTGGGAATTACGTGAGCAATTAATGGAATAATGTCCATGGATTACTTAGCATAGTGCCTGGACTAGGATGGTACTCAGTGAATATTAGCCATTGTCATTATTCTTCCAATAGTTATCCCTATTCAAAATCTAGGATCAAAATGCTTGTGTCAAACTACTCTAAAACACTAAGTTCCTACATTAGCATTAAGAAATCTTGGTTTCAGGGAGTTAAAACAGAGCTTCTCAAACCTGAATATGCATCAAAATACCTGAGCTTGTTAGAACAGACTGCTGGGCCTCACCCCTGGACTTTCCAGTGCTGAAGGTCCAGGGCAGGGCCTGATAATTTGCATTTCTAACAATTCCAAGGTAATGTTGACACTGTTGGTTCAAAGATTATTTTTTGAGAACCACTGTTTAGAAGAACCTTTTCCATTCTGTGACAAACTAGGCAATTCTCTATATTAAGAGAGAATACGAACAGATTTTGTTTAACACCTAACTCATGGCTCACCACAGTATATTTCCTCCCAATCATCCACGTTCCCAGTATTTACACACATGCACACAAGCACACACACACACACACACACACACACACACACACACACACACACAGCTTCTCTGACCATGATAATCAAGTGGTGAAGAAGAGATGATACGTTTGGTGTTACAATTCTTATTCTTATAACCTGCATGACTCCTGGTCCAGTTCTTAGCTGCCATATGCAGTGACCAAATGTCATCATAAATGGTGCCATTAAGATTGGAAAGAAAAGCTCATTTGGGAACAAAGTCTTTTTCACACAGCAGAAAATTCTCAAAGTATATTCCTTAGCATATTCACAAAGAACATTTTACAAATGTTAACCTCAAAAATAAACTTATGAGTTCCAGAAAAAAAAGACCATTGTTTATAACCATGCTGTTTACCACTCGCAAATCAAGGATACAAACAACTCCATGGTTTTTAGAAGTATATAACAAAATGTGACAGGGCTGTGATTCCATATTTGACTGTGATGAGATTGATCCCAAGTCTCTCTGGTTAGAAATGGTCTCATCATCAGAAACTGTCTATGTTGGGTGTTTCCACGCTAGAGCTGAAACCTCTAAACTCATGTGTTCCAGATGTTCCAGGGGGTCACAAATGTGTCATGAATTTTAAAAGGGTTATGCAAACACTTTAAAGCTTCATTCCACTCTATTTTTTCGACATAGATACAATTCTCCCTGGAACTAGAAACATGGACGTGGCGGTCAAGGTTTCCCAGTTGTGCCTTTATAGGTGACAAGATATAGAGGGAAATTCACACTGGGATTGTTGATATAGGTTTGTCAGGGGAAACTTCACGGGGGTCTTGGAGGAGCAGATGTCTGGACAGACTGTGCTGGGTGGGGTGGGGGAGGGATGCACCCAGAGGAAACTGCCCTCGCAAAAGCAGCGGAACATGAAACTGCATGGCACGTGCAACAAGCAACAACCCATGAGGGGTTCCAGGTATGCAGGGGAAAGAGAAGGGTGGAACAGACAAATACTAGTGAGACCATGTGATGCTCCATATGATGTGCTGCTGGGTTTGTGTGTTTAAACGAACGGTAGCATTTAGTACATTCATGATGTTGTTCAAGCAACACCTTTATCTAGCTGCAGAATGTTTTCATCACCCCAAAGGGAACCCTATATCCATTAGCAATCTCTTCCCACTCTCCTCTCTTTGCCAGCCCCTGGCAATCCCTAGGCTGTTTTCTGTGGACCTGCCTATTCTGAATATATCTAAAGGGGTTTCAAGCAGGGCAGTAATATACTCAGATTTGCATTAGAGAAGGATGACTTAATGTGTAATGAGTGGGCTGATTTGGAAGGAAATGATACTGAGGCAGGGAGGCAGATTAGGAGACCAGCTGTTCAGGTGAGAGAGGATGTGAGTGCATGGGAGAAATGGGGAGAAGGGGAAGGAGAAGAGAGATGTCAAGGTGGAACCATAAAATCAGTGACTATTCAGATGTAAAGGTAAAGTGAAAGCATGCCCCAACACTCATACATATCCTCCCCATTTCAGGCTTCTGACACAGGCAGCTTTGTAAGTGGTGGTGCTATTAACCAAGAAAGAAGAAAAAGAGGCAGGTTTGGGTAGCTGGCAATATAGTATAGATTTATAGTTCTTCTTTTTTACTACAGGATGATGCAGACATGGGAAAAAATCTTGCTTGTTATGGTGTCTGATTTACACTAAATTTATTTTATTATTTTTATCTTATTTCATATTCACAAAACCTTACCCTTTAGCTTTCAGACAATAACCTTGTATTGAAATGGAATAAATATGCACTCAAATAAAAAATATACTGAAAACGAAAGATACCTGGGAATGAGCCAAAGCTTGTTAGTAGCCACGTCCTAACAAGGAATTGGGCAACCCACTTAAAAAAAAAAAAAACGACAACAACAACTCCCCCTGCCCCTAAAAAAAAAAAAAAAAAAAAAAAAAAAAGCAGAGATCGAGGTTGCAAGCTGTTCCCAAAACCCTCAGGGAAAACTTGAGATTTACCAGTGTACACTTCTAGTGTACCAAAGCATTACTGAACAGGAGGGGGAAAGGTGCTTTAGCTGACCAAAATGTAGCCATCACAATGGGAAACATCCCTCAAGTAGTCAATACATAGCTTTGGTGGTACTTGACAGTTCCTTAAGGGCTTCCCAGATACACCATCTTACATAATCAGTTGCAACAATATTATAATTTAAGATTTCCACCTATGATGTAATAGCAAGTGTCAACCCCACCCACAAGAACACTCAAAGCTGAATTAAAAAGAAAAGAATCCTCTTTAAAAGTATCAGAAAGCAGCCAGTACTTGAGAATGAGACCATGGAGAAAAGAGAATCACAGAGAAGTGAACTGAACATTTTGTTCTGCTTTTCTCTTTGAGAAATTTCACCATTTTCTAAGCTTCTTTTTCCAAGAAACTGAGCAAAGAATGAAGATAAAAGGATAAAAAGCTAAGTAGAGCGTAGGGTACTTGGGAGACCAAAAATTAAAACAAAGAAAACCCAAAAAGAAACAAAAGATAAAATTTAGAATTACAGGCTTGTCAAGGAAGCATGGCTCTAGTAATACTATAGGCTTTCTGTTAGACCCACAAAAGACAAGGTCTTAGAAGTAATGGAAACCAGAAGGAGGTTAGCCCTCCCAATATCTGAAATCCAGCACCAAATCACCATGTTTGCCCCTGACTGAAGCCAGTTGATCTGCCCCTTCACTAACTGCCTTTCAGGAAAAAAAAAATCAAAGCCTTTTTGGAGGAAGATAACATTATTTTTCATATATTTTGTTCAGCATTCAATAAAATGTAGTAGACATGCCAAAAGATGAGATCAAATGACTGAAAACCAAGGGAAAAAGCAGACAACAAAAAGAGATCACAGGGATCCAGGTATTGGAGTTATCAGGTATAGATTTTAAAATAACTGTAGATTTTAAAATCTAAATCAGGCACAGGTTTTAAAAAGACAAGAAGTTATGGAAAACACAGAAAAGAGAAAAAAAGACATGGTATGACAAAATATTTAACTATGTTTAACTGGAATCCTATAATAAGAAGAAAAGGAAGGAATTGTGCAAAAGACATAGTAAAATATAGAGATCATGAGTAAAACACTCCCCCAAATCAACAGAAGTCATCAAGCCACAGTGTTGAGAAGCTCTATGGACCTAAACTAGAAAAACCCAGAGAAAACCACATCTGGGCACATAACAGTGTGCTGCTAATACTAAAGACATAAAATCTTAAAAGTTGTCAGAAAAAGAAACCGCATTTTCAATAACTTCAAAGAAGCAAGAAAATTGACTAGTTAACAGAAACAATGGAAGCTATAAGCCAGTGGAATTGGATCTTTTGAGGTTTTGTTTTTAAAGATTTTACTTATTCATTTATTAAAGGGAGAGAGAAAGCAGAGGGTGGGGCAGAGGGAAAGAGAATCTCAAGCAGACTCCATGCTGAGTGTGGAGTCCAACGTGGGGTTTAATCTCATGACCCAGAGATCACAACCTGGGCTGAAACCAAGAGTTGGACGCTCAACTGACTGAGTCACCCTGATGCCCCCATATTTTTCAAGTTCTAAAAGAAAGTAGCTGCTGCCAAGGACTCCCATGTGAATGACTCCTTAAAGATATTTTCAAGGGAATAAAAAACTGGGAAAAGGTATTGTCAACAGATGTGTAAAGAAACATTTGAAGATTATTCTTCTGACAGACAATCATCGCTAATGGAGACACGGAGGAGAATGAAAAGCAAACGAGAGTTTACATGGGTAGATAAACAGAAATGAATGTCAATAATAGTAATGTCTTGTGGAGTATGAATGATGCAGAAGTTTTAAAAAAAAGACAACAGTTGCACAAAAGGTGGCATAAATTGAGTTAAGGTATTGTCACGTACTTGCACATCTGGAAAATAATAAGTGCACTAACTCAAAGTCAACATTCTAAGTCAGCATGTGTGTTGTAATCTCTAAAAGGATAAATACCCTGATGTTTATAGCAGCATTATTTACACTAGATAAACTATGGAAGCAGTTTGTGTCCATGATAGATGAATGGATAAAGAAGATGTGGGATATATATACAATGAAATATTACTCAGCCATCACAAGAATGGAGTCTTGCCATTTGCAACAGCATGGATGGATCTAGAGAGTAAAATATTAAGTGACAGGGATCCCTGGGTGGTGCAGCGGTTTGGCGCCTGCCTTTGGCCCAGGGCGCGATCCTGGAGACCCGGGATCGAATCCCACGTCGGGCTCCTGGTGCAGGGAGCCTGCTTCTGCCTCTGCCTATGTCTCTGCCTCTCTCTCTCTCTCTCTCTGTGTGACTATCATAAATAAATAAAACTTAGAAAAAAAATTAAAAAAAAATTAAGTGATAAAGGCCAGTCAGAGAAAGACAAATACTATATGATATCATTCATGTGTGAAATTTAGGAAACAAAGGAGGAAAAAGAGAGAAAGACAAACCAACAAACATACTCTTAACTATAAAGAACAAACTGGTAGTTACTTGAGGGAAGGTGGGTGGAAGCATGGGTGAAATAGGTGATGGGGATTAAGAGTACATTTAACATGATGAGCACTGAGTAATGTATAGAATTGTTGAATCATTATATTGTACACCTGAGACTAATTTAACAGTGTATGTTAACTATACTAGAATTAAAATTAATAAAAAAATAAAATTAAAAAATAGATAATAAAACAATGTATCTTCAACAAGCTAATAGTTTTTTAAAAAGGAAATGTCTCCAAAGGAAAATATGGGATAGAAGGATGAGAATAAGTGGCACAGACGCTTCTGTGTAATGTGAAAAACAGACATCTGACAATCAGGGAACTTTTAAATTAGAAGATATCTGGTGATCAAGTAATATAGCCTGTTTTTTTTTCAGAAAGGTACAAAATGAATGCCTGGGAAGTGAAGACCCTTCAGTCAAATCTCAGCCTCATCTCATCAAATCAATTAGATGCTTCAATGTGCTATGAATGTCTCTGTTTTTAAAAAAGAAAAAAGTCATGGAAATTTTCTCTAAATGAATTCCAAGAATCTCTATGTTAACTTCAGCAAGGTTGGTGGTATGAATGACTAAGGTTAGAGCCTTGTCTTCCTTTGATCATTATTATCAGTGGAAACCTAAAGGCACAGTACAGTGTAGTAAGAAGTGATTCAGCATGGTGATCAAAAACATGAACTTGGGATTCAGTAGATCTGATTTTGAGTCCAGCTCTGTGACTTTGGCACCAGGACTTACCTGCTTCTATTTTCTCATCTGTAAGATGAAGGTAAGCATTAGGGTGACCAGTTGTCCCACTTTGCCCTGGCCTGAGGGATTCCTGGAAATATAGGATTTTCAGTGCTAATGCTAAAAAAGTGTCAGGCAATCTACGATGGTTTGTCACTCTAAGAATATTTAACTTTTTGTATGGATTCGAAGAGATAATGCACATCAACCACTGTATGGCACTCAGCTCACAAATACACACCATGTGCCATGTAGACATATACTAAGAACTCAAGCGATAGTCATCATACTATTATCTCATTTTTTATTGTCAAAGGAATATTTTTTCCCTTTGACAGTAGAGAAAGATCAGAAGTTACAATACTAATAAATATAAAAGATAGTACTATACTTTTTCAGTAGGAAAAAAATATATTGTTCAGGAGGGAGAATATTTCTTTCCAGGCTTTTTTTTTTTAATTTCCATGCCATGAATTCTTCCTACCCACAGGAAAGGTCTTAATTAAAGAAAGAAAGGAGATTGAATATGAGCTCAAACTTCTGTCAGTTTGCTTGACTTAACTGTCTAGAGTGAATTTTATCCCTTTAACCTGCCAACACCACGATCCATCCCATTCTTTCCCTCCACCCCCTTTTACCACTTGCAATGCTAAACACCCTCATCTCCCCACACAGAAATGTCAAGCAAGCAAGACCTTACTTGTCTTAGCAGAATGGCAAAAAGCTGTTCTGTCTTTTTTACCCATGTAAGAACCCACTTTACAACACGGGATTTGATGCAGTTAAAAAGTCATCAAAACTTTACTTCCTTCATGTCCTCTTTTCTATTTGAAATCCACCAGAGGATAAAAAGCAAAATCCAGTTCATTAATTACTCTTACTCCCTAGCTTTATGCTCTACGTCTGTAGTTTGCTCTGCGAGGAGAGAATGAGAGCTGGGGAGGAGTGGACAGGGGTTACTGCAGCCAATGCTCTCTGCTGGCAGTGTTGTGAGGATGGAGAGCCGACTCATTGTCTTCTGGGGAACAGGGAGAGGAGACCCAGCAAACCTACTAAAGTTTTACCTCCCGCACGACAGTGTGGAATGGCTCTGGCATTGTGCACTGGCCCAGGACAGCTGATTGTGCACATTGCTGCCCACCCAACTCTACATTCAGGGGTGTCATGCTGGTAGCTTGAAATCAGCCACGGTGGGAAAATTTACAGCACAGAAATCGGCAAACACTATAGATCAGTGTCTCCTCTCCCTCCCAAGCCAGTCTACCTTCCCACCCCTAGTTCTCTGACATTTAAGCTCTCCTGGGGACAGATGAAACATTAGAGCATTCTTTCTCTCTCCCAAGATAAATCAAAGAAACATCTATTCAGATTAGTAAATTATAAGGCCAAAACTTCTCTGAAATCTTGGCTCAGGAAATCAGATGGGCCAGGTTTCAGATATTTGCTGAAAGATGAGAAGGTCCTGCTCCCTGCTTCCTTTCCTGCCTACCCCCTGCCAGTTATACTGAATTCTAGTATAACTGGCAATGATAGGTTCAAGAGCACACACTGCATTCACTGATACTTCTGTTGGTATCAGAGCCCCTGTGACACTCCAAAGCTGGTCTGTTTGGGACAACTGGTCACCAGAGAGGGTATCTAGATCCAACCGTGTTCCTGACCCACAGGCTAAGGGGATCCCAGGCCTGAAAGTGTCCCCAGGTTCCAAAAATTGAGGATACAGGACACGCCAACTGGCACAAGATTTTAATGATGCCATTGGTTGAAATAAAACAAGGTGAACAGTTTTCACTACCAAGCCAAAGACTGTCCAAGGCAAAAACAGTCCCCTTGGGCCAGTGGACAATGTGGCAGTATCTTAACACAACTTTATTTTGTTCTTCACACTGCTCCTTTCTCTGCCCCTCTACCCTCCACCTTGTGTATTTTGGGGCTGTGCTTAATGTTTCTACCAGCACTTTTGTGAATCTGGTTACACTTCAAATCAAAACAACACAATGTTACTATTTAAAAAGCAAACCCCCATTCCCTCTTTGTTCCTCAAATATCATTAATTTTTAAAAACTATTCTCCATATGTGGATAATACTTTAAATGTTAGTCTTCTTAGTATTTATTCACTTCCCATAATGAAATGGTTCTCTGTTAAATTTCAATAGATTATTAAAACCCACTCAACGGCTAAGAGAAAATTATGCATCATTGCCTAGCTGTTATACCTCAGTAAATAGATTTGCTATCCAATTTATATTTTAAATAATACAATAAATTAGCTCCCTGAGTATTAACTAAGTGCATATTTGGGTAGCTTAATTTAGAAGCATTCTTTTTATGCTAATCAGCCCTCTCTAATGAAATAGAACCACATGAACTAAGAGGACTCTTGGCAAATAATCAGAGTAAAATTGGGAGTTGCTATTGTTTATGGTTTCCTTTGTTTTCAGGCAGCAAGCTGTGTGGGTTTTATTTATTTTTTTAAGAAAAAACCCCCCAAATGCCAAAAATTTAATTTTTTTTAAAAGGAGAGGACATTCTAGTCAGCCCCCAAGATAATGAAACTTCTACAACTCCTCCCATAAATTTATTTCCCAGAATATTTCTCCTTTCTTCTCCTGTATAACACAGAAAAGAAATCGTCTTCAGCTGACATGAACAATGCATCCTTTCATTTGAAGGGAATTGCTTTGAACTGTTCATTATCTTAGCATGCCTAGACTGTTTCCTAGAAGACACTTAAGCATGTACAATTGGTGAGCAACCATAGCATTCCTTGAAAACTGCAGTATGGTTTGTTTTGAGATTTTACTTATTTACTTATTTGAGAGAGGCAGAGGGGCGGGGGGCAAGTAGACTCACCGCTGAGCACGGAGCCTGATGTGGGGCTTGATCCACAACCCTAAGATTGTGCAACCTGAGCCAAAGCCAAGAGTCTGCAGGTTTAAAACACACACACCTACACACACACATGCACGAGATGAGTACGGATAGAAGAGGTAGGGGCCAATGTGATTTTCATTCACTGGATATTCAATGGGGGCTGGGAATTGTGGTAAGGGGTTTGCTAAAGAGATAAATGATACATTATTCCTGTTCTCAAGGAACTCAGTGTCAAGAAGGGGAGGAAAGCAATTAAAGAGTTACATGAAAGAAAAACCCCAGTGTGGTACATGCACTAAGGTGTACATAGAGATGCAAAGGAGGTATTCTGAGAGAAGAAGGCTTCCTTCCTTCCTTCCTTCCTTCCTTCCTTCCTTCCTTCCTTCCTTCCTTCCTTCCTTCCTCCCTTCACTCATTCATTTATAAGTAATCTCTACACCCAACATGGGGCTTGAACTCAGGACCCCAAGATCAACAGTGGCATGCTCTACTGATCTAGCCAGCCAGGCACCCCCTTAGAGGTAATTTTAATCCCTGAAAGGTAAATGGGGGTTCTCCAGGCAGCCAGAGGTGCAGAAAGGACCTTATAAAGAAAAGAAGGAATCCCATGGGAATTGCTGGCTGACACAAGAGCAAGGAGGGTTTGAGGAATCATAAGGTGTTCTGTTTTTTAGGATTCTAATGGAGAAGGAGGCAGGGTGAGAACTCAGATTGGAGAAGAAAGCAGAGGCCAGACCTAACCTCTTTACTGCTCTGGAAAGAGAGTTCAGACTTTATTCTGCAGGTAGCAAGGTGTCCATGAGAGAGTTTGAACAAGGGAAAACATGATCAGACTTGTGTTTTGGAAAAAGCACTGAAAGAAGAGCAGATCGGAGAGTAGGGGGACTTGTTAAGACCAGCTATTGTCAACGGAAAAAGTTTAAACCACAACTTAAAACACAGAGTGTTCTTGAATAGCATCCTCTAAAACCTGTGCTTTTATTTTATTTTTTTTGAAACACCACAGAGCAAAAAAGTTTCAGTTTAGAATGTATAAAGTAGGGGAGTCTCTCTTTTAAAATGTCCCCAAAATGCTGTATTTTTTTTTATTGCTGAATATAAAATCAGTGTTTTTCCCTTTAAGCAGTTCTTTGTGGTTTCTGTGTCAAGCACTAGGAAATGAATAAAATCAGGCCACTGAAAAGGATTTATAAAGCAGATGTGAGGGATGCTAGCTAAGGAACTGGGTGAGTAATATTTACCAATTACTATTCTTCTCAATTTTCTGGTAAGACACAAAGCAAAGCACCTGGCTAAATAACTTCACTTCCTTATTGTTTCCATGGGAAAGGGATAGAAGTGAGGGTATTTGTGCTGTGTTGGGGAAAGATGGCCTAGGGCTTGCCTGCAAATCCAAGGCATCTATTGAAATCTGTCTATTTTAACAATTGTTCCTTTATACTGAGCCACTGTTGGGGAGTTGAAATGAAAAGGTTCTAAAGAACTAAATTTCTTATGTTTTAAAGATGGATTTTTTTTTAAATATTTACTTATTTATTTATTATGAGAGAGAGAGAGCGAGTGCCAGGGGCACGGGTAAGGGCAGAGGCAAAGGGAGAAGCAGACTCCCACTGAGCAGAGATCCTGATACGGGGCTCGATCCCAGGACCCTGGGACCATGACCTGAGCTGAAGGCAGATATTTAACCGACTGAACCACTCAGGCACCCCTAAGCTGGATATTTTGGTAGCCAACCTCGGCACAGGAAAGAAAAATGCATCTGCCTAACCAAAGCAGTGTTAGGACTTAGACATGACAAGTCTACTCTACTTTTCACTCTGTGTGGAGACTGCAGCCTTTCCATTTGGTGCTAGCCAGAGAAGAGGGGAAAGACAGCAAGAGAGAAAGAAGACAATCATGAATGGCAGATATGGGAAAGGACATTAAGCTTCCCTTTAACTTAACAAACCCACGGGAAAGATGACTAGTGACAAGTCCAAGAGTTGGCAAAAGTGTGAAATAATCAGATTTCTTATACATTACTGGCAAGATTATAATCAATTTAGAAAACAGTTTGGCATTATCTCATGAAGTTGAAGATGCTCAAACCCTGTGAACGCATCAGTTCCACTTCTAGGCTTTATTCTTAGAGAAACTCCTGCACACAGGCACGAGGAGGGCAAGAATGTTCATGAAAGCAATACTCGTAGTAGCGAAACACTGGGAACCACTAACATATCCAACAGCAATGGAATATATGGATGATAGAATTATACAGTGGAATATTATGTGGCGATGAAGAAGAAACAAAGCATAATTGAACTTATCAACGTGGATGAAATTTTAACATTGCTGAATAGCAAAAGCACATTATTGCAAAATACACACAAAATAATTCCTTTTTGGGACACCTGGGTGGCTCGAGGTTTAGTGCCTGCCTCCAGCCCAGGATGTGATCCTGGAGTCCCGGGATCGAGTCCCACATCGGGCTCCCTGCACGGAGCCTGCTTCTCCCTCTACCTGTGTCTCTGCCTCTCTCTCTCTGTGTGTCTCTCATGAATAAATAAATAAAATCTTTTTAAAAATTCCTTTTTATATAAAATTAAACATGAAAAGTTGGGACACCTGGATGGCTCAATGGTTGAGTATCTGCCTTCAGCTCAGGTCGTGATCGAGTCTCACATCAAGCTCCCCATCCGGAGCCTGCTTCTCCCTCTGCCTGTGTCTCTGCCTCTCTCTCTCTCTCTCTCTCTCTCTGTGTGTGTGTCTCTCATGAATAAATAAATAAAATCTTTAAAAAAATTAAACATGAAAAGTAAAATGTTATTTATGGGGATGTATATCTGTAGTCAAACTATTATTTTTTTTAAAAAGGAAAAGGATGATAAAAACAAAATCCAGTTCAGTGGTTTACCTCCAGGGGAAATGAGGGAAAGAGGTGGGATTGGGGAGGGCAAGCTCTTGGTAATGTTGCATTTCTTTAACTGACTGGTAAGTACAAAGGTTTACTTATGATTATTTGTTTTATCTTCACAAGTATTATACATACTCCTCGGTTATTATTCCATTTTTAGTTTAAAAAAAAAGAAAAAACCCACCTACTGATGCTGCCAGACACACAAAAATGAATCTTTAAAAATTTAACATGTTGTCTGTCATGTTCTTTTCTTTTGTGTAAAACAGAGCTGATGAGATGGGCCATGTGTCTAAAAAACAGTAAGAGGGGGGGATATAGGGAAGCAACTGAACGGCAACAAAAGCAAAAATGGGAAGTCCCCCTCTGGCAAGCAGCTCTACGAAGACAGAGCTGGTGCCAGAATCTAAACCTTGGGATTCTGGTTGCTGCATACGAAAATAAATATTAGGAACAAAAATAAACACTCACATCTCCATGCCGGACAGCAGAAGAGCAGAGAGTTTGCTAAATAACTGGGGTTTTTGTTTTGCTAGATGGTTTTTTACTCTCTAAATATGAACCCCTATATTCCTCTTCTTCCCTGTTTCCATATGTTAGAAACTCAGTACAAAGAGGTGGGGGGAGGCAAAAACAGAAAGGCTGGATGCTTTCATTTATTGTCAACAGGGATGTTCCAGATTACTGGTGACCTAGAAAGGGACTCAATGCTGCAGAAACATCTCATTACTCAATGTAGCCATTTATATTTACTATCATTAGACTGCATGTAGCAAAAGCTGGAACACCTCCCCTGCCCCTCAGTTCCTTTTACCTCTCACCAAGACAGTTTCTTTGTTATTGTGAAGTTACAACTGGTGTAACTTCAACTGTCATAGTTCTAGGCTTTTCTGATAAAGAACATTTAGTTGAGCCCTTAAAACACAGTATCTATTAAGGATTCTTTTAGGGACACCTGGGTGGCTCAGCGGTGAGCCTCTGCCTTCCACTCAGGGCATGATCCTGGGGTTCAGGATCCTGTCCCGCATTGGGCTGCTTCTCCCTCTGCCTGTGTCTCTACCTTTCTCTCTGTTTTTCTCATGAATAAATAAATAAAATCTTTAACAAAAGGGATCCTATTAGATAGGAGGAGATCTGAATGCAGAAGAAAAACAGATGAATACTAGGAGAGGCAGTAGGAATTTTTATTTCATGCTTACTGGGTGCCAGGTAGAGTGTCAAGTAATACATGTAGGCCCATAATGAATCCTAGTAACTAATCCCTTCCTGAGAGAGAGAAGTATTGATGTGATGCCCACTTCACTGATGAAGAGCCTCTTGGAGAGGTTAAGTAACTTCCCCAAGGTCACACAGCTAGTAAGTGGTGGAGCAGGGTCTGGCACAGGATCCAGTTTTTTTTTTTTTTTAGGATCCAGTCTTTTAACCTCTACCCTGTTGCTTGACTATGGTGATAGTAGTCATTAGAATTACCGAGGTATTAGACTAGAAAGAAAATTCAAGCCTACTTGATAGCTAAACTCATAGCTGTCAGTCTGGGGTTCCCAAAGGTGGTCTGTAGTTTGGGTTGGGGAGGATCTAGAAATTATTTTCAATAATTCAAATAGTCTAATGCATGAGTTCTTGGTCTTTTTTGTGCCATGGACTCACAGTGTCTACTGTGGCCTACGGATATTTTCCAGAAAAATGGTTTAAAATACTATATATATATATATATATATATATATATATATATATATGTATGTATGTATGTATACTTACATATATATCATAGATTACAAGCGAACTCATTACATTGAAATTAACAAAGTAGTAAGAAATAAATTTGTGATGTAACAGTATATATACTTCTATATGAATGCATTGAATAAGAGCAATCAGGGGTCTGGTAACTACTGCAATTTTAAAGTAGCAGTGACGGTGATAAATGTTGTTTCAAGGTATTTGCAACAGCATTTGTATTTGGTATGAAAGTATTTCTGCTTTCTGTTGGTGACAGAGTCAAAGGTATTGCTAAGGCCACTGCGGTTTGTTGCCTACATTCATAATGGGAGGAAATGCTAAATTTCATAATTCATAATGGAAGGAAAAGCTATTTGAGGTCAGTGAAAATAAAATGCATTTTTTTCCCTTCTAAGTTCCCTGACCCCTTGAATACTAGTCACAGACACTTGCCCTGGGTTAAGAACCCGAAATCATTGCATTTTTATTTTTGCTTTGATAGGACATTAATTTTATCAATCCATCATAGTGTTTTATCAACTGATTAATATCCAGAAACAAATTCAGGGTGCCTGGTAGATACCATCTTTGCTAAGAAAGGATCCAGATGATGTTTACAGCAGACCCTACTTGATCTAGTTGTGTCATTTCTGAAGAGTAGCATAAGACACACCACTATCTAAGGACTGCACAGGACGACCACATCACTTCAGTACAGCACGGAAGTCTGCTGGGAAAAGGAAGCTAATCTTTTGAATAAATAACGGAGTTTTTCTATGAGTCTAAATTACCAGTGGTCTATCAGTGTTTTGAGAAAACAAAGACCATTTGTAAACCTACAATGCACTGCAGGGACTGAGGTTTAAAATTTAGCTTAAGGTTTTGGCTGAGGATTCCAGAGAATCAGAGCCCCGCCAGTAGATACTATTGACGAGAGGACACTTTTCTAAAAGTGATATTTCAGATCAATGGCTGGTTTGTTAAGAGTGAAACTACATTCTCAAGTTTCTGGTTGGCCTGTAAGGAAGTAAAATAGGTCAGGATTTAGAGCTGCCTTTAGGGATCAGAATGGAAGTTTATCCAAACAATAAACCACGTGGGGTTCCTACAAGATGAAGCCATTTTGGCATCAGTAGAGGGTCAAAAGACATCACAATTTAGGTTTCCCCCAAACAAGATGCACACTAGAATTCCCAAAAGACATATATACTAATGTTCAGGTCCTACCCCTGACAAATGAAGTCAGACTATTTGGAGATAAGGCCTGGGAATCTATACTTGCAAGGGTTAGCATACTATGTTAGGAGAGTGCAGTAGATTAATGATGGTCCCAAATTCTTCATCATTCTTCCCAACAAGAGGAATCTGGCCTTCTTCTGTGATTTGTTTTGGCCAAGAAAACACAATGAAAATAATATTCTGGGACTTTTGCACCCTGGGCTTAGAAGGCATCTTTTGCTGACATCTGACATCTTTTGCTTCCCAGTTTGGGAGACTGGCTGCCAGGCTGTGAGGCCCAGGCCAAGACACTGCATGGTGAGAGGCCCTATGGAGAGAGCCCTGGAGAAGAGAAGGCCACCTTGCACGTTCCAGCTTTTGCCAAACTCCCAGCTGAAGGCAGCTGCATGGATGACCTCAGTGTATCTCACGTGAGTCAAAAGAACCACCCAGCTGAGCCCATCCCACTCACATAATGATGAGAAATAACAAACTTGTTGTGTTAAGCCACTGAGTTTTAGTGTAATCTATTATTCTATTAATAAACAATTAAAAAATAAATATTACCTAAAAAATATTTTTTTTCCTAAAAATTCTGCTGTTCCTATCTTGGAATCTTGATATGAATTAAAAGCAAGGCTGGAGCCATCTTTTTAATGCAGACAGAAGACACAATTACACTAAGAGCTTAGGATAAAACTTACATTATGCCAACAAAGAACAATATCTCATGTGGTGTTGGGCAAACCACCAGCCCCTGATGCAATCCCCTTCTCCATGCCAACCCTGAGAGTTCGCAACTACATTATCTGGGTGGCCTTCATGGTAGACAGAGATGCACTATCAGATCCCTCCGTCAAGGATGGGCAAGCAGCCCAGCCTTCAGCTCTCAGCAGCTCTAGGGGCTGCCTCAGCTGCAGAGAGTAGCCTTTCCCAAGATGATGCCCTTTCTGGGGCAGTCCACATTTGGTGAATGAGTGAGGTGGGGGTTTAAAGGCCATGTCATTTTGGCCCAATGTGGCACACTGATGAAAGAAGACTCTCTCCAGAGCTCCCTGCCAGGTTGGCCAAGCTTTCTCAGGCATAGACCACAGTTTGATTCCCTCTTCCATCAATTCTGCTTCCTCCCCACTCCCTTCACTGGTGTTGATCCCTAATAAACATCTTGCACCCCAAACTTGGTCTGAATGCCTGCTTCTGGAGAACTCAGCCTGCAACTACCATGGAGCTCTCTGATGATAGCAAGTCATGATGATGATGATGATGATGATGATGATGATGATGATTTGACCACTATGTTCTGGCTTTCTGCTCATAGTCTGATTCCCATGCATGAACAGAGAACCTTCCCCAGATCTAGGTAACAGAGACAAAGAAGCTACGAATTGGAAATCATTCTTTGTAGGAAGTAACAGAGCTGGGAGAGAGGTGAAGGCTCTGCGTAATAATCTCTGTAACAAAGCCAAAACATTTTCCCAGGGAATTAGCTGCATTTGGTAATCATCATCTCAAATCTGTTTAACAGTTACTTTCTTGCATTAAATATTGTTTTAGCTTCATCTCACCCCTTCTCAACTAGTCAAATGCAAAAATCACATTTGTTGCTCTTTGCTTACTCTGATTTTGTCAATGCAACCAAGGACTTGAGGAAGACCTTTCTGGAACCATTAGTTCCTTCAGAAATAGTGCAGAATGCACCACACTGTTTAATTAAAAAAAAAAAAGTCAGAAGTCCAAGAGAGGCAGGTGGCCAGCTCTCTGTCATTCCCTCTGTGGATTATCCGTGGAAATGTTCAAATCCCAGCCTGATCTTCCTTTGTACTCGAAAGACTGAGGTTATTCTTTTCTCTATTTTATAGTTGTGCATAGTCAGAGAAACTAAACAAAGTGAACATTAGTTTTAGAAAAGCACAGTTAGGTAGCTGGGTTTGTTCCTGCTTTCTATCTGCACACCATACCTTCCCTGTCCTCCTCCCTCTTGTAAGCACTCTGCTTTCCTTTAGGAGACAGGCTTTTCTGTGTGGACTGGATGTGCTGCCGAATATACTGGCCGCCACCACCACTCCACCCCTCCCCCTCTGTCACCACCACCGCATACACCCCCCATGGGCAGACATGTAGTCCACTCTGGCCAACTAGAGTGTTCCATTCCTTTCCACCCCACTGCCCTCACAGGTACTTAGAAGCATGGTGGTGTGGAGGAAAGATCGAGATTTGGGTTGTTGAGTCTTGGATACAACTACTATTTGAAACCCGAAGCAAGTATCTCAGGTAAACCTTCTGTTTCCTCATTTACAAATTAGTAAATATAATCACATAATTTATAGTGGAGCTATTAGTATTCCATAACATTGTGGATAAATAGTGCGTGGTAGGCCTGAGGGCTGACATATGCTGAAGAATGGGTGTAGCTGTCATCAGCATGGGCCTTCCTGACACCCTTCTTGCTCAGAGTTTATAGAACCATGAACAGCCCACAGCCAGTGAGTGGCAAAACTGAAATTCACACCACGTGTGTCTAGCCCCAGAATCTAGACTCCTCTCCTGATATCAGACTGTCTTCCATTCGTCACAACTCTTCAAAGTAGTCAATCTTTGAGGGTGGTGGGCTCCTTGCCTCTGGTTTCTCTGTACATAACCTTTAGCAGAAGGTCTCATTCCTGTTGGGTAGTCAGGGAGAAACCCTTGAGGAGATTGTAGCAGACCACCAGCCTGAGGGGCCCCACAAGCCAAAGCCCAATCAGGTGGAGAACCTCCTTCCAATAAAGCTCCCAACAGGACTCCTTATTTCTCAGGATCCCCTTTCCTGACCTCTCTTCACCCTGAATTCATCCTATTGCTGGATCCCCTTTCCTGACCTCTCTTCACCCTGAATTCATCCTATTGCTGCCACTTTAAACTTCTCAAAGACCAGTTTTGAAAATGTGCATAAACACCTTCCATGGTGACAAGCACTGTATGCTTCCATTTATACAAGATACGTAGAGCAGTCAAGTTCATAGAGAAAGTAGAATGAGCAGAATGGCGGTTGCTAGGGACTGGAGTGGGGGAGTGGGAAGCAAGTGTTCAATGGCTATAGGTTCAGTTTAGGAGATGAAAAGAGCTATGAAGATGAACGGTGGTGATAGCACCCCAATATTATGAATGTATTTAATACCACTGGATGACACACTTCAAAATGGTTAAGATTAGGGGGTGCCTGGCTGGCTTAGTCAGTAGAACATTCCACTCTTGATCTTGAGTTTTAGCTCTATGTTGGACATGGAGCTTACTTTTAAAAATAATTATTTAATTAAATTTAACAAATGGTTAAGATGATACATTTTATGTTTTATGTATTTTACAATTTAAAAAAAAAGGAAAAAATAAACCTTTGAATGGCCTGCCTCCCACTGCTTCAACAATGGAGCACTCACTTCTTGACTACCATCAAGGGCCCGTGACCCTTCATAGTCTCTCCCCTGGCTCTTATTCTCTGGGCTCCAGTTTGGAAACTCACAGGCTGTGCACACTGCTGGTGCTCTGCTCTTCAGGCTCCCACTATGAGGCTCTGCTTATCATGTTGCCTCTGTTCATTTTAACTACCTTCAGCATCTGTTCTTTTATTAATATCAGAAGTTCGAGATAAAACCATAACTTCTTAATTTAGGATGAACCTTGCCTTACCATCCACTAAGCACTAATATACCTTTTAAAAACCCTGATACTCTGTCTATAGGAAGCGGGTGCACATATGTGACTTCACAGCTAAAGCTAGATGTGAAATACAAGATTTCTCAGGCCTGCCTGAATTATGGCAGACATGTATGCAGGCTCCAGTCTTCACCATACTAGCATGCAGCTGCCAATGCATCATTCTGGAGGTGTGCACCCTTGTGAAGCAGAAAACCACTGGGCCGGAAGCCAGGAGTCCTGGAATCCACTCTCAGCTCAGTCATGAAATGAGTAAGAGACTTCGGGACAGTCACTTAACCTCTGGGTTTCACTTTTACCACCTGAAAAATGAGATCTAAAATTTGTTCCAGCTGTAAAATACTACCTAGCTGAGATAATCCATCCTGTAATTATTAAATAACCCGAATTGATATTGATAATGAAAACATAAAATAAAAATAACAATGACTCAAACTGCAATCAGGAAAAATAGACTTGTTGGAAATTCTGCAAAACTCATGTTAGCAGAAACTACGCCCAGTAACATTTGATAAGAATGAAAACTGACCAGCGACTCAAACTTTTCTTTCAATGTGGAAAATAATTAGTCTCAATAAAATATTTCCAGTGAAATAAAGATGGAAAAATTGGAAATGGTTTCCATGCCTTCTTCAGAAAATTTAGCTTCGTGAAGTTTATTTTAGGAAGATGTTCTTAAAGGAATTCATCAGTGTTATTCTGACTAAAATTTTTTAT